>NC_082702.1:28527755-28844238 GCF_949987515.2 Delphinus delphis | reverse complement strand
TACTTCTTAGATGTGTGACCTTGGGCAAGTTACCTAAGCTGTGTTATCAGTTTCTTCATTTGTAAAGTAGGAAACATTTTGAGTAACAACCTCACAAGGATATTGTGAGATAGTTAATTAATTCACATAAGCAGAGCACTTAGAAGAGCACCTGGCACGTTTTAGTAAGCATTCAATAAATGTTAACACCATCATCATCATCACTGTTGTTATAAAAGCCACCATAGCTCTATCATGGAAAAGTTATTTTCACAAGTGTCCTGTGTTTAAACTTCTTGCTAATTTGGTTCCTAAATTGACCTCTCCTGTGGCAGTGTTTCCAAGAGAAGTAGATGATCTCCTAGCATATGTCTGTTAGTTGTTTATGTCAACAGTAAAAATGCACTGGTCCGAAATCTTGATGAGTTATAATAAAAGTTATTAACCTTCTCTCTAAAAGATGATGCATGTATACATATGCATACAAGATTTTGGAAACCATCTCTGGCTCCACAGACCCCTGAAGCCCCAAGGACTCCATTCATTCATTCATTCATTCAACAACTATTTAGCGAATGCCAGCTATGCACCCAGCACTGTGCCAGGCTCTGAGAATACAGAGGTAAACGAGACAAATCAGCTTGCTACTCTCTCAGACTTTACATTCTAGGACCAGTGTGCTAGAGATTGGGAACCTCTGCCTTAGGACATCTTCATTGGTTTTTTGCATTACTAAACATTGCATGGACCACTCACATCCGCATTTAAAACTAAGTTACTGTGATGCATCTCTGTAAAGAATAGAAACTGTCAAAATGCCAGAATTAGCTGGACAGCATGTATGTGGAGGTAGGAAGCCGTGGGACTTCCTAGGAGGTAGGGACCTAGGCCTCATGGCAACAAAGAATACTACAAAAACAAACCAGCTGGTGAATTTATGAAACCTCTTTCACAAAACTTGGAACTACCCACTCCTTTATGCATCAAGCTGAAGATTAATATTCAAGTGATATGAACATCCCAGGCAAATGTGCATATATGCCTTTAATTTACCATCTCACTTACCTTTAAAATAACTCTGTGAGATAGGAATTGTTTTTTTCTTTTTTTTAATTAAGGAACTGAACTCAGCAAGATTAGGTGACTTGACCAGCCAGTAAGTAAGAGAAACAACCATTTGAATCAAGTTCCTGACTTGAGTTTTTTCCAAATACCTTCTTTCTTTGGGGAGCAGAGAAGGGGATAGAGGATGGAGAGGAGGTATTTCTTAAATTTGGGGGAGTTTGTTTTTGTTTCAGATAGAGGAAAAAGAAGAAGAGAAAAGGAAGAACGATAATCTTACCTCATTTCCTAAGCAAACGATAGGAAATATACTGTTGAAAGGACCACTGGCTCCATGATTGAATGTAGTATTACTTTTTTTTTTTTTTTTTTTTGGTGGTACGTGGGCCTCTCACTGTTGTGGCCTCTCCCGTTGCGGAGCACAGGCTCCGGATGCACAGGCTCAGCAGCCATGGCTCACGGGCCCAGCCGCTCCGCGGCATGTGGGATCTTCCCAGACTGGGGCACGAACCCGTGTCCCCTGCATCGGCAGCCGGACGCTCAACCACTGCGCCACCAGGGAAGCCCGAGTGTAGTATTACTTTTAAAATAGAAGCTTTCATCTTCTTCAAGCAGCACGTGTGGGCAATAAGATGTCCATTAAAGTTCTAGTGCCTTATTCATTTTATTTGGTTCATTCCATTGCATAGTTAATGTTACAACTTGGAAAGATTTTATTTGAATTTTCTTTTCTCCACAGATACACAATGTCTGGTCCAACTGATGAGACTGCAGGAGACCTGCCTGTGAAAGATACAGGTCTAAATCTCTTTGGAATGGGAGGGTTACAAGGTACAGGCAGCTGTTATTTATTACCATTATGAACTTTGATCAGTAACTTCTTTACTTTTAATTTAAAGTATTTCTGATATTCGTACAAACAAAGCCATTTAAGTAACTATATAGTCTTGACTGGACTAAACAAGAAGATGGAGAATTTAGAACAACATATGGTATTTTACTGCATGCATCAATTATCAACAGCTCATAGAAAATGTAAAATCCCCCTCTGTTCTGATAAAGAATTGTTATAAATCATCTTCTTAAAATTCCACACATCAGTAGAAACGACACAGAGAGTACCAAGCCTCCAAACCAAATTGCCTGGTTTATATCACATTCGCCATTAAAATGTTTCTTTCAGCTTAAATTTTATATGAGAGGAAATGCCATATTTAAACATTTTTGCCTTTCAAGTAGAATATCTCAAAATGGTTTGTTAGCCAAGTGATATTGACTTTGTTTTATCAAATTAATACACGTTAGAGGTTTTCTTTGTCCTTTTATCACTTAGTGCTTGCTATAGAGCTAAAAAGCACTTTCAAACTGAGAAAGAAAAGGACTGCTTTAAGGAACAATATAGAGTGTAGAGCTGTGTTTTTGTTTGTGTGTATGGTGTGTCAGCCATTCTGTCATTCCATAACATTTGTCATTGAGAAGGCTGTGATGTAAAATATATTCCACTAAGGCTTCTTCATACACTTGTTAATCAAAACACTGCAAGTGGCCACCTTGAACTACCACAGAAAGGTGGTCAAAATATGGTTCATTGAAAAAGATAAATTTGACTATACAGCTTTTATTGTTAAAAGTAAAAAGAATGGGGGATGTGGGGATATATGTATTACGTAAAGCTGATTCACTTTGTTGTACAGCAGAAACTAACACAACATTGTAAAGCAATTGTACTCCAATAAAGATGTTAAAAAAAAAGTAAAAAATAAAAAACAAGAAAAATTTTAAAAAGTAAAAAGAATGTATAAGCTTTTTTTTTGCGGTATGCGGGCCTCTCACTGTTGTGGCCTCTCCCGTTGCGGAGCACAGGCTCTGGACGCGCAGGCTCAGCGGCCATGGCTCACGGGCCCAGCCGCTCCGCGGCGTGTGGGATATTCCCGGACCGGGGCACGAACCCATGTCCCCTGCGTCGGCAGGCGGACTCTCAACCACTGCACCACCAGGGAAGCCCTATAAGCTTTGCTTTAGATCTTTGATGGAGTATCAGGGATTAAAATACAAATAATTTTAAGTGTACAAGGCTATTTTTTAGTATTTGATACCCTAAGTTCAAGTCTTGCCCTCAGTAACTGCCTCATAGGGCTTTAATCTTTGTCCATTTGTTCCTTGTTTCTTTTGGAGGACTGTTGAAAATTGACCATCTTCACAGGAAAATAGCAAATTTAAGCATATGTAAAAAAATATATACACACCTGCTAAAAGGTGTAAAAGTTCTTTTAAAATATATGATAGCTTATAAATGATTTGTAAATGTTTTTGTTTGCTTGGTCTTACAGATTTTATTGTTTATTTTCTATAAGCCATAGCTCAGAAAAATATCTTAATCATATTGTTATTGTTATAACTCTTACCTTTGAAAAAAATACTTACAGATACCGACTTTTTATTTAGTTTTTTCAACATTCAGCATATAAATTGAAAAGTCTTTATTGAATCAGAGTTGCATCTTTCATTCTTAGTTGATGTAAGTTCCGTCTTACATTGTTATTTGAATACATTTTTTGAGTGGAAATGATTGTTGCTCAAATCCTTAATATTGCATATAAAGTATTAACAGCAAAGATTTTTGTTCTTACCTCCTATCAGTGGCGTGAACAATGCTATAACATTTTCTAAAGCAGTCTTAATTGTAGGTCACAAAAAAACCTGAGATGAGTGCATCAGAGATTACGTTAATATCAACAGTTATTGTGTTTAGAGGCTATTTTAAGTAATCCTCCTATTAATTACCTTGGCATTTTTGCAGAAACTTCAACAACACGGACAATGAAGTCTCGCCAGGCAGTGTCACGTATCAGTCGTGAGGAACTGGAAGACAGATTTTTGCGTTTGCACGATGAGAACATTTTACTTAAACAGCATGCCCGCAAGCAAGAGGATAAAATTAAAAGGTTATGATAAAAAGCTTTTAGCTTTTTTTCCTGACTCTGTAAAGTTTGGAGGATATGCTTTTCTATAAACTTAATTGAAAACCCCACCTTGAATCCTTTTTGGAGCAAGGAAGATTATAAATCAGTACAGTTTTTAAAAATGAAAAATCTTACAAACTAGGATAATAAACCAAGAAGATTATGAGTGTTTATTATGTCTGAAGTTGCCATTTGAAAGAAAGAGCTAATAGCTATGAGTGGCATGAGTGTATCATATCTCTAAATAACTTTTGCTTTAATATTTATAGTTTAATAAGCAAATGGCCAAAACATCTGTTTTCTAAACGTCTTGATTTTAAAATGAAAGTTTTAAAAAGTAATTAGCTACTCTAACTTGTTAGGATGCATGTTCCTTTAAGATTTGGGGTTTACTGATGAGAACATCACTATCTGGAACATATTTTACTTTGCTTGGATTAATCTAGAATCTGTATTTATTTCAAAGAATCGATTGTTTCTGAGGAAACAGGGTCACTTTTGTATGCAAAAAATTTCTGCAGGGATTATTTCTTAAGAGTAGATAGCTTTCATTCTTTCTTGTTCAGGAACAGTGACTGTCTTCCGCATGTGTGGCATTAAAAGTTCATTCTCATTTGTGAGCATGAACAGATCTGTATTCACATTCATGTTCTAGGTTCAATGGAAAGGTGAGACAACGATTGAACAAAGAAGATAGGGGGTTTTTCTTCCGCCTGGGACTTAGCCTCTAAAGGAGTGATTCTAGTCAGTTTCTATTCTGTGGACTTTGTTTTAATGACCTACTGACCTGCTTTGTGCAGAGCTTTTACTTTGAGTTGGTTTTTGAGTCGTGATGATGGCTTTTTTCAAGACTCACTTGCCTGTTTCTTTTTCTGACCACAAACACAGCCGTCACCCTGTCTGAATGAGGCATTTAGTCTGTGACCGCTGAACAGTTTTTTTCCTTTGTAAACCTAATTGGTCAGTAAAAGAATTAAATTCACAGCCTTGACCTCATTAGTAATTTGTCCTAGCCAGAAAATAGAAAACAACTTAATAATGAGCTATGTAGTTTAATGGAAAAAGGACTGGGCTAGGAGTCAAGTGATGTGCATGTGTTCTTTGTCTCTCTGCCACTCGCCTATGGTATGTTCAAGCCATTTAACCTCCAGGAATTTTATTTTACTCAGCCCTGAGGGTAGTGATCCAATGACCACTATGACCCAAAGCTCTAATTTCCTTCTCAGTTTCACACCACTGACATTACCTAGATACATGGATAAGCTACCTTTAAATTTATCCTTAAGATATAATTAGAATCACTTACTTTAGTATGAATGTAGATTTGCTAAACCACCTTTCTAAAGAAGTACTCAAACTTTACCCGATCACTTATTTCATTAATATAAAATAATCAAATGAAAATTATTGCTATTACTGGACAAAAAGATGCAATCTTACCTTTCTTGGCAAAGTTTACTTGCATATCTTTGAAGGAATTTTAAGCCTCTCTATGGATGTGCTCTTCTTGCCTTAAAAATTGGAGTGGTTTGTTTTTCTCTAGATGATGACTGCTTTTTCATATTAAATCTTATTTTTTTGCTTCAAACTTTTTTTTTTAACATTTTTATTGAAGTATAATTGCTTTACAATGGTGTGTTAGTTTCTGCTGTATAAAAAAGTGAATCAGCTATACATATACGTATATCCCCATATCTCCTCTCTCTTGCGTCTCCCTCCCACCCTCCCTATCCCACCCCTCTAGGTGGTCACAAAGCACCGAGCTGATCTCCCTGTGCTATGTGGCTGCTTCCCACTAGCTATCTATTTTACATTTGGTAGTGTATATATGTCCATGCCACTCTCTCACTTCATCCCACCATACACTTCCCCCTCCCCATGTCCTCAAGTCCATTCTCTACATCTGCGTCTTTATTCCTGTTCTGCCCCTAGGTACTTCAAAACCATTTTTTGTTTTTAGATTCCATATATATGTGTTAGCATATGGCATTTGTTTTTCCCTTTCTGTCTTACTTCACTCTGTATGACAGACTCTAGGTGCATCCACCGCACTACAAACAACTCAATTTCATTTCTTTTTATGGCTGAGTAATATTCCATTGTATATATGTGCCACATCTTCTTCATCCATTCATCTGTCGATGGACACTTAGGTTGCTTCCATGTCCTGGCTATTGTAAGTAGAGCTGCAATGAACATTCTGGTACATGACTCTTTTTGAATTATGGTTTTCTCAGGGTATATGCCCATAGTGGGATTGCTGGATCGTATGGTAGTTCTATTTTTAGTTTTTTAAGGAACCTCCATGCTGGTCTCCACAGTGGCTGTATCAATTTACATTCCCACCAACAGTGCAAGAGGGTTCCTTTTTCTCCACACCCTCTCCAGCATTTATTGTTTGTAGATTTTTTGATGATGGCCATTCTGACTGGTGTGAGGTGATACCTCATTGTAGTTTTGATTTGCATTTCTCTTAACGATTATTGATGTTGAGCATCCTTTCATGTGTTTCTTGGCAATCTGTATATCTTCTTTGGAGAAATGTCTGTTTAGGTCTTCTGCCCATTTTTGGATTGGGCTGTTTGTTTTTTTGATGTTGAGCTGCATGAGCTGCTTATAAATTTTGGAGATTAATCCTTTGTCAGTTGCTTCATTTGCAAATATTTTCTCCCATTCTGAGGATTGTCTTTTCATCTTTTTTATGTTTTCCTTTGCTGTGCAAAAGTTTTTAAGTTTCATTAGATCCCATTCATTTATTTTTGTTTTTATTTCCATTTCTCTAGGAGATGGGTCAAAAAGGATCTTGCTGTGATTTATGTCATAGAGTGTCCTTCCTATGTTTTCCTCTAAGAGTTTTATAGTATCTGGCCTTACATTTAGGTCTTTAATCCATTTTGAGTTTATTTTTGTGTATGGTGTTAGGGAGTGTTCTAATTTCATTCTTTTACATGTAGCTGTCCAGTTTTCCCAGCACCATTTATAGAAGAGGTTGTCTTTTCTCCATTGTATATTCTTGCCTCCTTCATCAAAAATAAGGTGACCATATGTGCGTGGGTTTATCTCTGGGCTTTCTATCCTGTTCCATTGATCTATATTTCTGTTTTTGTGCCAGTACCATGCTGTCTTGATTACTGTAGCTTTGTAGTATAGTCTGAAGTCCAGGAGCCTGATTCCTCCTCCATTTTTCTTTCTCAAGATTGCTTTGGCTATTCGGGATCTCTTGTGTTTCCATATAAATTGTGAAGTTTTTTGTTCTAGTTCTGTGAAGAATGCCATTGGTAATTTGATAGGGATTGCATTGAATCTGTATATTGCTTTGGGTAGTAGAGTCATTTTCACAATGTTGATTCTTCCAATCCAAGGACATGGTATATCTCTCCATCTGTTTGTATCATCTTTAATTTCTTTCGTCAGTGTCTTATAGTTTTCTGCATACAGGTCTTTTGTCTCCTTAGGTAGGTTTATTCCTAGGTATTTTGTTCTTTTTGTTGCAACGGTAATGGTGGTGTCTCCTTAATTTCTCTTTCAGATTTTTCATCATTAGTGTATAGGAATACAAGAGATTTCTGTGCGTTAATTTTGTATACTGCTACTTTACCAGATTCATTGATTAGCTCTAGTAGTTTTCTAGTGGCATCTTTAGGATTCTCTATGTATAGTATCATGTCATCTGCAAACAGTGACAGTTTAATTCTTCTTTTCCGATTTGGATTCCTTTTCTTTCTTTTTCTTCTCTGATTGCTGTGGCTAAAACTTCCAAAACTTCTTGAGTAAGAGTGGTGATAGTGGACAACCTCATCTTGTTCCTGGTCTTAGAGGAAATGGTTTCAGTTTTTCACCATTGAGGATGATGTAGGTAGTGGGTTTGTCATATATGGCCTTTATTATGTTGAGGTAAGTTCCCTCTCTGCCTGCCTTCTGGAGGGTTTTTATCATAAATGGGTGTTGAGTTTTGTCAAAAGCTTTTTCTGCATCTATTGAGATGATCATATGGTTTTTATCCTTCAGTTTGCTAATATGGTGTATCACATTGATTGATTTGTATATATTGAAGACTCCTTGCATTCCTGGGATAAACCCCACTTGATCATGGTGTATGATCCTTTTAATGTGCTGTTGGATTCTGTTTGCTAGTATTTTGTTGAGGATTTTTGCATCTGTGTTCATCAGTGATATTGGCCTATAGTTTTCTTTCTTTGTGACATCTTTGTCTGGTTTTGGTATCAGGGTGGAGCTGGCCTTGTAGAATGAGTTTGGGAGTGTTCCTTCCTCTGCTATATTTTGGAAGAGTTGAGGATAGGTGTTAGCTCTTCTCTAAATGTCTGATAGAATTTGCCTATGAAGCCATCTCGTCCTGGGCTTTTGTTTGTTGGAAGATTTTTAATCACAGTCTCAATTTCAATGCTTGTGATTTGTCTGTTTATATTCTCTATTTCTTCCTGGTTCAGTCTCAGAAGGTTATGCTTTTCTGAGAATTTGTCCATTTCTTCCAGGTTGTCCATTTTATTGGCATATAATTACTTGTAGTAATCTCTCATGATGCTTTGTATTTCTGCAGTGTCAGTTGTTACTTCTCCTTTTTCATTTCTAATTCTATTGATTTGAGTCTTCTCCCTTTTTTTCTCGATGAGTCTGGCTAATGGTTTATCAATTTTGTTTATCTTCTCAAAGAACCAGCTTTTAGTTTTATTGATCTTTGCTTAAATCTGTGTCTTTCTTTTGAATGTAATCTCTATCCGTGTGAAAGTCTTTGTGTAAAAGAAGATTCAGATATTTAGGTTGACATCTTATTTAAATGGCTCCCATCTTTCTATGGATAAGCCGTTTGGTGAGGCTCAGAGTCCTAAAGGGCTAGGTAGAGTGTGTGGCTCTGTTGGGCTACGATACCTGCCCAGATTCCTCAATGATATATCCTTCTCTGGATTAGGTGGAAAAGGAACTAATCCATTGATTACTTTACTAGGGTGTTTGTGGTACTCTTGGATCTTGGTTTTTATTATCCTATATCCTTTATAAAGCATGTTTAATGGATGTGCCTCAAGGGAAAAAGAAAACAATCTTAACTGATTATGTTATGCATAGCTTTCCCCTGATGCTGCATGCTGTAGGCCGAGTAGCCAGAAGTGTAGATAGACATGTATTACTACTGCTTTTACTGAGGACTCTGCTTAGGGCAAAAAAAGGTTGTTCTGTGACATCCCAAAGCTATTAAGGGTTTTTTTTATTTCACTTTTGTTCTCCTAAGTAAAAGCTTCTGTCCATAACCATGCTAAAATAAAGCAAACCCCCGTTTAAAGAAAAATGAAGTGTGTTTTTATTTTCAATCTCCTGTCTGGGTCTTTATAAAAATAGATTCACTATAAACTAGAATCAGCTATTGAAGATGTGCGACCAATTTTGTAAAGTCTTGAACTTGTGTCTCTCATCAAAGCCACCTTTTCTTTCTTGTACTGCCAAGATTTTTCCATTCACTGTCAAGCATGTTTTCTGTACGTGTATATTACATCACCCCCATGTGCCCTTTCTGTCTTTTGTTCTGTCTAACCAGTTTTTATCAAAACTTAAAAGAATCAAAGGTATAAACTCCTGAGATGTCAAAAGCACAATGTATGTCTAAATTTAAAAGTACCATTGAAATAATACTTTCTGTACCTAATTAAGTTCTACCATTAAACAGGCATGTTTCTTGAGCACTAAGCAACATTTAATGGTGCATTTGGGTTTCTTTTGAATTTTTCATTGGGCTTTTAATATGTATGTATCTATGCATTTTAACATTTTTATATTTGTAATATGTCTTAATCCTAGAGAAACTGAAAACAATACATCACCTAAATGCTGCATAGTCTTAATACAATTTTGCAAAGTTTTAACTTACTGTGGCTTGCAGATATAACCCACCATATCCACAATCTGTAGCTACATTTAAGTGCATACAGCATTCCTACATAAGGTCATGCGTTAAAAATTGCATTTGAGGAACATATGGAGTAAATATGTGTCCTCTCTTTACTAACCTTAAATGATAAGCCTTAGGAAACTGTTATTTGTCAGTGCTATAAAGCAGATTGTTGCCCAGTGGTTTCAATTATCATCAAAGGATTCTTCACAGGCAGTAATAGTTACATCAAAACCTGAAATTTATTATTCAGGTTCTGCACTGAAGTCTTCACAGTGATTATGTTCCTTTCAACAGAATGCATTTTATGCTGACTTCTCACATTCCTTTTCATCTTTTTATTATTTCCCTAGAATGGCCACCAAGTTAATACGGCTAGTTAATGACAAGAAAAGATATGAATGGGTTGGTGGCGGCCCCAAGCGGCTGGGAAGAGATGTGGAAATGGAAGAAATGATTGAGCGGCTGCAAGAGAAAGTTCATGAGCTTGAAAGACAAAATGAAGTCCTCAAAAACAGACTAATTTCAACCAAACAGCAAGTTCAGATCCAGGGTCACAGGCAAACTCCATACAGTTATGTGCAATCTCGTGTTAACACTGGGCGTAGAAAAGCGAATGAAAATGCAGGCTTACAGGAATGCCCCAGGAAAGGTAAAATAAAGTTTACATTAAATCCTAAATTTAAGTTAATAACTTGTTTTACACACACATACGTACATACACACAGAGTTTTATTTCTGTACTATTCATGTTTTTGAGTGTCTTTAGAAAGAGAGAAATCATTTTTTGACTTTTTGATAAAATCACATTAACATGAAGATCATTTTATATAAGAATCACTAGATCATGCTCAAATTTGTCTAATAAAACATTTACATTTGTCTAGTAAAACTATTCCTCCTAACTAATAAAAGAAGCATGTATGAAACTACATCAATTACGGGTTTAGTTTAGTTTGAGTTCGTTTTTTATATTATGGATGGAAATCACATTGACTCAGGCAAATAGAGAAACCACTAATTTGCTCATATGGTCACACTGTTGTTCTGAAGGATCACACTTAGGTTCTTCATCCAAAGGCCTTCTATAAATTTTACAGAATTGTTTAAATCTTCCTCATTGTGTGGAGGCAGCTTGACAGTGGAGTGTGCACATAACTAGGGGTTTAAAAAGTTGGGTTCTTGCTCCTCTGCTTATTGTCTGGTGACCTTGGACAAGTCTTCTAATCATTCTGAAGTTGAGTTTTCTTTACACATAAAATAAAAGGATTTAAGCAAGCGACCATAAAGGTCTCTTCCATCTTCAAAAAATGATCATTGGTCAATCACTCTTCTCATCTTGAAAATGAATCACCTAAAACCTACCCAGCTTACAGAGCAATTCAATTGAATATAGAAGACTCAATACTGTAGACAGAACCTAAGTATTTCTAATGAAAATTCCCCATTCCCTCCACCCACAGACAAACTTTATTTATAATGAAGCAAAAAGTCAATAAATATTTTAAGGAATACTTTTTTCATTTCAACTACTAGGGAAGGAAATCGAATTTTAGTTCTAGTTCATCTTTGTTTGGAACGTGCTCCACTTAAAGACCAAACATTTTTAGGGAAATAAAAAAATCATGTAAAACTTTCAATTCATTGAGGGAACAAAAAACACCATCTGAACAGAAAAAGAGAAAAATTTGTTCTATTTTTCTCTCCAAGCCAAAATGTTAACACTATATATTCCCTAGACAGAGTTCCTTTGAAGTCAGTAAGGCCTCCATAGTAGGCAGGAGGCAGCTCCAGGATAAAAGAGCTTGGCTACTCCTAGCTATGTGAGATTAGCAGTAGACTTTGAATATAACCAAAGTAATCATAATGAATTATAAATCAAAAATACATTCTGCTGCTAATTAACTTTTTATGTGGAAGAGAGCACTTGACTTCCCAGAGCCTCATTTTCCGCATCTGTAAAATGGAATGATAACACCAGGTTAGAAGAAAGGTCAGGAGATGGGAGGTCCACAACAATATATTTTACCTTTAAATAGTCATTTATCCTCTCTGAACCTTAGTTTTGTCATCTGTGACTACGGTTGGGCAAGATGATCCCTGTGGTCTGCAAGGTCTTTTATGTTAAATAAAAACGATGCCCAAATATTAGATTAACATGGCGAGCTAATCTAGTACTATGAATTGTTGTTTAAATAGAAGAGTTTGATGGAAGTTTCTCCTTGTAGAAGAGCCACAGAATAGAAGGGCCTTTAAAATGTTACTTACATAGATTAATTTCTCCTTGTATTTACACTGTTAGTAATTCAGAACTTTTTCACTGTTTGGTACAGAATCTAGGACATAGAAGTTGCACAAAGGATTAAATAGTAATGAATACTTTCCTAACTTCTTTCTGTGTAAACCTGAGGCATCATTATCAAGATCGCTACCTTAGTAGCCTTAATAGACTCTTCAAGACCGCCTTTGAGGCTGGGACTTAGACCAGAGTTGTCAGAAATACCACAGCCTGAGGGGCTGGGCAAGAACCCTGACCCTCTTGGGCCACAAGCAGTCTTACCCCCCAAAGCTGCTGTACAAATATTATCGTTTCCTATTTGTACCTTGTCAGGATAAAGGATAGAAAGTACTGGCTTAAGGTGTGATCAGTGTAGTGTAAAAACAATTCTTATCGTGAAGAACCAGTAGAAAGATTATAAAGTGTATACGTTTTAAATATAGCCATTGGAAAATCACCATGAGACTGTAAGTTTTAAGATATGTTTTGAGTATAAGTGGGGTTTTTTTTTAAGTTCTAGTAGTAATGTTTAGTTTTTCCTTGATTTAGGTAGGAAAAGCTTAAGAATTAGTATTACTGCCAAAATAATATAATTGGCAAATTTTAACACAGTAAACTATTGTAATGTTTTAGGCAGGGCCTCTTCCATTCTTTACTCTGGATTACAGCAATAAATGTTGAAAGTTTTGGAAATAGCAAATGATAATTCCATTTTTCCTAATTAAAATTCTCATTTTTAAAAAGTAAACTTTTATAAGGAGAATGAGTTTTTTCTGTACCTTTATGTCTGGAACTATTCTCCATTTTAAAAATCTAAATTATTTGTCATACTTCATTTACCTAAAACTAATAGCCTAATTATTCTATAAGTGTAAAGTAACTCCTATAATTAAAAGAATGTCTCCTTTTTAACAATGGGGCCAGGCTTGTAAAAATTATTGTAATCTACAATATTTACAAAATTATTGTAAATTACAAAAATTGTAATTATTTTTATAAGAAAAATTATATTTAAGTGCAGCAGCAAAATGTTTCATTTAAAGGAATCCTATTGATGATCTCGTCTCAAATTACGTTTGTTTAAATATGGATTTTCTTATTGAGGTAGAATAATTGAAAGTACAGGAAACATTTTGATTTAACGCTCACAGTATCTGTGAATCACACAAATGAAGATAAGGTTCAAAATGTAAGGTCAAGGGGTATGAATGAGTAATTTAAAAATCAAAAAACCTTTATCAAAAATACTCAAAAAAAATCACGGTTTTGAAAACTTTTTCCTTCATACCTCAGTTTATATTGTAAAGACCTGTTAAAATTTTGGTTCTTTCAGCATTTACTTTGGAAGTTCTAAATCTAAGTTGAATAAAACTATTTCTGGGTAATTTGGTTTCCATAGTAGAATTTGTTAAATGAGCAATACTTGTTGCTGTGTTTTATTTAATGCCAACTGGTGGCTGAGATCTAACAGTTCCTTTGGCAATGTATGTCTGATTCTCTGTACCATGGAGCACATATCTCTCAGTACTTAAGAGACTTTATTGTATTGCATATTTCCTTACGATAGCAAGTCAAGGGTCCTTCTTTTCTAAATAACTTCACTAATTAATAATCTTATTAATTTATTTTTAGGTATTAAATTCCAAGATACAGATGTAGCAGAAACTCTGCAACCCATGCCTACAAAACATGGCAACATTTTACTCGAAGAAGCCAGAGGAGAAATAAGAAATTTGTATGTATTCTTTTTGTGATCATTTTAGAACACTGTATATTGATCATGTCTTTTTTGATCCCTCCCTTGCCCTTATTTTAAACAAAATTGGTTTGTGTACAAATAATTTGCTCCATTAAAATACAGCTAGATCTGTGAGGTAAGAACAGATATTATATAACATCTTTCCAGTACAATGAGGTAAATGAAAAACTTAACCAGTTGCCTCAGTGGAAGCATTTAGAGAAGAGTCCTCTTTATTATAATTTCCCCCTCAGTGGAATGGCATAAAGCCCAGTCATTTAGAATAGTATAAGCTTTAGAGGCAATATTTTCATTCTCAGAAGAATTACAGGTAGTTTTTTTGGTTTTTCAGGGGTTTTTAGATCATGAATTAATTAGCCTTTCTGTGGTTTAAAAAAAGAAAAAAGAATTGGAGGGAGTGGCTTAAAAGTTTGGAGCTATCAAATACATATGGATTTCAGATTTTGTTTCATGCTGATTCTATGGTACCGCATTCTTCATCATACTGTGGTTTCAAAAAAGTTACTTCTGCCACGTTTAGCTTACTTTTCCAGTTAATCAAAGCCTCATGGTGATCTCGGTGTCTGTAAGTCACACAAATGAAGATAAGGCCTTCACCTGGATCATCAAAAAGTAACAATTCTGAATGAGGAGAGAAAGCAGGAGACAAAGAGTATCATACTTTAGATAGCTGCTTAAGAATAATATTGGCTTAAACTTTTACTTTTGAATATTTTAAATACCAGTTACAGTAATGATTGCCTGTGAAAGAATAAAACTAAAAGACTAGACCTAACCTTGTTTCCTGCTAGTCAGTGGAAAAGCAAGGGTTCAGACCAGTCCTGAGGCTTGGTACACTGGGATGCTGCGAGACATGGTAGAGATAAAATATAAAGCAGAGACCACTAAGTTATGTTTTGCAAACTTCTTGCCTTCTCTCTATGAAGTGTTAATTTGGGTGGTGTAGGCAGGTGTGCATATGAAAGAACAAAGGCACATAAATTATCTGAAGAAGACCAGATCACAGAGTACTTAGTAGGTGACCAATAAATACTGCATTGAATTGAACCACAGTCCAGTCCGTTGCCTAGGACATTATCTTATATAAAGCAATACCTTGAATTCTTGCATATGTACTTCCAAATCATCACATTTAATCTGCTACTATTTCACTATGTGCCGGGACATTTAAGCTAAAATTTTTAACTTTTGCTTGCCCTTTACTATGAAGCACTCTCTTTGTACTGCTCTTATATACTGCAGATTTTCCCTCAAGCTGCAAATTCTTGTAAAGATTCTTTATTTCAGAGAAAATGTTATTCAGTCACAGAGAGGCCAGATAGAAGAGTTAGAGCACTTGGCTGAGATCCTGAAAACTCAGTTGAGGAGAAAAGAAAATGAAATTGAGTTATCTCTTCTTCAGCTTCGAGAACAGCAGGCTACAGATCAAAGGTATGTTAAAACAGAAATATCACTTTGATAAGGTCAAAATTAGTTTAAAATACTTTATCATGTGCCATAGAAGGATAAGCCTAGTCTATTTAAAAATCATGTTTTTACTTAACATTCTTCATATAAGCCTGCTCTAGACCTACTAACTGCTATCAACAACTCAAGTCTAAGGGCATTTTTCCCTAACCTACTCTGCCTCATCTTGTTTCCTCTGCTCATTTACCAAGCGGGTAGGAAGTTCTGATACCATTTGATTGTACCTACCAAAAAAATATGTGTGACAAGGACTCAGCTGTTGGCATACCTTGTGAATAAGCCCAACCTTATTTAAGTGTTTTTCCCAACCTTAAAAGGTAGTAAATTCCATAATACAGTACCCATTTTTTTCATCCCATAAAGATGTTACCTCTCCTAATATTCAAAGTTTGCATCGAATTCTGCTGATTGTCATGGGTGACAGTGGGGCCCTTCAGTAGTCTCCTTGCTGCCTCTTTATTTTTGATGTTTGATAATATATAGTATTTCCTTTTCCGTCCTCCTTTGTCATTTGTTGGTTCCTAATACCTCTTCTCTCATTTTGTGCTTCCACGTTGTGCTTCCAACAAGATTTTATCTTTTTACCATATTCTTCCTTGAATTATTTTCTTCCTTTATGGCCCTTTTCTTTTTGTTTGGAGCAAGCATACTCAAAGGTACAGAGAGTAGTATACTGAAATCTCACGTACTCATCTCTCAACTTTAACAATTATCAACATGCTAACCAATCTTGTTTCATCTATCCCTTCACCTTCATTTTCTTTAATTAATTAGCCCCTGCCAAATATCATGTCATCACACCTGTAAATACTTCAGTATATATTGCTGTCTGATAAGGAATTTTTTTAATGTAATCACCGTGCCATTATCACACCTAACAAAATTAACAGCAGTTCCTTCATACCATCTAATAACTAGTTTATATTCAAACTTCTGTAACGATGACTTCCTGCTGTTTGAATTGGAATCCAAATGAGCTCTACACATTGCATATGATTGTTATATCTTTTGTCTCTTCTATTTCTCTCTTAATTTTTTTTTTTTTTTTTTTTTGTGTTACGCGGGCCTCTCACTGCTGTGGCCTCTCCCGTTGCGGAGCACAGGCTCCGGACGCACAGGCTCAGCGGCCATGGCTCACGGGCCCAGCCGCTCCGCGGCATGTGGGATCTTCCCGGACCGGGGCATGAACCCGTGTCCCCTGCATCGGCAGGCGGACTCTCAACCACTGCGCCACCAGGGAAGCCCTCTCTTAATATATTTTTAAACCAGACCTAGATCCTCTATTTGTTTTTCCCTTACCAAGTGTGATATCATGTGAGTAGGTTCTCATTTAGAAAAACCAAGTATGATTTTCCACTTTTTCATTTCAGAATCAGAGTTTACTTCTTTTTTCACAAACAAACCTTACATAGTTATATTTGAAAAAGCTAAGATGCATAATAGAAGACTTGTTTTAAAAAAATAAAGTGGGCCAAAAATATATGAAAAGCTTTTTATTTCAAAGATTTAAAAGGTTAATATTATCTCTACTAATTTGTGTTCCTAAAAAGTTATGTGTAAAATTAAATTTTGTAATGAAATTCTATATGTTTAGTGACATTAATACACCCTTCTAAGTGCAGGGCAAAAGAAAAATGAATATTTTTGAGAATTATATGTGTAATAGGGAATGTAATTTGAACCCTGGCTTTGAACCAGGATTTTAAATACCTGGGAGTTATCCACGTTCCCCCTAAGAATAGACCTAGCCTTCTTGGAAAACCAATAAATGGTTCCTTGTGAGGAACAGTGCTGAAGACCCCAAAACTGAATATGGTGATCTTAATAAATTGCCAACAGCCATATTTAAAATATTATCTGAATATAAAAATTCTGCATTAGGCCAAGCCGAAGCTTGGAGCCCATTCCTCAACAGCTGAGTACAAGGTTATCAGACTACTTTCTCTGTTATATTTCTTAAATTCCCAAAGAGTAAGGTCAACCCTGTGTTGGCTGTTCCTTCTTCCAAAGGAATATGATCATCTAAGAACTAGAGTGTTGTGTTAATTGAAAGGGAAATCCAAAAGTCCTTCAGTCCTAGGACTAGAACAGCCGAAGAACTAGAGTCATAGATGGGTCTGCATATTTTCTAGTATAAGGTATTTTCAGCAGAAGACATCAGCATATACACGTAGAAGAGTTTACCTTAAAAACTAAACTAAGGCTAACCTTAGGGGATTTTGTTATTCACTCCATAGCAGTCTATTTTTTGTCACATCAAGAATTAGAAGCAGAGACAAAATAAGTATTATTAAAGAAGCTTTTGTTGCAGAGGCCAAATAATGAAAGCAATTTGTACCCTACCTTACAGTTTTATAAAATTGAAAATTATTGGTTATTTGCTTAGAAAGAAGGGTACCTATGGTGAATAACATTGTTTCTTGAAATACAGTTGTTGAAAACTGAAGAAATGACTTCAAATAAGGGTCTTCAAGTCTTTTTTTTTCTTATATGTTTACACATAGCTCAAAATTTTATGTGTAACAGAAATTTTTTTGAGACTAATGGAAAACTGTTGAAAAATGTTGGGGAGAATATAAAACTTGGTATAATTTACTGTAGAGAAAAATCACAAAATGGAAAACATATTTAAACTTCTCTTTCATGGATACATTATTTCAGATTTGAAATTCTAGAAGTCTGATCTGAATGTTGGACTCCTTGTTCTCAAACATGAACCTAACGTAGTTGTAATCTTCAGAGTGCGGTGCTTGATATTTATGGCAAAGAGCCTTTTCATAGAATATTACAGAAACTCTTCGTAGTATGTGTTTAATAGACCAGTTTGGTTTGGCATCAGCTTGACATAAACTTTTGGTTATCCAAAGCCCTTAATTGCTTTGAAGTAAAAGCCCAGTGCTGCTCTTTTTTATTAAAATCATGTCTTTTCCTGTTATTGTGGTCTATTTTGGAAGACTGAGTTGTGATTTTTGCATATGTTCTACATAATGCCTCATTAGCAAAAAATCTTGTATCATTTACAAGTAGCCTGAATGTCTGTGTTGTTTTGAACAAAAATCCATATTAAAATTTAAACAATATAAAAATGCACATTTTCTGCTTATGAAAAAGGCCATCTTAAATTAACTGCAAAGCAGTAACCAGTGAACACATGTACATGAACATTAAAATCAGGATGATTTTACCTTTTACTGACTTTTTCAACTCCAAAAATATTTATACTCTTACCAAATGTGTAACTAGTTTGTACTAAGTGTTTTTTTAAGTAAATGTTAGGGTGTTTACCTTCTTAATTAGAAATCATGTAAGTGCCGTAATGTCCCAGTGGAGGAAATTTAACCCGTAAATATTTCAGACACTGACTTGCCCCCTTCCCTTTGGTTGACAGCACACTGTCAAGTCATAAAACACAGAGGCCTTTTGCAGCCGCACAGTATACAAAGCAGCTTGGCTTTAGGGGCTCCATCTTTCCAGCTGTGCACAGACGCGGATTACTTCCTGGCACTCAAAATTCTTTCCCAGCTTTTCATTTTGAAAAATGGCAAACCTACAGCAAAGTTGTAAGAATAGTAGTGTGAACACACATACCTTTCACCCCTTGGCATGTTTGTGAATGACACAGCCTGTTCTGCATTCTGCCCACTCAGGCACAGGCCCATTCCCCTCCCTCCCCCTCTCTCCCTCTCTCTCTCTCTCAGAGCTAGGTGCATATATCATGTCACCCTCTCTACATTTCTAAGCACCTTTTAGGAACAAGGACATCTTCCTACATAACCACAGTACAGCTATCACACATTCAGGACGTTTCACAATGAATGCAACGGTAGTATCATCTAAATACACAGTCCATATTAAAATTTCCCAATTGTCCCAATAAGGGCCTTTATAGCTGTTTTTTTAATTGCTATTTTTGTTTTTTCTTTTATTAATTAATTAATTTATTTATTTTTGGCTACATTGGGTCTTCATTGCTGCACACAGGCTCTCTCTAGCTGCGACAAGCGGGGGCCACTCCTCTCTGCGGTGTGCGGGCCTCTCATCGCGGTGGCCTCTCCCGTTGTGAAGCATGGTCACCAGGTGCGCGGGCTTCAGTAGTTGTGACACACGGGCCTAGTTGCTCCGCCGCACGTGCTCGAACCTGTGTCCCCTGCACTGGCAGGCAGATTCCCAACCACTGCACCACCAGGAAAGCCCTGTTTTGTTTTTCTTTGTTTTAATCCCATATCCAGTCAAGTGTCATGTATTGTATTTAATTGTCATGACTTTTAGGTTTCCCTTATTCTAGAGTGGTTCTCCAGTCTTTTCCAGCCCATTGATGATAGTTGTTTGCAGAATGCCCCTCAATTTGGATTTGTCTGATTGCCCAGCCCCCTAATTTAGAGGGCACATCTGGCTCTTGGATAGAAAGGTAACTGGGGCGAGGGATAACCATGCAGACATTACTATTATACAGGGAGGTAATCTGTCATTTTTTAAAAATATATCCAACAAGTTCCTCCTGTTGTTTTGAATACCTTAAAATTTGCCTAATGAAAAGTTATCACACTCAAATACTATGTCTTTTATCCCCAAGTTTTTTATTATTAATGTTACCTAAGTTTTTTCGTGATAGCTGCTTGGCATGTTTCCCAAGCACTTTATTTAAACCACAGAAATTATCAAAATTAATAGTAACTAGTGTGTTAGTGTGTATGTGAGAGTGGAGAGAAAGCTAGAACTTAGGAACATCTCAGAGAAAGGAAGCAACTTACAAGAGTAGGAAGAATTTCTCTCTTTAGACCTGGATCTCTCCCATAAGAACTCTGGCCAGATTCTTTACTTCTCTAAGCCTCATTTAGCTACCTTAACTGTGACATGAAGAGGTTGAAATGAGTAAGTGGTTCCTACCTTTTAAAACCAGATGCTTTTATCCCCAGAGACCTTGGTATTCTGAAAGATTTTGCCTCCTAAGTAAGCAGTGTGTATTAATTTAATAAATTTGTTTTTTTTTCATCCAAGACCTGTATCATGCTAATCATTGCTTCTGATAATTGTGAAATAGCCTGTATTATTGCACCGATTTGCTATAATTCTATCCAAAAGTAAAAACAATATAAAACCTTTAGTTCGCTTTTACAGCTTAATTGCCAGTGAGTCTACATTTCTCATTGGGCTTTTTGATATTTTTAATATAATTCTCAAATTCCCATTACTAGTCAGAATCCATTAAACTTGATCTTCAAAATGGCCCCTTAAGAAGATGAGCCAGGATTTGGGTTCTTCCTGTCCCCAGCCAGTCCTTGGGAATGCTCCTTCCATTTTCAGAAGAGTTTATGTACATGTAGAGAGATTGTGTACATGTAGAAAGCTCTACATAACTGTCCCCCTCCATTCCTTGCATGTGTTTAAGAATAAGAAAATATTGAGTTCTGATTTACATTTTGACCCAACACCACAAGAAAGATACAATCCAGAGGCAAATAAACATACACATACAAACGTTTTCCTTTATGCAATCTTAAATCAGGGAGCATTATTTTCATCTGTGAACTAAAGCAGCAGTTTTGAGCAAAGTCATTACCTTTCAAATAGACTTTACTTGGCTATTTTAGTGAAGCTTATTCCATTTAATTCACTAGCAACCTCATATAATTCTATTCATAAGTGATACCTTATTGTTATCTGTGTATCCCTAATAAGAGCTATGAATGACCTACACTTCTCTCAACGATATACTTAGAGAGTCTGCCACTGTTCCCAAAAAAAAAAAAAAAGCGTAGAGTTTTTTTTAATCCTAAGATTGTTTTCAACCTTATCCCCCAAAGTTAGTTACCCTAAAACTGTTACTCAAAAAGAACCTCTTCGTTCTACCTCGTAAATATCTTACCTAACAACTTTTGTATTCTAAAACCTTCCCTTCTAAATGGTGTTAAAGTACTATATTACAACATTTTTTGCCTCAAAAAAATCAAGAAGCTTTTTTTAGCATTCATAATCCTTGCTGCAGCAAAGAATGAAATGTTGATGGGGGTTGCGGCAGGGAGGAATTGTGTGCCTGGGAAATGAAGTATTAGAAACTTTCACTGGAGCAAAGATTTTGGCTTCTTAAGCTTTCATATTAGACTATACATTACATAGCACCACTGAAAGTTTTTCCTTCTTCAGTATATCTGAGGTTTTAAGTTTCTGGATTTATTATGGCACCCAGTAGCAAAGCTGGAGTCAAGTGTTTTCAAGGCTTCCATTAGAAATTCCTCTTTCAGAGTTTATTGCTTGACTGTTTCAAATTATATGAGAGAAACTTGGCACATAGGTTTTTGAGCTGGATTACTTTTTTTCAAGAGAAAATCTAATTTATTTCAGTTTGTTTTTAATCTTAGAGATGGGCAACAGCTCTTCTCATAGTTTTAGAAGATTTGAGCATAATTCTAAATAATGTCTGTTAAAAAAGGAAAAGAAAAAAAAACACATTTTCCAACTTAATTTTTTATAGTGTTTTTCAAAATCCTTGTTGAAAAATATGAGAAATTTGTTTTTACAAAGCACTTAATTAGTATGCTTGATATCCCTTTGCAGATCATTTCACCATGTGTAATGCAGCATGTATGAATTGGTACATGACCATCAGAGTTCATCTGAATGTTTTTACTATGCATTGTTCTTTCTGTTCGAATGTCATCATCCTGAAGATTTGATGTTCCCTTCATAGTGCATGGAACAGGGCAGGAAAATACTGTGTGGAGGTCACATAAAATATTGCTCATAAAATTAGCCCTGTCTCTTCTTCAGAGGAAACCAACCTGAGGCCTTCCTTCACATGCAGAGAGGTCTAGGACAGGCCACTTAGCAATGACTCTAGCTCCCTCTTGCCTCCAACATCCTTCTCACTTTTCTGTGACAGCTCCTTCCCTCTTTCCTCTCTCACGTACACCCTTGTTGTTTTACCATATTTCATCTGTGTAAAAATGTTGATTGGCAGGTTTCAGATGATTTTTCATTGCACACCTTCCTGAAGACCATGCCACATTCATCACAATGTAGCTTTTAACTTTTATGTACTTTATGTCATTGACTCTGCACTTTCAGCTTAACAGCATTGTTGCCATCAAAAATGTCCCATCATAATAATGACTATTATGTATAGAAGCCCTAAAACTGACACTTTAAAATAATTGTTAAAGACTTGCAGGTGTTGTGTCATCCCAAAATAGGTGTACTCTCTAGCGAACTGACTTTTTATTTAAAGTACCGCATTGTTATTGCTCTTTTATAAATACTACTTCTGTTGTATCTGTGCCCACTCTTTGGGCATCATTAGTATAAAATACTAAGTCAATATTCTGAAAAGTTTAAACTCCGAGGACTTTAGGAAAATACTCAAGAAAGCATCCACCAATTAGACCACTGAAAGTTTTTGCAACTTACTGGCCTTTGCCTTACAAAGAAAATTAAAAATTAAAACCTGCTGTTTCTATGACCCTATGTGACTGAAAGGCTTGTTGGGCTTAATTTTTTGTTAATATCATCAAGTAATAGTAACTATTCAAACATATCTCATGCATATATCTTTTGAAAATACTAACATGCTTAAAAACAAGTAAAATTATCAGGTACAGCTGAAAACGTAAGAAGAGGTTTGAAATTACTTGAATAGTATTCTAACCTTTTGTATCAATAAATGTCACTCACTGTTGAGCAGTCAAACCAAGTAATTCTGGGGAAAACAGGTAAGTTCTATTTTGACTAATAAATATGAAAAAATATGAATATTTTCTTGCGATCTATTCAAAATATATTTTCCCTTCATCTTATTTTTTTTTTCTTAGTGAGTAAAAATAATACTGAGGGGAATATTGGTGAGTGTACTGTTGAATGTGTGCTCAGTACTACTAGATAACATGTTTTAGACACATAATTATTTTAACATTGTGTTAAGACTGTACCTGGGCAAGATCCAGGTTCTTGGACTTGTTTATCTTCTGTGTGAGGACAACTAACTGTTCGATGCCAAAATACAATGAACTTTCAAATATCAAAGAGGAAAATTAAGTATTTCAGGTCCTCAGCTGGTTTACAGATGTGTGAGCTTTGTAGTCCATTTTCTGGTTCCAGTAGGGCGTTGTGACAATTTTTCCAATATGTGTATACTAGATAAGTTTTGGAAGTAAAATTACTTACTTTAAATACTGAAATAATTTTCTGAACTTAAAATTTTTATGTTTATTTTTCTTAGAAAATGAAGTCTAAAACCAAGCTTCACAATTTTTAAAATACTTTTGAATGTAAAACGTATTAAATTAAGGAACCTTTCTCTGTCAGGAAAATAAATGCCTTTTGAAAACAGGTATTCATTTAGATCTATGATTAACCTTTAACAAGATCTTCCTGTTAAATTGTACATTTGCTTTAATCTCAGTAGGAAAAATACAAACTAGTATTGCAGCATATAGAGTTTCTATATACCCTGTGGACGTTAAATGATCTCTTACAGCTAAAGGCACATCTGCAACATATTTAAATGCCAGCTTTGGGCATTATTAGTATAAAATGCTAAGTCACTTTTTCTGGAAATATTTTGAAAAGTCTGAACTCCAGGAGGAAACTCCAATAAATGGTAATCTTATGATACCATTTGTTTCGAGGGAGTGGTGGGAAGATGAGTGGCTGTGTGGCATATTTTTCATTTAGTGAAAAAGAGTATGATAGTCCTCCTTCAAATAAGTCTGAAGTTTGGTGGTGGAACAATGGCGGTGCTAAAGACTGATGTCCTCTGTACCAAGTTTCAGGACACTATAAAATGATATTAAATTCATATTATCAGTCATTGTAGAAGTGACAAAAGTCATCAAATTTGGGGCTCCCTTCAAACTCTGAGAGTCTGTGCATTTATCAAAGTTAAGAATGACTACTGGTTGGTTTTAAATAATAAGTCTATCCTAAGTGTATAATAAACTAAAAACCTCAGTGACTGATATGCAAGTGTGTAAATTTTTTTCTGTGTAACATTCAATGAAAAATTGTAGTCCCACCACAGATTTCTTTCCTTTTGTCTTGCATCTTTTATTCTGTCTCTCTCTTTTTCTTAAATACGTCATTGAAGGTCAAACATTCGGGACAACGTAGAAATGATTAAGCTTCATAAGCAGCTAGTGGAGAAAAGCAATGCTCTTTCAGTAATGGAAGGAAAATTTATTCAGCTTCAAGAGGTACTGTGATAATTTATTTTATTATGGTGATACATAGATACAAAGGTTCGAAAATAGTGTTCAACTTTTTTTTTTAAGTAGAATGGTCGTAACACTAAAAAGTAGTTTTTAAAGATTGCTCCTTTTATTCTCAAGTGTGTATAATTTCACTTCCTGTATGGTTAGCTATTTATAACTTAATAACTAAAGAAATAACTAACTGCTTGGACTTTCTATAAATATCTGTGTCATCTTAAAATAATAAACACATTTATCATAAAGCATCTCAGGTGAAGAAAATTTATTTTTAACTCCTTTTATCTGGAATCATATGGGCACATAACACTGAAGGTTTAGATGTATTTGCATATATCTTCATTTCTAAGCATTTTGAAATATCCAAGATAGATCCATGTTAAGAATAGATTAATAATCAAGTTTTGTTAAATCTTTTTTGATATGTGGTGTTTTGTTTTGTTTTGTCACTACCAGTATCAGAAAATATTTGAATACCCCTCATGTCAACTGTCAGTGTATTTATTTTAAATCCTAACCTTTCGGTTGACGGTACTTGAGACTCTTATCCCCATGGTTGTTTTACCAAGGACTATGGCCGCACAGGAATGTGCCATCAGAGGACTCCTGTTTATGGCACTGCATAATTAACATAGGTTCTGGAATTAATGAACTCCAAAACATTCCAGATGAGCAGAATTCATATTAAGCAGTACTTTCTTTGAAGTACTGAAACGAGGAAAGCAGTAAATTGATGCAAAGCGGGTCATCTGAAGCCTAAATTCACTATTGAATTAGATAAATATTTTTCAACCATACTCTGGGTCATGTTTTCCATCCTGCAGGTACCTCCTTAATGTCAAGTAATACACTACCTTCCATATAAATATGACGGGTGTATGAAAGAGAAATTAATTAGAGAGTGGGATTGATAACACTATCTGCAGATGGATGGAAGAGGGAGATTAAAAATATATGTAGCTGAAAGCCATCTCTAAAAGGCAGCATTAAGAAAGGAATTAAAAAGTGATTTTGCATTCTTTTATCACTTTGACTGTTTTGATTTCCATTTAACAGTGACTCCAGGTATTTGTTTAAATACCATGAATATCAAGTGTCTTTGATAGCACAGGTACCTCTTTTGGGTAGAGATTTGAGAGGTTCAGGCCAACAGCTTCACCGAGATATGAAGCACAGAGAAAGCTGGTTAAAGATACTGTTCTGTGATTATAAGCAAGATTAACAAAACTTGGACTCAAGTAGCTCAATAGCCATGTTTCTTTTAAACAATTGAAGAACTTCAATAGAAACTTAATGATTTTAATTAGCAGATAAGGCATTACATGTTATGGTCATATGGACTCTATGAAAAGACTTTAGTGTAAGTGTGTAAAATTGAATTTAAAACATATTCATAAATAGGTCAATTTTGAAAATTAAGAAGACTTCAGTAACTATTTTACTGAATTGAAATTCTTAATTGTATTACAATTAGAAGCTAACCTTCCAAGGCTATTTATATGGTGTGGTGACAGATCTTTTCAGTTTGAATATCTATGGTCAGCATTTATTTTTAACCCACGCAGCAGCATTTTTAGACAGCATGTCCAACCACTGTAACCACAGCAAAAAGAAAAAATAATTACTTGCTAAAACTAATTAACTCACTGGTCACTATCAACAAGTCAGAAAACTAGGAGGAAATAAAATGAAGGACAAAAACAGCCTACATTGTGTGACTCTGCTAAAATATTTTCTTCCTCATGATACACTTTGGCCAAGAGTATCCTTTATGGAGACATTATACACTGTATAATGGCACATTAATATAGTAACATATATACATTGTGAGATAAAGAATAAACACCATAACATGGACTTCAGGAGTAAACTCATTTATGGAATGGTGATCATTCATTCAAAGCAGAATCCAAAAATAGTTTTGAAAGGATTTTCCTTTTGTTTTTTAGATGCAAAAAACTCTCCGGATCAGCCATGATGCCTTGATGGCAAATGGAGATGAGCTAAACATGCAGCTTAAAGAGCAGCGTTTAAAATGCTGCACTCTTGAGAAGCAGTTACGTTCCATGACATTTTCTGAAAGAAGAATAGAAGAGGTAAGCTCCCAAAAAGTTTAGCCATTCCTTTGCATTAACACTTCTCTATAACTATTTTGAAAAAGTAAAATAGAGACATTTTAAATATTATATTGACTTAAAAATCCTAAACTACATGCATGGCACTTTGAGCACAGCAAAATATAGTCAACATATTATGTGCATGGCAAATCGGTACTTAAAAATACTCACAAATGTGCTGAGATCCACTATTTATCTAAAGGATTAAGGATCCTTGAGGAGACAGCAAACCATAACATTTTTAAACGAACAAATGCCAGATTACCTGAGGAACTTAACTTTCTCGGCCTTAACAGCTTATTAGTCATTTGAGATGTCAGAACAATTATAGGAATAGATCTGTCTCTAAGGAGAAGGATGTTCTGCCCTCCAACATCAGCAATTTTGAGAATTTTTTTTTTTCTAGGAAGTTGTTTCAAAACTCATCTTCCTATTCATGTTGCTTCTCATGTTTCCCAGCTAGCGCAGTCTTTTTCTGCAGTCTGTTAAACTTGTCCTTAAACAGAATGGAAATGAAATAAGATGTCTACATTCTGTTCTCATCTTGGAAGAATCTTTTACGGTGTCTCACACTAGCATCAAAAGAATTTTGAGAAGAGAATGAATTTTAAGAGTACTCTGATCCATGGGAAAAGGTTGTAACAACAAAATATACTGGTGAATGAAACTTAAATACTAGAAATAAATACAAAAAGCTACATTTTAGTTATCAAGATATAATTATTACCCTGAAGTTTTTTCTGAAAATATTATTCATTGGGATAAAACAAGGTATACGATTTTATTTGTTCATTCATTTGAAAGATGTACTACTGGCTCTTTGTAAATTCCAAGTAACATGAGAAATTGTGTTTTCAGAGTAAATAGTGATTGACACAAGTTGTTTGAACCACGAACCAAAAGAAAAGTTAATCCTTTTATTTTGGGGGGCCAACTGGAAATTAACACAAAATGAATATAATGATGGAATTCATCGCAGAAGACAGTAAAAAATATTATGTTTCCCCAAACTTAATAGCAAGCTTTTAACACGTTCTTTATTGAATTTTGGTACATGTTGCCATAAAGCAGTGCATACGTTCCTACTAAATTAAAACAGAAATATTAATTTCATGTTTACTTAACAACTTGGAAGAAAAACAATGCTAAATTAAGTACAGACGATATAAGTGGACTAGT
Organism: Delphinus delphis; assembly: GCF_949987515.2. Lineage (NCBI taxonomy): Eukaryota > Metazoa > Chordata > Mammalia > Artiodactyla > Delphinidae > Delphinus > Delphinus delphis. The sequence continues at coordinate 28,816,335 of NC_082702.1, read as the reverse complement.
TCACAGCTGCAATTTAGAAATCAAGACATGCTAGCCTCCTCACGTTTTTTTTAATCCCCACGTGGTTTTATACACCTAATGTGTAATTTTCTTTTCATTTCAGCTGCAGGATAGAATTAATGATTTAGAAAAGGAACGGGAACTTTTAAAGGAAAACTATGATAAACTTTATAACAGGTAAATCATGATTCCATATGTTCTCTCCTCTTGTTTGAGATCTTTTCTATCAAAACATTGGATATCAGGATACCTAATATTGATTAAAGAACTAGCAGATGATTGCAAGAAATCATCTGCTAGAAAGAACTAACAGATGATTGCAAGAAATCTATATATGTTATAAAAGAAAAATAAGCTTTTTTAAGAGATTGGTAATAAGTTCTTTAACCTGAGCAGCAGTCTGTTACTAAGAAAACCATATCACTTTGTTGTCAGTAACAACTGCTATCATTTATTGAATGCAAACTGTAAGCTAGCAGACACTATGCTAAATACTCTGCATACATCGTTATAAATTCCTCACAACAACTTGGAAATGTAGGTATTATTAATGCCCATTTTGCAGACAATGAAAATAAAACAGAATTAAGTAAATTTGCCTATGTTCGTAAAGCTGGGAAGTAGTAGAGATTGTATTTGAACCTCTTTTGGTCTCTCCAAGCCCTTGTTTCTTCTGCTGGGCTACCCAGCCTATTAGCTTCGTGTGATTCTGTTGGTGGAAAGCGAAGGTATTCGCTTACAATTTTTTCTATTTCTTAAAACAAAAAACACACGCATCTTTATCTTAAGATGAATTTTAAAGAGCTGCTTTACTTTTCTTTTTTTATCTGCTTCATAATTATGGTATTTTAAAAATTAATCCCTTCTGGTAATGTTAGAAACAGAATTCTACTCTACAGCTAAGTTTACTTAAATGATACAGATGTGTGTGTATTTTTAAGTCTTTTCAGTGTATGATACTGATAAATGATAAATACAGGTTTACACGAAAGTAAATTTTATATATATTGAAATATATATGTTAGAGCTGATATTCAACAGTTGCTTCTAATTGATCATATTCGGAAACATCAGAAAATAGCCATCTGATCTACAGTTATATCTTTAACTTTTTAACTATGTTTTACGTTTGATATGTTTTGCAAACTAAATTTACATTTTATGAATTAAACAAATTATACCGAAGAATGTAGGGAGAGGCCTTTATTTTGATTTACTTTGAAAAGATAACTAAATTAATGCTACGCATCATTCCAGAGGTATGTATCATGTATGTTGCTTATACTAGTGTTGATTATATTTGCACAGGGGCTCATTATATTAAGAGTTACCAATAGCGGTTTGAGACCTCAGTTAAAGTAACGTCTTGAGCTCTCCAGCAAGGATGGACTGGCTAAACAGCTTTATGTGGAATTTGCCTTGCGCCCCCTCCCAGATCATTTGGCCTCAGTGCTTTGTTCTGGTCCCACTTTCATCAGCCCCGATTAATTTTACCTAAAGCATTTATTATACCTCCTATTTTATGGTATTTCTGTCTCTATAGAACAATGCATAGGTTTATAGTGATGTATACCTAAGTAGATAGTAGTTGTATGTTTGAAATTTTAAAATTTCATTATATGGAGAGATCACACCACCACCATATTACATGGCAGAGAAAATAATGTTATCCCCATATCTTATAAATGAGGGAATTGAGACTCAAGAAAACTTAAGAGACTTGTACAGAGTCACACAGCATTGCTGAGACTCCAGTACAGGACTAAAACCCATTTCTTTTGACTCTAAAACTTGAATTTTTTTTTCTCTGTGCCTATCTCTGATTTTAATTGTAATGGAAAATTGTATATGCAAAGGGAAACATTCATGGAATAACAGGACTGTCACACATTTAGAAATTTTTATTGATTTATATTTATCTTAACATCTTGTAATTTCGAGTAATTTAACATGGTCTTAATACATGAATATAAGTGCCATTTGGTCATTACTTATACATTTTCTACTTCCCCTCAATTTGAGGATTTACTGAAAGTACTTTCTTGTAATAAAAAACATTAAACTTAGTTGGGAATAATGCATAAATGAAATTTTAAGAAAGACATGTTTTTCTCATATTTAGTTTATCACCATGAAACTTTATCTTTCCATATTAGAAGATGATCTAAGAGTGTAAATCTGACTTTGAAAGGTTTTTATTTTTAATGTTTTGCATTTGAGCAGCCTTTTTTTCCCTGTCACATTAAAAACAGACTTCATCATGCTGCTTACACTTGAATTTTGTGTGAGGTGTATGGAAGTAAATGTGTATAATGAGTGTCAAAACATTTGTGTCAAAAAAAATGTCACTTAGGTACAAAACCCAGCAAGCACATGTGATAGTAAATAGAGCTGTAAAATTCTCTAATACAGTTTTTTAAATATATAATGTGTTTTCAGAAGCATAGTTGGAAAAACTCTACAAAAATTAACATCCTCCCCAAGATTCTTTACAGCTCTTGTATTTCATGGCAGTGTTATTCATCATTGCCAGTAACTAATGCTCATCACAAACTACATATATTCCCTGTTTGGTTAGTCATAGTGATAGCATGTTTTTAAAAGGAGAGCATTTGTTTGTTATTCAAAATTGGCTAGTTTTCAGGAGAAAAATGTGATGTGCATATTGCATTCTCATCTTCCTTTTTCAAATGATATTTTTAATGTGTTTATTATTTGACATATGACATATTAGAGAATCATCTGGTAAGGTAAAATCTTCATGTTAGTATTTGGTATGAGCCTTTTTTAATACGTTATAGCATGTTTGATACTATGCCAAGAAATAAGTATAACTTTAAGAAATGTTCATTTAAAAAACTTAGAATAAAATTTTTGCAATTAAGTCTTTCTATTTGGTCAGAGAGAAATTCTATACTATAATATAGTACAGCTGGGTCTCATTTTTGAAGTTAGTATATAGTTTTAGGGTGATATAGCTGATGAATGCAGTAGTCCTTCAACTATAATGTATATCAGTAACTTGGAAAACAATAAAATGGAGGCTTCACCAGCCCTGTGAAACCTCCCAACCTTCCCTCCTCCCCATCCCCCAATACCATCCAATTCAGACTCAGTCAATTTGAGTTTGAATCCAGAGACTCTTGTTAAAGGTGATTTTAAGGTATTAACTCCCTGAGAGACACTCATCTAATAACTATTTAAAAGAAGAGTTGGTCCAGTTTTTGAAGATGATATTAACTGTTTTAAGAATTGGGTGATTCAGGTTTTTACAATGTGATAGCCATCTAATATCCAAAATTTACGCGAGCACTGCTGACCACCCATAGACTCTCTGTGCTCCATTTCTGTAAAGCAGGGGTCCCCAACCCCCTGTCAGGAGCCAGGCCGCACAGCGGGAGGTGAGCGGCAGGGAGCGAGTGAATCTTCGTCTGCAGCTCCCCATCGCTCACATTTCCGCCTGAACCATCCACCCCCCACCCCTGTCCGTGGAAAAATTGTCTTCCACGAAACCAGTCCCTGATGCCAAAAAGGTTGGGGACCGCTGCTGTAACGTGAACACCTGTCCCCTACAATATTCTAGGAGACATGAAAGCGCCTATGATCCCAAATGAGCACTTTGTGCTTCCCAGAAATCAAACTGAGTACATTTGGGGCATCGTTTTTCCTTTGGTAAGTGAAATATCCCCATGTTAATATGCATTTAATTTCCACTAGGCCTAACTAAGGTACCTACGGATTTCTTTATGGATGATTAGAGCTTATTCTTCCCTATCTCTCACATTAGGATACCCTTGAACATTGGAATAAAAGGAATTCATTCTGTAAGATAAAAGACCGTAGGGTGGAGATGAATTCTTCAACTCTTTTTTTATCTTATCATGTTGTTGATCGAGGGTGTGTATTTACAGTATGCTGACCCATGACTGCCAATGGACATGCCAATGACCACAGGAACCAATGGGCATTCCACTGCAGATTGATATTTTATCACTCCAGCAACATAATGTAACAATGAAATGTGCACAAAGACCAACTATGATCCCCTCCTCAGTTGTCACTGTAGGCAATGTACAAAAACATTTTCATGAATAAAAGGTTCTCAAAGACTGTTCTCATATGCAGATTTAATCATGTACACAGCCTCTACAAAGAAAATGGAGCCAGATGTGGTTTACCATTTATAGTTACACAGATGGCTCCAAGCATAGAGGAATACAGTAAATTCAAAAGGAATTCCTCATGAAACTCCAGTGGAATGTAATCCTAAATTTAGAGGGAAGATAGCAGTGGACTAAATTCAGAGTGACTTATGCTGATTTACACTAGTATTTTGTGGGTTTGGAAAAACCAGGCTGCTAAATTGTTCTTAATTTAAACACATACAGCTTCTGATGTTTCTGCCAGATTAACTGTTGGTGATCTTTTTTGCTGGTACTAATGCTGTTGGAACACTACTGTTTCTAATTTTTAGCGGCTGATATAATGTATGGTTGTGCCTATTTCATCATGCTAATTTTTTTTCCGGGTAGTACATACTTTTAATAATAAGAGACACACACACACATATACACTCACATGTATGTATACATGTGTATGTGTTTGGTATATATACTTTGAAATATATTTGTCCTTTATCAAAAAATGAAAATGTAAGGGAATATTCTTTACTTTAGTATTTAAAGTACATATTTGGATTTCATTTAAACTTAGGTAACTCTACCTTTGATAAAATTAGCTTAAAACATTAGTACACTAGATCCATGTATTTTTTTAAGGTTCCATACGCAAAATGAGAACACTGATTGAAGAAACAGATGTCATATTTAGAGAAACTTCTAGAATTCCATTTATTTTTAAGGTCATGTTATTTTAAATGCAATAGAAACATTCAGACTGTAAAATAAATATACAGTTTTTTGTTCTTTTGAAAGCTATGCCTCCCAGAAAAGTATCTCTTTTGGACTAAAACCTCAGACTAGCTGGGAGCAACATTAAGGGCAATTTTCAATAAGAAGTTTCTTTTCCATTTACTTCATCATCAGTACAAAACCAGATTTTGTAAATTTCTGGTTCCTTTACTGGGTTTAAAATGAGCAGAAGGGTCAAAGCTGCTGATAATTATTCAGTCATATCAAGCTTCACAGCTAATAGTTTTCTGCTGAAGTACAGATCAAGATCAGTTTTTCCAAAACCTGGCTATCACCTGGGGAAAACTATGAATCCCTGGGCCCCAGAATCTGCATTTTTAACCTAGCACCAGTGTTTTCACGTAGGCCAGCATTTGGGAACCACTGGCCTAAACGAATGTTTACTGTATAGCTTCTGCGTACCATTTAGTTATTTTTCAGCTGATTCTTCCAAAATCCCGGGGCTGATCATTAGTAGATTTTCATGATAGTTTAAACTGGTACACTTTTATTGAGGAATAATAATTCTATCTACATCATCCTTATCAAGGTGTTCTTACTGGGTTTTCACCCCAGTCATGCGTTATGAGTAAAACCGTTTGTTCTTAGCCTATTGCTGTTTGCGTTTTAGGACAAAAACTGCATGATCATTGCTTCTTAATATCAGAATCGCTGTCTTACAATTCAAAATGCTATCACTTTGTGGCCAGTATTTTGTAAATATGCTATTATCACAGACTCTTTAAAAGTTTCAAATTCTGGAATTAAAGATCAGGTGGGGAGTCCCTTTTCTCTGTATTAGGGTTTATTCGTGGTAGAGAATGGTTTTGTCCGATGTCTGCTGCTGAGGTTTGGAACTGTGGATTCCTCTGGAGTATGTACAGTATCTGAATTCCTTTACTAGTCCCACAAAAGCTGCACACTGCCAACTTCTCTGACTTTAGAGCTCTAAATTAAGGCCAGTTCCTTTGCTCATCCCACAAACTCTTTCATGTTGCCTAACCGCAGCCTGAGAAAGGCGCCTTGGTTTCAACAGCAGCAGACCAGCATATGTTTACTTAATTCCTAAGACATGATGACAGTGGTCTCTGTGCCACTAAAAGCTTTTCTCTTTATTATTTTCGGTTGAAGCTGATTTCCAAGCTCTCCTTGCCTGTCACGTGTGTTTTGCAGTGCCTTCAGTGCTGCCCATGAAGAGCAATGGAAGTTAAAGGAACAGCAGCTGAAAGTACAGATTGCTCAACTCGAGACTGCCTTAAAATCCGATTTAACAGACAAAACTGAAATCCTTGACAGATTAAAAACTGAAAGAGGTACATGTAAAATGACTACTGACTTACTCGTTTCAGACATGCGTGTTACTCATTGTTATTCACTGACTTGATAAGTACTTATTACAGCGCCTGCTGTTTTGCCAGGCACCTTGCTGCGTACTAGGGACACAGCCTATATTAACAGTCATCCACTTTTATGAGTGTATTGATTGCTCAAAATTTCCCTTTACTCAGCTTAGCGTATATGCCAAAGGAATTATTTTTTTCTCAGAGTTACTCTTGTTCAGGTTGTCTTTAATTTGTTTAATTTTCCTGAATTTATTCAAGCGTCAACAAGTGTTTATTAAGCACCAGTATGTGCTAGGCACTATTCTAAGTTCTGGGGATACAGCAATGAATAAAACAAAGACCTGGTCCTCATGCAGCATAAATTCAAGAGGGAGAAACTGACAGTAATTAAATAAATATGTGATACACTAGGTGGTGGCAGGTGCAGTGGAGAAAAATAAAAGGGCAGTGTAAGACAGCCGAGGACGGCAGAAGTCTTGCTTGGCTGTTTTTGATCTGATAGTGAGATGGCTAATTCTGTTCCGTGACAGAGAACTTAAATAAAGAAGCCTTGTCAAGATGTCCCTGCTAAAATAATAATCATTAGTAAGTTACATGTTATGAGTCCCAGATCTCACCTTGTCTCACAGAAGTAAAATAATTATATAATTAAAGTAGATGTCTGCTCTACTATATTATACACACATATACACACAAATGCACAATCAGGGGAGTGAATTAATTGCTTCAAGTGTTGCATCTGTTTGCTCAGCCAGTAGGTAAACCCAGCGATGTGATAATAAGGTTGCTCCTTTTGACACTTGCAATTCAGTTGCATGAGAACACGTAAAAGTTTAATGCAGACTCAGTTAAAAAAACAGTTACATACCTAGTCAGTACTCTCTATATTGATTTAGATCACAATGCCATATTTGTTAACTGTAAGATTTTTTTTCCCATTTTAATATCTCTGAAATTGGGAAGCATCTTATAGGTGATAACATTTTTTAAATTATGGTGTAACTTTTTTTTAACATTTTAAGAAGTCTGAAATTGGAACACATCTTATAAATAATGGGGTCTTAATTTCAATGAAATATGTGTACAATATTTATTTACCAAGTGGTTTAAATGATGACAGACAGTTTATGAAATTTTCTCCAGAAGACTGTGAGTAGAATAAAATGATATGATTTCTGACTGGGTGGATATTTTAAAGTTTTTATGTCAAAGATTCTTAGTTCCTAACTTTAATATGTAGTGTTGAATACCTAACAGAGTGCTTTGTTTAGTAGTTGCTCAATAAATTCTTCCACCGACGTGGAAGGGCTCTGTATTTCCTCTCTCTTTTCTTTCTTAAGGAAAGAGAAATGAAATAAACCTTTCTTGTTCCCGTGCTTTCTGTACTTCCCTAGATATCAAAAGTTCCAAAACTCTTATCTTTACACATTTGAATTGGTCTCTGGTAAGAAACTCTTAAGAGGATAGAATCTTGGTGGTCTTTTAAAACCTGTTTATTACTGTTGGATTAAGTCTGGGGGTTCTTTTCAGTCCCACAGCCCTCAACGTAATCACTATTAATATTTTTTATATGTCCTTCCAGAGTTGTTTCTATATGTATACATACAATTTTATAATGTGCTTTTTTATTTGCTGTATTGTGAAATCGTTCCTTCAGTATAAATATAAACCCGCATCATCATCATTTATAATGGCTGTCATAGTTTTCCAGTGTGAGGATGTACCATAGATTGTTTGTTTTAACGGTCTTCTATTGTTGAATTTTTAAATAGCTTCAGCTTTTTTAAGTACCCTGAACATCTTTCTACACAAATCTTTACACATTTATCTGATTATTTTCTTAAGAAAAATTGCTAGAACTGAACCTTTCTTTTTAATGCAACTATTATTTTTGTTATTTTTGCTTGCATACCTGAAATTTACAGGTCTAATAATTTCAGTTTTTGTTTCTTTGTGAAAATGTTAAAATAGATCATAAGAAAAATAATACAGCCTTTAAACAATTTTTTCCAGGAAAATACTAAACAAAAAATTGAAGTTGTCTATTTAAGGAAATCTTTTAACATTTAGAAAGTTGCTTTTTTGTATTACAGATTTCAAAATTGTTTAATTTTACTTTGAAGTCTCTTCACACATTTACCTTTTCATGTATCAAGTGTTCTCTGCCAGAAGATGTTTCCCTGGCTTCTTGTAGTCATTCATCTAACTGGCAAATTATTTTTAGAGAATACTCACCTCTTTATTCAAGGTACAAATTAGTTTCAGATTGTGCGAATATGTGGGGGAAGGATATGTAAATGCAGTTTGCATTTGGTTAATGCTTAAATTAACTGCATGTGTTTAAGGGCCTGCTTTTGAAAGTTCCTTTCTATCTTTAGCTGAAATGCATAATTCAGCATAATGCATATGGTTATATTGATCACAGCTGAAGATATTAGCACAAAGGAGCTCTGAAAATTGTTTAGTTGAATTGTTCTCTGCACTCTGCTTATTAATGGTGTGCTTGAAGAACATAATTTTAAAAGAGTGAAATGTTATCTCATTTGAATAAAATGCTGTTTAGCTTAACCTGCTTTTTGTCAAATCATAGGTAAAGAGGTTATTTTTCATCTTGTACAGGGTGCTTTGATTTTTCATATTATAATTCAGCAAGTCTATTTCCTCTTTGAACTATAATGTCTCCATACGTTTTAAAGTCCCAGGAGTGACATCCCCAGTAAACAGTTTAAGAAAGGAAAAATATAGTAGAGAATTCTACATAAAATTCAGTAGAGAGAAAGTTACTGGTGCTCAGTAATATCTTCTCCCACTAATAAGTTATTTTCCCACTAATAAAGCCCTGGTTTTAAAAATACCAGGTAAGTGGGAACATAGCTGTTGAACGAAAAATCAGAAAAGGAAGAAATATTTGAGTAAGTTTATTTATACCAGTAGCGTATTATTCTCAGGACCCTGCTCTGAAAAATTGAAAGAATAGAAGACAGCATAGGAATAATATACACTGCGTCTGGATGAAGATGGAACGGTCATGTCCTTACACTTTTGGTTCCCCTCAGAACCCCTAAAAGTTTCACTAGCCAGAGAAGGAAATTACATTATCCTCAGGACCTTGGTTTTACTTCTTGCTGACTACATTTACCTCCTTTTTTGTTACCTAGTCATTCTATCTGGATGTTGTTTTAACCTAATCAATATCAAATAAAGGGTTCCACATTCTACTCTACTCTCTAACCAAAAAAGCAAATTTATCTCATAAGAATTCATATTTATTATTAATCCTAATTTTTAGTATAGAGATAAATGTTTGATCTTTACCTTAAATATTTCCAAGTATTGTTCACATTTGGAAATTCTTTCATTTATTTCACTGAATATTAGTAATTTGTACTCTAGGATAACCTTCTAACCTCTTATCAATAAGAAAAATATTTACATATTTGATATTAAAATGGCTCTACATACCCTAGGGTAACTTTTTTTTTTTTTACTTTTTAATTTGCCAGAAGTATGTTATATTAAAAATATTCAAATTTAGTTCATTTCTTCTTAACTGTGTAATTTACAGTTTTTACTTGTATATAGCGTTTATGGCTTGGGAGCACAAAGCTTTATAAAAGTCCAAAACATATTTTTGTATAAAATGCAGTCAGTGTGCAAATGTATTCATGTAAAGAATTCTTGGCAAATATGTTGATTTCCCTTTTTTTAAGAAAAGGAATGATGATCATAAATCTTTGTGAGCAGGATGAAATTAGTAGAGACACTTTGGATATCATGGTTTAGAGTCAGCCCACAGGGAGCCCACAAAGAAGAATACTTGACCACCACAACGAACTCTAGTAAAGAAGTACACTTAAGAACATAGGACTAAAGAGTAGATTTGTTAGCTAGCTATTATGCTTTCTTTTTTTTGAGTTAAGCATGTTTAATGCAGAGAGTGAAAAATTAGTCTCTCTATGGATTTGCCGTCTTCTGTAGCTCTACCCTATACGCCTGCTTGTGGGTCATGGCAAATGAGCACATAGGCAAAGGTAACCTACCTCCATTCCTAATTAATAGTGTGAACTCTGTGAATAAAGAACACACATGAATTATTATTGATACTACCATGCACTCGTTGAGAATCCATTTCTCCTCTCTTAAAAGATTTATTTAAAATGGGGTTGATTATAATTCCAGAGTTATTATCAGAAATTATCTTGTTTTAATAAAAAGACTTTATGCTGAATTAGGAAAAGATAACTCAAGGAAGTCAATTAGAAAAAACTAAAAGAGAAAAATTTTTTTTTGCATGCCTTTCAGGACCCTTAATAAGTAAGTAAAAATCATAGCTTTAGAAACATATTTTCATAGGTATTTTAGACAGAATGTTCCTTTGAAGTTCCAGAGGCCACAATTTCCTTATATTAATACTGTGAAACTAAGTCCTAAGTTTTTGATAAGCAAGTGAATCATATGGTAGACACATGATAGTGTTCATTTGTTCCTCATTCCCCTGCTGCCTTAGTCTAAGGTGCTACCTCAATTTCCTCTCTGGCCAGAACAATGCTAGATTGAGCTTGGTGTGTTTCATGAATTAAGTCAATTTAAAATGTGTTCTTATACCTCATTCTCACTTACCTTTCGAATTGTGTCGACTTCATTTTTAAGACCAAAATGAGAAGATCATTCAAGAAAATAGAGAACTACAGTTACAGTACCTGGAACAAAAGCAACAACTTGATGAACTTAAAAACTGCATGAAGTTTTACAACCAGGTGAGCTATTTTCTCATTTAGGAAACGAACTCCAAATTTTTATCTAAATATTTCATACGTAAAGAAAACACTATACCACAACGCAAAAGAATACAAATAGATAACTTAGTTTATTAATTCATGGTATCTTGCAGTTTATGTTCCATGAGGGTAATCTACATAGTTGGAATGTCTCTTGCACTTTCCATTGTGAGCTTTTACTTACTCTGTCTTTTGCAGGAGAGTGATATTAATGCTGATGAATTGAGTGAAGCTCTCCTGCTTATAAAGGTAACTTTCTAAACTTCATCATGAATTTCATGTCTACATATAACTGTTTCAGCATAATGATGACACTTATTGTAACCTTTATACTTGGAGAATGAATTATTCAGGAAAAGTGGTCAGGTGGCATTTAGTTACAGCATATACATATTTCATAATGACATCAAAATTACATTAAAGTAGACCTCAAAAACTCTTATTTAAAGCACTTTCCCCAACTGTAACAAACATTTTACTTTTATATGCCCCACTATAAAACCAACCAGCAGTTTTCTGTCCTAAGAGACCTTGGTGCACCCTATTAAGTAAAATATTGAATTATATATGTCACCAGAAGATATCTTCTAGTTCTAGAATATTCTGTTATTTACAAGAAGACACAGAAAGTACATTTCTTTCCTTTTAGACCATCATGGTAATAGATTTTAATCAAATGAAGAATAGAAATAAATGTACATGATTCTTTTTTACTTCGTGAAGTAATAAACTTTTTTTTATTTCTCTGTAATTGTTCCAAGTGTCTATCCAAATATGTATTCTATATCAGGACTGCTTTATTCCTAACGGAAAATGGAAATATATCTGTTTTCAATTAATGATTGTTTCTTACTATATCCATATTAATTCACAGTTACATTTTAGAAACTCTTGTTTTGGTAATAAAATATGTTTTTGTTTTAGGCTCAAAAATCACAAAAAAATGGAGACCTTTCTTTTTTAGAAAAAGTAGACAGTAAAATTAATAAAGATCTAGAACGCTCCATGAAAGAGCTGCAAGCAACTCATGCAGAAACAGTGCAAGAACTTGAAAAGACAAGAAACATGCTAATTATGCAACATAAAATTAATAAAGATTATCAGGTAATATAATACACTAAATCGGGAGGATAGGTTTCCCATAATATTCTACTGATGATTTACATTTCAAAGCAGTATCATGTATTAGCGTCTGTTATGATCTATTATCATGTGTTACCACATGCCTGGAATTTAGCCTTGTATCTAGATACTCCTGACTAAAGAGTTCTAAAACAAGTAATTTTTTCAGTGCCTGGTTTCAGGGAACGAATCATGGCGACGTATTCACCAACGCCGGCACGCTCCGCAGTTGGTCCTGCCACAGCCGCCTGTTATATTAGCTTCTAACAAATGGGTCACCACTCCTTAAGAGGGACCCAGAGTTTTGTGGGTTTTACTCCTGGTTAACGAACACTGCCAAGCATAATTTTCTAAACTGTAAGCTCTTTGAAGTCAGGAAACAACGGCTTATAGCTCCCGGTATCCCCAGGATCTAAAAAATGCTTGAATCATAGTTGCTTTAACAAATGAAAATGGAACACATCCTGAGTAATGAAACTTGTTATCTTTATTTTTTTAGATGGAAGTTGAGGTGGTGACCCAGAAGATGGAAAATTTGCAGCAAGATTATGAACTCAGAGTGGAACAGTATGTCCACCTTCTTGATATCAGGGCTGCACGCATCCAGAAACTAGAAGGTACAACGTGCACAATTCTTTGTCCACAGTAACTAGAGGAGTGGATTTTTACAGCAGTTGAAAATGTCATCCAAATGTACACTCACACCTTCTTTTTGCTCTTTTTTTTCCCAATTTATTAACTATAATAATAAGTTACCAGAAAGGCTGTTTTTATCTGATACTTTTCTACTCAAGAATTTTTAGTAATTCCCTACTGCTTTTTGAATTCGGTGTTGCAGGCAAGATTTCAAAGTACTTCATAAAGTAGTACCACAGACTAAATTTAACCACATCATTTCTAATTTCTCTTCTAAGCAAGCTATGTATCTCAGCCAAACAAGTCGGCTTGCTCTTTGTCAGATGCATCTTGTTCGGTCCCACCACCAGGGCTTTGTCTGCTCCATCTGAACCTCCTTTCTACTCTGACTCCAGGATATACCCTTCCCTGCTTCAGAATCTAAGCAAATGTGTGCCCATGCCAGAAAGCTGGCTCCAATTACTGCTAGCCACCCCTCTACTTGAAATGCCCTTACAGTGGTTTTCAGACTTTAGCAAGTAAGAAAATTACATGGGGAACTTGTTTCAAAGGTAGCTTCCTGGGCCCTACCCCTGGAGATCTTGGGGTCTCTGATTTGATATATTTAGAAATAATTCCAAGCAATTCACATGCAGGTGTAAGACTGTCCTTTGAACAACGCTACCTCAGCACTTGCCACTTTTACTCTCATGTACTCAAAAAATATGTTTAGGGATTGTATTATATACACCGGTGCAGTTTTGCATATTCTCTATGACTGCAACATAATAAGTTCTACAGTGATAAGTACTTTGTCTCTCTTTCATGCTCCCTGCCATACAGTACTTAAATTCAGTGATCTATGCCAGCAGTAATTTTTTTTTTAAGGAATTTTGCCTTTTTTTTTTTAAATTTTATTTATTTATTTATGGCTGTGTTGGCTCTTCGTTTCTGTGCGAGGGCTTTCTCTAGTTGTGGCAAGCGGGGGCCCCTCTTCATCGCGGTGCAGGGGCCTCTCACTATCGCGGCCTCTCTTGTTGCGGAGCACAGGCTCCAGACGCGCAGGCTTAGTAATTGTGCCAGCAGTAATTTTACACTCTTAAAGATCACTGAGAATCCAAAAGGCCTTATGTTTATATGGGTTATATTCATGATATTTATCATGTTAGAAATTAAAAATGAGAAATTTAAAAAATATTTGGCATGCTAAAATAATAATTAACCCATTACATGTTAACATAAATTACAGTTTTATTTTTTAATAGGTATATTTTCCATACCAAAAAAATAGACAAGCGACATGGTTTTAAATTTTTTTAATTGCTTAACATTTTTGCAAATCTTTTCAGCATCTGTCTTAATAGAAAACAGCTGGGTTTTTATATCTGCTTCTACAGTCAATCTGTTATGATATCACACATCACATAGATTCTGGGAAACTCTATTATACACTTGTAAGAGACTAAGAATGAAAAAGGCCAATAACATCTTAGTATTATTTTAAAAATAGTTTTAACCTCACAGACCTCCAGAACAGTGTCAGGTACCCTCAGGGGTTCCCAGACCACACTCTGAGAACCATTGCTCTAAGTAGAAGGGTTCAGTAACTATCTTCATCTGACTGAACAGGGTTTTCCAAAGCCAAAGAGCAGTGTGTTCCTTTTATTTCAAGTAGTACTCAATAAAAATTCACTTAATGAAATTTTCCTGAATAACAGGGAGGTCACACAGTTTGAGATTTTCATTCCTTTCAAGCCTCACTAAGTCTTTACCAATATATTCTATCTGTGTCCTAAACTCATTGATTGATTCCATAAACATGCTCAAGTTCCTAATGTATCCTAAGCAAAGTGCTAGGCAGTGAGAATACAAACGGAAAAAGCTCAGGTTTTTTCCTCCAAGAACTTGTAAGTTGTGAACAAGTAAGTAGACAGTTATACTTTACTGTGAAGAGTGTGAAGTTAGAAAAATGCAAAAGCTCCCAAGGAAACATTGAGGAGAGAATGCCTATTTATACCTGAAGATTCAGGGAAGACCCCACACAGTAGGTTTGGAGGCTTTAAAGATGACAGAATTCACCACTAAGTAAAAACAATGAAAGGCTTTCCAGAAAGTAAATGAAGCAGGTAAAAATGCCCTAAATGTGAAGCACTGCCATTCGTTTGAGAAAATGCATGTGGATCTGTCTGTTTGGAACTCAGGATTAGTAAATGGAGAAGAACCTGGATTTAAGGCTGGTAAGAACCAAATCCTGAAGGCCCCATTTGCCACCCTGATGAGTCTGAACCTTATTAACCTAGAGAAGCACCAAGGAATTTTTAAGGTAGAGAGTAGTGCACCCAGAACTTCATTTTGGAGGTTATGCTATAGGTATTGGGAAGAATGAGTAAAATTTGAAGGAAGGAAGGAATTGGGTTCCATTAATAATCTGGGTAATAAACACTGAGGGTGTAAGTAAGGTAGTATCAGTGGAGATGCAGAGGACAGGGACAAATTTGCTAAAGACTTAGGAAATATTTTTGAATAGCAGTGACCCTACAGATGTGGGGAGAGTAAAAAAAAAAGGGGGGGGGAACCTAGGATGACACTGTGATATCTAGCTTAGGCAGCTGGATGAAGGCTAACATCATCACTTGAAATTCAAGGTACAGAAGTAACTAGAAGACAATATGAGCCATTCTGCTTTGGGTATATTGAGTTTGTTGTGCTATCTAGATAGAGGGCTATCTATAGCCCTCTATCTAGATAGAGGGCTCAGCAAGCCACTAGATGTGTGGGTCTGGAATTGAGGAAAGAAATCTGAATTAAAAATAGAAATATGAGCATCTTCAGAATATTGATAGTAACAGAAGTCATAAAAGGGGTTGTGATCACTAATCATTAGAGAAATGCAAATCAAAACTACAATGAGGTACAGCCTCACACCGGTCAGAATGGCCATGATTTAAAAGTCTACAGATGGGGCTTCCCTGGTGGCGCAGTGGTTGAGAGTCCGCCCGCCGATGCACGGGACACAGGTTCGTGCCCCAGTCCAGGAAGATCCCACATGCCGCAGAGCGGCTGGGCCCGTGAGCCATGGCCGCTGAGCCTGCGCGTCCAGAGCCTGTGCTCCGCAACGGGAGAGGCCACAACAGTGAGAGGCCCGCGTACTGCAAAAAAAAAAAAAAGTCTACAGATAACAAATACTGTAGAGGGTGTGGAGAAAAGGGACCCCCTGTACACTGTTGGTGGGAATATATGTTGGTGCAGCCACTATGGAAAATAGTATGGAGGTTCGTCACAAAACTAAAAACAGAACTACCATATGATCCAGCAGTCCCACTCCTGGGCATATACCTGGACAAAACTATAATTCAAAAAGATACCTGCACCCCTATGTTCATAGCAGCACTGTTCACAATAGCCAAAACATGGAAACCACCTAAATGTCCATCAACAGATGAATGGATAAAGAGGTTGTGGTACATGTATATGATGGAATACTACTCAACCATAAAAAAGGATGAAATAATGCCACTTGCAGCAACATGGATGCAACTAGAGAATATCACACTAAGTGAAGTAAGTCTGAAAGAGAAAGACAAATACCATATGATATCACTTACACCTGGAGTCTAAAATATGACCCAAATTAACCTATCTAAAAAACAGAAACAGACTCACAGACGTAGAGGACAGATTTGTGGTTGCCAAGGGGGAGTGGGAGAGGGAGAAGGATGGACTGGGAGTTAGGGGTTAGTGGATGCAAACTATTATATTTAGAATGGATAAACAACAAGGTCCTAATGTGTAGCCCAAGAAGCTATATCCAGTCTCCTGGGATAAATCATAATGGAAAAGAATATTTAAAAAAGAATGTATATATGTGTATAACTGAGTCACTTTTCTGTACAGCATAAATTAGCACAACATTGTAAATCAGCTATATTTCAAATAAATAAAAGGGGATGTGATTACTCATGAGAATATGTAGACTAAAAAGAGGATAAAAACAGAACCCCAGCAAACTAGCAGAGAAAGAGAAACCCTTAAAGAGTAAGAGAGGTAGGGGCTTCCCTGGTGGCGCAGTGGTTGAGAGTCCGCCTGCCGATGCAGGGGACACGGGTTCGTGCCCCGGTCCAGGAAGATCCCACATGCCATGGAGCGGCTGGGCCCATGAGCCATGGCCGCTGAGCCTGCGTGTCCGGAGCCTGTGCTCCGCAACGGGAGAGGCCACAGCAGTGAGAGGCCCGCGTACCGCAAAAAAAAAAAAAGAAGAAGAGAGGTAGGAGGACAAGCAGGGCAGACGATGACATGAAAGCTCACAAAAGTTCACAAAAGAGGATGTGGTCATCAGTGTCAATTAAGCAAAGAACTCAAATAACACAAGGACCATTCAATCTAGAAACTGGTTAGTTATTGGTGACCTTTTCTAGAGTAGTTTCACGAGAAAAATAAGGCAGATGCTTTTTGCAGGTAGTTGAAGAGTGTCTGTTAGATTTGGAATTGGAGACACAAATATACGTTACTCTTTTTAGAAAGTTGGATGTAACATGGCAGGGGAAATGTGTATCTAGAAAGAGATACATCTTCTTATTTATTTTTTATTGAAATATAGTTGATTTATATTATTAGTTTCAGGTGTACAGAATAGTCATTCAGTATTTTTATAGATTATACTCCATCATAAGTTATTACAAGATAATGGCTGTAATTCACTGTGCTATACAATATATCCTTGTTGTTTATCTATTTTATATATAGTAGTTTGTATCTGTTAATCCTGTACTCCTAATTTGTCCCTCCTCTTCCTTCTCCCCTTTGGTAACCACAAGTTTGTTTTCTATATCTGTGAGTCTATTTCTGTTTTACTTGTACATTCATTTGTATCGTTTTTAGATTCCACATATAAGTGATATCATACACTACGTGCTTTCTCTGACTTACTTCACTAAGTATAATATTCTCTAGGTCCATCCACGTTGCTGCAAATGGCAGCATTTCATTCTTTTTTATGGTTGAGTAATATTCCATTATGTATTACACCATATCTTCCTTATCCATTCATCTGTTGATGGGCACTTGGGTTGCTTCCATGTCTTGGCTATCGTAAATAGTGCTGCTGTGAACATTGGGGTGCGTGTATCTTTTTGAATTAGTGTTTTCATTTTTTCTGGGTATATACCCAGGAATGGAATTGCTGGATTATATGGTAGTTTTATTTTTAATTTTTTGAGGAACCTTCATACCGTTTTCCACAGTGGCTGAACCAGTTTATATTTCCACCGACAGTGCACAAGTGTTCCCTTTTCTCCATATCCTCTCCAACATTTGTTGTTTGTAGACTTTTTGATGATAGTCATTCCAACAGGTGTGAGGTGATATCTCATTGTGAGTTTCACTTGCATTTCTCTAATAATTAGCAGTGTTGAGCATCTTTTCATGTGCCTGTCAGCCATCTGTATGTCTTCTTTGGAGAAATGTCTATTCAGGTCTTCTGCCCATTTTTCGATTGAGTTTTTTGGTTTTCTGATATTGGGTTGTATGAGCTGTTTATGTATTTTGGATATTAACCCATTGTCGGTCGCATCATTTGCAAATATTTGCTCCCATTCAGTGGGTTGTCTTTTCATTTTGTCAATAGTTTCCTTTGCTGTGCAAAAGCTTTTAAGTTTAATTAGGTCCAGTTTGTTTAGTTTTGCTTTTACTCCTTGCCTTAGGAGACAGATCTAAAAAGAATATTGCTACAACTCATGTCAAAGAGTGTTCTGCCTGTGTTCTCTTCTAGGAGTTTTATGGTTTCATGTCTTACATTTATGTCTTTAAACCATTTTGAGTTTATTTTTCTATATGGTGTGAGGGAATGTTCTAATCTAGAAAGAGAGATATCTTTTTTAAAAGCAGCTTCTTAGAAATGTAATAAACACATTTTAAATTGCACTGTGTTTTTTTTTTTTTTTTTTTTTTTTTTTTTTTTTTTTTGCGGTACGCTGGCCTCTCACTGTTGTGGCCTCTCCCGCTGCGGAGCACAGGCTCCAGACGTGCAGACCCAGCGGCCATGGCTCACGGGCCCAGCCGCTCCGCGGCATGTGGGATCTTCCCGGACCGGGGCATGAACCCATGTCCCTTGCATCGGCAGGTGGACTCTCAACCACTGCGCCACCAGGGAAGCCCTTAAATTGCACTATTAAAGTACACAATTTGGTGAGTTTGGGCCTATGTATACACCTGTGAAACCATCACTATAATCAAGATAATAAACATATCCATCATTCCGTAAAAGTAGAAAAATATATATTTTAGTAAGCTGAAGGGAAGGAGCTAGTGGAAAGAGAAATTGACTTTATAGGAGAGAAGATAATAGAGCAGAGGCAAAGGAGCAGTGAAATCTAAATATTTACCTCAGCTGTTCATTCAAGGGCCTTTTTTTTTTTTTCTTTTTCTGTTTCCCTGGTATAACCTGTATTACCACTTAAGTTGTAATTTTTTTAATAAGTGATGTCAAAATAAATGATAGATTTCTTTATAATACAGTATCATTTACAGAAAAACAGTGTAGTCATAGAATTTAAGATTGAGACTATACACCAAAAGCACTCAGACTTCCTACCACTTCAAAAGCCAGTTTGTATCTTTATATGTCAATACTTTAAAACCTCTAAACTGTGTGTCTTCTCTTGCAGCCCAATTAAAGGATATTGCCTATGGCACCAAGCAGTACAAATTTAAACCAGAAATCACGCCAGATGACTCCGTTGATGAGTTTGATGAAACCATTCAGTTAGAACGAGGCGAAAACCTATTTGAAATCCATATCAACAAAGTAACCTTTTCTTCTGAAGTGTTACAGGCATCTGGAGATAAAGAGCCTGTCACCTTCTGTACCTTTGCTTTCTATGATTTTGAACTACAGACAACTCCCATAGTGCGGGGCCTTCACCCAGAATATAACTTTACTTCTCAATATCTCGTTCATGTTAATGACTTATTCTTACAATACATTCAGAAAAATACTATAACTCTTGAGGTCCACCAGGCTTACAGCACAGATTATGAAACAATCGCAGCATGTCAATTGAGATTCCATGAAATTCTAGAAAAAAGCGGTCGAATATTTTGCACAGCAAGTTTGGTTGGTGAGTACAATCTTATAAACTTTGGCTGTTTGAAGCACTGACTGGTTTATATATTAATATGGTGTTCCACGTTAGTATCTTCTCTCTCAGCATTCTGATATAGCTGCCCACAGTTGATTGGACTCTCTTAAATGTCACTAATAATGTCAGTACAATGGCTATTAATTTTTTAAAGCTTATTAGTGCAAATGTTTATTTACCATGTTGATATCCTTGTTTGATTAAACATTAATTGTAGTACTTTTTTTTTTTTTTTTTTTTTTTTTTTTTTGCGGTACGCGGGCCTCTCACTGTTGTGGCCTCTCCCGTTGCGGAGCACAGGCTCCGGACGCGCAGGCTCAGCGGCCATGGCTCACGGGCCCAGCCGCTCCGTGGCATGTGGGCTCTTCCCAGACCGGGGCACGAACCCATGTCCCCTGCATCGGCAGGCGGACTCTCAACCACTGCGCCACCAGGGAAGCCCAATTGTAGTACGTTTATCAGAGTTTTTTAAGGAGCTTATCATGTTATCACTGTTACTAAGCACTGGGAATACAGTGATCAGTGGTAAATAAGACAGAGCCCCTACCTTCATGTAGCTTACCTTCTACAGGGGAAGATGGGCCATAAAACAAATATACATATCATTAGATATGAAGAAAAATTACCAGAGCAAGAGGCTAAAGAGAGAGATGGAAGGTTGCTAATTCAGATAAGGGCTTCTCTACGGGGTGCCGTTGGTAAAGACCTGAATAAAGGTCCACGTCAGGATCCAGGGGAAGAATGTTTCCAGCAGAGGAAACAGCAAGTATTGTACAAAGGCCTGAGGGAGGAACAAACCTGCCATGTTGGAGGAACAGCAAGGAGGCCAGTGGCTAGAGCAGAGATGAGACTAAAGCAATAGGCAGGGACCAGATCTCACTGTAGAGCCTTGTGGGTCATGGTGAGGTGTTTGGACTTTTTTTTCCTCTGAGTGATGCAAGTCACTGGGTGGTTTTGAGGAGAGAAGTAACGTGATCACACATAGGTTTTAGAAAAATCACCCTGGGTGCTGTGGGAAGAACAGTCTGTATGGGCCAAGCAAGAAAATAGGACCATTATCAGGCTGTTGTATTAATCTGTGGAAAGATGTTGGTGGCTTGGATTACGATGGTAATGAAAGTAGTGATAAGAATTGGTTATATTCAGTGTATATTTGATTAGCTCTTCCTTAAAAACATGCTCATCGATTGAATGTAGAGTAATGAGGGAAACAAAGGAGACGAGAATTTCTGGTGTGAGCAACCAGGACAATGATGAGGCCATTTATTGAGGTAGACCTGGGCAAGGAACAAATTTGAGGAAAAAAGCTAAGAATTGTGTTTGAACAGGTTAAGATTGACCTGCCTATTAGACAGCCAAGTGGAAATGTCACCTAAACAGTTGGATATACTAGTCTGAAGGTCAGAGATAGAAATATAAAAGCAGGATTCATTAGCATACAGAATATATTTTAAGCCTTGGGCCTAGATAATTTCACATAGAGAGTGAGTATACATAAAGAAGAGAAGGTGACCAAGGACTGAGCCTTGGGAGACTCCAAAATTTAGAGTTCAGGAAGAAGAAGAGCCAGCAAAGGAAACCAAGGAGTGGCCAGTGAGGAGGGAGACAAACCAAGAGTATACAGTATCCTAGAGGCCAAGTGAAGAAACCTTTTCAAGAAGAAAGGAGGGTGCATAATAGCCGGGTCATGGCAGCAACCTAAATGCCCATTGACAAACGAATGGATAAAGATACGGCACATATGTACAATGGAATACTACTCAGCCATAAAAAGAAACAAAATTGGGTCATTTGTAGAGATGTGGATGGACCTAGAGACTGTCCCACAGAGTGAAGTAAGTCAGAAAGAGAAAAACAAATATCGTATATTAACACATATATGCGGAATCTAGAAAAATGGTGCGGATGAACTGGTTTGCAAGGCAGAAATAGAGAGACAGATGTAGAGAACAAACGTATGGACACCAAGGGGGGAAAGCGGGGGTGGTGGTGGGATGAACTGGGCGATTGGGATTGACATGTATACACTGATGTGTATAAAATAAATAACTAATGAGAACCTGCTGTATAGAAAATAAATAAAATTCAATAAATACATAAATTTTAAAAAAGGAAAACTTTTTTAAGTGACCAAGAAAAAAAGGAAAGAGGGTGACTTAGGTTCTGGGGAGGAATTTTATTTTATTGATTGCATAGGTGATATAGTCACATGGTTCAGAAGAACTTGCCCTCAAAAAACTTAGTGTGGTGGAGAAGTAGACTGGTGAACTGCCGATTGTGCCAAAGCAGTCAGTGCCCTAATGAGGACATCTTTCTTCGTTTCTGCAAAGGAAGTATAGAGCTCTTAAGTCTCCTGGGAGCCTAGAGGAAATCGTCACAGAGGAAGAAAGAGAAAGAGCTGCCTGAGTTAGAAGGCGTACTACAACTACAACCCCAGCAAGAGGGTGTGCAGGGCAGACATGCAAGGGTATATTACATACGGTATAGATTTGGCATAGCTATGGTGTTTTTCCCTATACTTACGGCATGGTAGGAAAATGGGAAGGTGCCAAAGATTTCTCGAAAGTTGAATTCATATTCCATTCATAATTTTGAGGTTTCATTTTGTATGTGTCAGACTACATTGAGTGCAACTTGTTAAAAAATAAAAAGTAGCATCAGAAAGAATCATGGAGTATTTGACTCAATGTTTAGATTTTTCTTTATATTTTAGAAAGATTGAAATATAAACTGGACTACCTCAAACATAGTTTGACATAGTTTTTTAATAATATTTAACATACGGTGGAACTCGTACTTGCAGAAGTAACTTTATTTTCTTTATCTCTGTTATTTGCCAATCACACATCATTTGTGCAAGTCATATATTATTTTACTCAGTATAAAATTTATAGTTTTAATGTATAATACCATTGATGTATTTTTTACTGGTATATATTTTGATTTATGGGACTATTTTAACAGTGAGTTATGTATTGGTTTGTAGGAACTAAAGGAGACATCCCCAATTTTGGCACAGTAGAATACTGGTTCCGATTAAGAGTTCCCATGGATCAAGCAATTCGACTTTATCGAGAACGGGCAAAGGCTTTGGGATATATAACATCAAATTTTAAGGGGCCAGAGCAAATGCAATGGGTAAGCTTGTTTGACTTTACGACCCTTTTATGACACAGAAATTTTATAGTATTTCTTTATATTATCATGCTTTAAACCGAAATCATTTTCTTTCACAGCCATCAAGTGGCTTTTTTTAACTTTTTATTTTGAAATAATCATAGACTTACAGGAAGTAGCAAAAATAGTACAGAGGTCCCGTGTAGCCTTCACCCAGCTTCTCCCAATTATAATATTTTATGTAACTATAGTGTAGTATCAAAACCAGGAAATTGATATTGGTACAGTACTATTAACTAGGCTACAGACTTTATCCAGATTTTGCAAGTTTTTACATGCACTTATGTGCGCTTGCCATGTGCACGACTACTTGTGTGTGTGTGTGTGTGTGTGTGTAGGAAGAAGCAGAGTTCGATGCAGTTTCATCATGTGTATATAATCATGTAACTACCACCACAATCAAGATACAGAATTGCTCTTTTACCACGAAGGAACTCCCTTGTGCTATCCAGGACAGTTTCGAAAACGAGAATTGCAGTACGATTATTACACATCAAGTGACTTTCGTTACAATTTCCACTGTTAAGGAAATGGATGGCTATTATTGAGCTTTCATTTATTCTCCTTTTTTCCAACTGTTTCCAACTTCTTCCAAGCTGTTTCATAAACTTTTAGGTTTCTGAAATGCAGAGTAAAATATAAAATGAATATTCTTTTCCTGAGAATTAGAAGTATGAATGCAATTCCTCAGAGCAGCATTTTCCAAACTATGTTTCATGGAGTCTTAATAGCCATATTTCCAAAAGAATTCCGTGATCCAGTAAATGCAGAAAACACTGAATTGAGAAGAATTCAATAGGATCCTTGACTTCAGGGCTTCTCGTGTATAACGTGAATCTCGAGAGGAAGCATAAAGTATACACTTATGTTAAGTAACAAAGGGATAGAATATAGTAGAAACATTTTGGAATGTCTGTTCAAGTCATGATTCTCTTTTTTCATTTGGACCTGCCCTCTTCTAATCCGTGGGGCTGGGCCCCCAGTGGCCAGCTTTACGTTTGGTGATCCTGTTCTCTCCCACTCCACCCAATTATGACTAATGGTTCAGGAATATCCACCTGCCCCTAGCTGAGCGAATCAGATTCTGCTTTCTGAGATCAAGAGAAAGCAAGACTCTCCATGCCTGGAACATGTAAAGTTGGCAGCTGTGGGACAGCCATCTGCTACCATGCTAAATGGCAAAGGAAAGAAAATGGGACTGGAAGGAGAATAATGAACAAGCATACAGAGAAAAATGGAAACTAGATGGAGAGTAAATTCCTATAGTTTTCCAGTCCCATTACCTTCCTTAGATACAACCACATTTCTGCTATACAGTTCTATGAAATAACCCTGTAGCCTTATATAAAAGTCTCTTTTCATTGTATTTGCTGGGTGGAATTAGTTTCCATAACTTTCAATTAAAAGAACCATGACTAATATAACATTGATTCCGAAACTTAAAGAATGGCTCCCGTTTCCCAGAGATCATCCTTCTGGACTAGTATTCTTCAGAACACACTTTGGGAAACACTGTTATGGAAAGGGGAATTAGAGATAGAGAAACCACATGATTTATTAATTTTTGTGGTTTAAAGAGTTTTAGACTCCCAGTTTACGGGTTGAATGAGTCATTTACTGTTGGAATTTCAGCTTTTGTGGGTAGACTCGGGGGGAGAAACGGAGCGGGTACTTTCTAAGTCCTTCCACTCAGTCTTCTATAGCTGGATGCAAACGAGCCCTGGGAAAGCAGTGTTGTGATTCCCTTCTCAGACTTCCCCTCTCCACACCACCAGATGTCTCCACCAAGGAGATTATGACTTCGGTTCTGTTTTCCTTCTCTAGTAAACTTCTCTAGAATCAAAAGTTCCAGATGTTCAGTCCAGATTCAAAAATGCAGTGAAAGAGGGGTCCCTGTATGGAAGGTAGAGAATTACCTAACACTACCGCAAGGCACTGCAACACTACATTCTTTGTCCCAGATCACATCAGCTATGGAAGGCTTAGCAGTTAGTCAATGCAGGTGTTTGCTAGAATACTTGTGCACTGACTGCCTGAGTAATAGTCCCAAAAAGGGCCATAGAGTAGTTTCTGACCCTGCCTGACAACTCCCTTTGCTCATCTCTCTTCTGAAATGTCCTTCCAATCCAAGGTTTTACCCCTCCAATGTTTATCTCTCACTCTGTTTTCTTGTTCCTTGGCCTCAGGAATCTGCTTCCCCAGATCACATTGGTTCAGGATGAGGGCCAACCCAAATATAACAAAATCATCTCTGTGGGTGGGTACCATCAAATTCATTGGTTTCTCATTTAAGAATGCGATATGATCAGAATAACTGGAATGGTTGAAGGAGTAGCTCCTTTTTTTTTTAAGACATTTATTCAGCATCATGATCAGACTATTACATTTAGCAATCAACAGTATGGGTGCAAAAAAAAAAAAAAAATCTACATTAAAACCCTTTGTTGGGGGACTTCCCTGGTGGCACAGTGGTTGGGAGTCCGCTTGCCGATGCAGGGGACACGGGTTCGTGCCCCGGTATGGGAAGACCCCACATGCCGCGGAGCGGCTGGGCCCGTGAGCCATGGCCGCTGAGCCTGCGCGTCAGGAGCCTGTGCTCCGCAGCGGGAGAGGCCACAGCAGTGAGAGGCCCGCATACCGCAAAAAAAAAAAGAAAAACAAACAAACAAAAAATACCCTTTGTTGGAATGCTTTACACTTTCCACAGAACAGAAACTAAAAGAACCTGTTATACAATTAGTCACAAATACAGTCCCCGAGGTTTTTTGCCGATACACATGAGTATTGTCTAAAACATGTCTTCTTTGTAGCACCTAGGCCCTGCCACCACTGTGCTTGGCTGAGTTCACAAATCTCTTGTAACCTGTAGCTTCCCTGTCACTTCTCTGGCTCCCCTCTCCTGCTAAGCTTTGTTTCCTGGCAGTAATTAAAACCTGCCACTGCCATAGCTCCTGCTGCTGCTGGAACCACCATAGCTACCTTGGTTTCGTGGTTTGGCAAAGTATTGGCCTCCACCACCATAGTGGCCAGAACTTCTGCCTCCAAAGTTTCCTCCTTTCATGGGCCCAATATTTGAAGGTTGATTGTTGTAACTGCCAAAATCATCGTAGCTTCCACCACCTCCAAAATGGCTTCCATCATTACCAAACCCATTATAGCCATCCCCACTGCCACCATATCCATCACCACTGCGGCTGCCACCAAAGCCAGCTCGGCCACTGAAGTTTCCTCCACGACCAAAGGTGTCATTCCCACCAAAACCCCCTCCACGACCACCACCAAAGTTTCCAGAACCACTTCGACCTCTTTGGCTGGATGAAGCACCAGCCATCTGTTGCTTAGGTAGGGCTTTCCTTACTTCACAGTTGTGGCCATTCACAGTGTGGTATTTCTGAATGACAGTCTTGTCTACAGAGTCATGGTCATCAAAGGTTATGAAAGCAGAGCCTCTCTTTTTGCCACTGCCTCGATCAGTCATGACTTCAGTCACTTCAGTTTTCCCGTACTGTTCAAAATAATCTCTTAGGTGATGTTCTTCAGTGTCTTCTTTAATGCCACCAACAAAAATCTTTTTCACAGTTTAAGTGGGCACCAGGTCTTTGAGAATCTTCTCTTGAGACGGCCCTCTTTGGTTCCCCAACTCTTCCATCCACCTCGTGTGGCCTTGCCTTCATGGCCGCATCCACCTCCTCCACAGTGGCACATGTGACAACCCCAAAGCCTCTGGAGCACCTGGTGTTTGGATCCCTCATTACCACACAGTCTGTGAGCGCTCCCCCTTGCTCACAATGGCTCCTCAGACTGTCATCGGTTGTTTCAAAGCTCAAACCTCCGATGAAGTGCTTCTGCAGCTGTTCGGGCTCTTTGGGAGACTCTGACTTAGACATGACGGCAGTGGAGGGGAGAGACATCAACGATGCTTACCTGGCGACGTCCACGGGCAGAAAGGAAGGAGTAGCTCTGAATAAAACTGTGAACTAGAGGACATTTGTGTTGGACCTAACTGCTCACTTTACCTGTTAATTATTAAATAGAATTAAAGAACATCAGATTAACTATTTTCTTGGCTTTATTTGGTTTTAACAGCAATCTCTACATGTATGCTCAGTCTTCTATATTTGCTGCTAATAGCATCCGTACATACGTTCCAGAGAGTATTGGTTTTAAATAAGAGTCGAGTCTCTTACTGGGAAATTCACTTTGGAGTGAAAATCTGCAGCTTTTTGTCCATCTACAAAATTATTTTGTTTGGGGGTTGGCAGCTGTTGTTTACTTTTCACTGTATTATTACTATGATATAAATATGTATGTTTTTCCAGTTAAGTCAGCAAGCACCCAAAACTGCTCAGCTCGGTTCTACTGATTCCACAGATGGCAACTTAAATGAACTTCATGTTACAGTAAGATGCTGTAGCCGCCTGCAGTCCCGAGCAAGCGACCTTCAGCCACACCCATATGTTGTGTACAAGTTTTCTGACTTTGCAGACCATGACACAGCCATCATTCCCTGTAGCAGTGATCCACAGTTTGATGATCATATGTGTTTCCCAGTGCCAATGAATATGGATTTGGATCGATACCTTAAGTCAGAGTCTCTGAGTTTTTATGTGTTTGATGATAGTGATACCCAGGAGGATATTTACATAGGAAAAGTCAATGTGCCTCTGATTTCATTGGCACATGACAGGTGTATTTCAGGTAAGCCTATTTCTTGAATCCATGAAATTGTTTAAAAAAAAAAAACACCACCTAAATTATACCTCAGTGTTATGGATATGATCTGTTTGTAACAATCTTCCTAGCCTTCTCAGGTAATCTTAAACTTTGGGCCCATAATATTATATTGTTTTAGTTATTTTCTTAGTAGTTGTTCCAGGGATTACAGTATGCACCTCAGCTTGCCACAGTCAAACTTAATGCTAATAACTCCATTAAAATTTAGAAAATCTGCTTCAGTATAATTCCATTCCCTCCCCCCTCCTCTTTGATATTGTTGTCATATATATGTACATAGTATGCCTGTATATGTTATAAACTCAACAGTACAATGTTATAATTATTGCTTTATATAACTTTGTCCTTAAGAGAAGGGAGAATATATATAATTATAGGAGACTTTTATATTAACTTACATATTTACCATCTTTGGTATTCTTTATTTCCTCATTTGGATTTGAGTTACTGTCTGGTGTCATTTTCTTACTCCAAATAGCTCTATTTCCTCCCCCTCTTTTGTGTTACTATTTCATATATTTTTTAATCTTTACATGTTATAAGTCCAGGATTATAATTTTATAATTATTGTTTTATGCAGTTGTTTTTTAAATCAGCTAAGAGGAAAAACATATTTATACTGTGTTTTATAATTACCTATGTAATTACCTTTATTCACATCTGTTCCTTCATGTTGATTTGAGTAACCATCTGGTGTCACTTGCTTTTAGCCTGAAGAAACTCTTTCAGTATGTCTTGTAAGTCAGGTCTGCTGGCAGTGAATTCACTTAATCATTGTTATTTGGGAATGTCTTTATATTTTAGCTTTTATTTTCTGAAGGATAGTGTTGCTGAATATCATATTCTTAGTTGTCAGGTTTATTTTCTTTAAGCACTTTGAGTACATCAGACAGTTGATTCTGGCATCCGTTGTTTCTAATGAGAAATCATCTGTTAATCTTATTATGGTTCCCTTCTACATGATACAGCTTTCAAGATTTTTTTTTTTTTTTTTTTTTGGCTTTTGACAATTCAACTCTAATATGTTTAGGTGTGGATCCCTTTGTGCTTATTCTACTTGGAAGCTTTTGAGCTTCTTTATGTGTAGGGTACTGTTATGCACCAAATTTGGGGAATTTTTGCCCTTCTTCAGTTATTTTTTCTGTCCTTTCTTCCCCTTCTTAGATTCCTGTTATACATATGTTCATATGTTTAATGGTGTCCTACAGGTCTCTGAGGCTCTGTTGATTTTTTTTCATTTTTTCTCTTCAGATTGGATAATCACGGTTGATCAATCTTCAAGTTCATTGATTCTTTCTTCTGCAGCTCATATCTCCTACTCAGCCCCTCTACTGAATTTTTTCATTTCAGTAATTATACTTTCTAACTCCAGAATTCCTTTTTAACTGTCTCTTTTTTTATTGAGATATAGTTGATGTATAATATTATATGTTATAGGTATACAACATAGTGATTTGTAATTTTTAAGGGTTATACTCCATTTATAGTTATTATAAAATATTGGCCGTATTGCCTGTATTGTACAATATATTCTAGTTCTCTTTTTTTATAATTTCTATCTCTTTATTATATTCTCTGTTTTATAAGTCATTGTCATCACACTTTCCTTTAATTCTTTAAATATGGTTTCTTTTAGCTCTTTGAACATATTTATAATAGCTGCTCTGAGGTCTTTGTCTCCTATGTCTAACATCTGGATGCCCTCAGAAAGTATCTGTGGATGACATTTTGTCTCCTGTTTCTTTGAATATCTCATGAATTTTTGTTCTTGTTTAAAATTGGACATTTAGGACACTATATTGTAGCATCTCTAGATTCCAGCCCTCCACAGGGTTGCTGTTGCTGTTGTTGTTTGGTGACTTGCCTGGACTACTTCTGTAGTCTTTTTCCCTCACTATAGCCACTGATGTCTCTGCTAAGTTTTTGTTTGCTTGTTTTATTCTTGTTTTAATTTTAAGCCTGAACATAGTTTAGTGGTCAGCCAGTGGTTGTTGAGAGTTGTGTTTAAACAGCTTGAGCTGGCAGGCTTCCACCCTTTGCCTATGGATCAGTGTATGGCTTGGGTAATGCATTCAAAGTTCAGACAGTCTACAAGTCTCACATTCAGCCAGGGACAAGTAGCGTACTAGTGTCTTTTCTGACTCCCACTGTCTTTACTGAGGTTCAGTAGATTTTCTTAAATAAATGCTTCTTAATTTGTTGTATACCTTTGATCAGTTTCCAGAGTTCTTAAGTGATTATTTCTGTTCATTTTATCCAGTGTTATCATTGCTTTTTGTGGAATATATTTACTGATCTCTTCACTCAGCCATTCTGTAAGTCTCACCTGTGCCTGTAGTAGAAGTTTCTCACCTCCCTATATTCCACCTGTGTCCTTTTTGCTACCTAAAGTCTAGAGTTGTTTAGTTTTTTCTTTCCTAGCCAGCCATTAAAAGAAGTGTCAAACACTTGAGAACCAAGTAATAGATACCCATAAACAAAAGTTATGCTTGAAATATAGGTTTGGTTTTTTCATGTCAGGGATTTTCATACTGAAAATTCTAGTATGATGATTAAAATTTGTGACTCAATATTATGTATTCAGCTAGGTGATACTTTTTGTTACTGCTGTATGTTTTGGGTGGTTTGTTTATTTTATGGACTTTTTTTACTGTGCTACTATTAATTTGGAATAATTTAACAAATCCCAGTAAAATGTATTTAAAATTAGAACTATGTAGTAACATAAAGACTCCTTAGGATACATATATTATTTGAAATTTTGAAGTTTTAATATATTTTTCTGCAGACACACAAGAATATCAAGTCAAAATGAAGCTTGTTATCTGAGCTATAACCCAGATAAATATCTTAGAGGAAGGCTAAGAATTCTGAAGAATCTCTGAATTTAATTTCAGTGAATTAAAATATTTCTAAGTCAATTATCTCATCTTTGAATTAGTATTATCTTTGAGGCCTTAACTTCTGAAAGCAGTCTGCTTGAGAGATGAACCTATCATAGATCCTTTTGTCTTATTTTGTTCTCTTAAGTCATTTGACTTGTGAGTAAAAGCCAGACTTATTTTTAATAAGTTGTGGGTAGTTCTTTTTGCTCTTCTTTAATTTTTATGGTAATAAAACTTCACTCTAGCATTAATTAAAATTCCTTTTGTAATTTGACAGGAATATTTGAGTTAACAGATCATAAAAAGCAGCCTGCAGGAAGCATCCATGTTATACTGAAATGGAAATTTGCTTACCTTCCGCCAAGTGGATCCATAACAACTGAAGACTTAGGGAATTTCATACACAAAGAAGAGTCTGAAGTTGTTCAAAGACTACCTCCAGCATCCTCTGTTAGCACACTAGTTGTAGTGAGTAACAGTGACTTTGAATTTCCTATGAAAGTAAATAGCCACATAAAAGAGAAAAAAAAAATCTGAAAGGTATGTTCATCATTCTCAGTTTGACATATTGGTTTATCTTAGGCACCAACACCTAAACCAAGACGTTTAACACCTAAAGATAAGAAGGTATCTTTTGTGGATATCACACCACTTCAGCGTTCTGTAAGTAGTAAACACTCAAAATACTAATTTTTTTTCCCATAACAAATATTCGGAATACATGATATAGTATACCTTCCCTGATTTAAACGGAAACAGATAAATAAAATACTTCTTCCCTTAAAATGTTACCTTTGTAATTTGGCACTGTGTGTAAGTGTTAAATGTTCTTACTCTTTGATCCGAACCCTCCTTTGGCCCCATATCTCTCTCCAGATACTGCCCGAATCCTCTGCCCCCATTTACCATAAAGCAAAACAGAACAAAACTCTTCAAAAAGTTGTCTTAATTCCATCTTCTTTTCCTCATACTGTTCCTTGCTCACACTAGTAAAACTTTTCCTCCTTAAAGCCACTCTTGCTAAGGTCACAGTGACTTTCACTTTGCCACTTTTCACAGTGGCCGATTCTCAGTCTCCATCTTAATCTCCCAGTAACCTTTGACACAATGGAATACTTGCTCCTTTTACTCTTGGCCTCTGGGATACCATGCCTTCCTAGTTTTCCTCCAATTTAGCCAGTTATTCTTCTCATTCTCCTGGACCATAACTCTAAATGTTGAAGTACCTCAGCAGTCAAACTTCAGACCTAGACCTCTTCTCTTCTCAATCTGTATCTAAGTAAAGAGATCTTATCCAAAAAACAAACAAGCAAATGAACAAACATAACAAAACAAACAGAGTTACAGATAGAAAGAACAAATGTGGTTGCCAGAGGAGAGAGGGGTAGGGGGGAAGAAACAAATAGATGAAAGACGAAAGGAGATACAAACTTCCAGTTGTAAAATAAATGGGCCACAGGTATGAAATGTACAATGTGAGGAATATAGTCAGTAACTGTGTAGTATCTTTGTATGGTGACATATCATAACTAGACTTATCATAGTGATCATTTTGAAATGTAAAGAAATAGAGAATCACTGTGTTATGTAACAGGAACTAACATAGTGTTGTAAGTCAATTATACTTCAAAACCAAACAAATTCATAGAAAAAGAGATCAGATTTCTGGCTACCAGAAGCATGGGATAGGGGAGGGACAATTGGATGAAGGTGGTCAAAAGGTACAAACTTCCAGTTATAAGATAAATAAGTACTAGGGATGTCATGTCCAACATGATAAGTATAATTAACACTACTATATTTTATATATGAAAATTATTAAGAGAGTAAATCCTAAGTGTGCGTGTGCATGTGCATGTGTGTGTGTGTGTGTGTGTATATGTGTGTGAAAAAGTCTTATCATGATTGGGGATTTAATAATAAATACAAAGTAACATACATGCATGTTTTCACATTAATGTAAGGAGACCTGTACTTCTCCTGAAGATATGAAGGAAATTTCACCAGAAGTGGAACATACACCAGAAATAGAAATTAATATGCCAACTGTTTCACATATTCCTGAGGTATGTGTTTGTATTAAAATTATTTTGAAAGGTTTGTTTTTTTAAGACTTTGTCTTTGCATTGACATGGATCAAGAAATCATATCATTGATCCTATTTTTATATATGACTTCCTTGGAATAGAAATGTCAAAAATATCACAAGTATAACAGTTACAATTAAGCAGACATTAGTAGGTAGTAAATACATATGTGAATTAAAGTATAATGTAAAATTCATTTTGAGATTAATGCTTTTTTATTCTTAGTTTATAATCATATTTTAATTTATCTGCATATTTTCATTTATACAGCTTAAGTGATTATTTTCTAATGACTCATATATATAGTGCATGTAGTGCATATTTACGTGCTTAATTATCATTCAAGTGCTTCAGCAAGAATGCGATAAATGTGATCTAAGCAATAATATATCAACGTGCTTTTATTTCTTCAGGTTTCTCAGGAAAGCAGTGTAGATAAGGTAAAAGAGAATACAGAGAAAGTACAACAAGGAAGAGATGATGATGTGTCTTTACTCTCTGAGGGTCAGCTTGCAGAACGAACTTTGACTTCTTCTGAAGATGAAACAGAAATAACTGAAGAACTGGAACCAGAAGGTGACTTTCTTTTTTAAATTAACATTATTTCCTTAACTCTGTTTTATTTAATCTGTTAGAGCGTGCATGCCTCATAGAACATCTTCATTTAATAGTGACTGTACTTCCTGATAGCTGTTTCTTGACAGAAATGATGGGATATATAGGTCAGTCTGGTCAGCTGTGGTCAGGTGGAATTGTTGCATATCTTCTTATTTCAACTTGGAGCACCACAACAGAATGCAAGTATTGTGGCTGACCATGTTCCCAGTTTATATTTTAAGTGACTTTATAGCCTCTTTGGGTTCAGTACTGTTATCTGGGTTATTCTAGAGGATTTGACTTTTTAAATTAAAACTAAGAACTCAGACCAATAAAAGACAACTTGCATCATGATTTAATTTATATAAACATCTAGAAAAGGCAAACAGATTAATCTGTTGTGACAGAAAGCATTTAAGTGGTTGCCTAGGGAAGGACAAACGGGAATAGAAAGGTGCAGAAGGAAAGAGATTACAAGGGGGCATGAGGAAATTTTGGGGGGTGATAGATATGTTCACTGTCTTAATTGTGGTGGTGGTTTCACAGAATTATATATTTGTCAAAATATATAGTTTCAGAATGTAAATACAGACTTTGTACTTTAAATTTGTGTGGTTTATTATATGTCAGTTTACTGCAATAAAGCTGTAAAACCTTTAAAAATGTTTTTAAATAGTAGGAATAACTTGATTTTGACACAGTAGTATTGGTTAGGCTGTTAGACATTATTACCATGTTCTTCTCTTAAAAATAATTTTTTTAATTTCGTACTAGAGCAAGCTAAATT
Source organism: Delphinus delphis (assembly GCF_949987515.2). NCBI lineage: Eukaryota > Metazoa > Chordata > Mammalia > Artiodactyla > Delphinidae > Delphinus > Delphinus delphis. The sequence continues at coordinate 28,782,164 of NC_082702.1, read as the reverse complement.
CTTACTTCCTTTGTTTCTGCTAAAACTAAACCTGGAATTTTTCAGTCATTTTTTTCTCTTTTCTAAAATGTAATATAAATATCTTTACTGCTAAAAAAATCCAGACATGATTACCATATTGTTCTTTTAAGGTTATCCTTGTAATGTATGCTTATTTCTCTCCATGTCACAAGGTGCAAATATAGTTGGTTTAACAGATTTAAACCAAAAAAAATTTATTTTTTAACAGATGAAGAAGACAGATCAGCTTCTGACAGTGATGAGTGTATTATTCCAGGTCCTACCGCCGAGACCATCAAACAGGTCAGTAACCTGATATCAACCAGAAATGTTCTGAAATAAAGCTGCTTTTCATTCATAGTTTATCAGTCTTCATATATGAAAATCTTAAGGCAGAATATTTCTGGAAAAATTTTAATGTGTTATCATAATCTTATCCAAGTAATCATCTAGTACGGGAAAATTTTATTTACACTTTCATTATGTAACAGACCGTAACATGTAAGTGTTATTTTTGCTTACATGTTTAAGAGTACCTAACATCAGTAGCTTCAATAGTTACTTGCTAAAACCAGCTGACTTCTCTGACTCCTTTTCAGAACCATTATACAAAGATGTATTAAATCAAATCTGAACTTTAAAGAATTCAAAATGTGAGATTGCATTTAAAACTCTAATAACTTACACATGTGAATTCATAGGCTATTCACATGTGTAAGTTATCTAAATATGTCACTGATAAGCTATTAAAGTTATTTCATTCTGCCAAAAAATTAAACCCTTAGAAGGTAATTAATTTCATATAGGTATACTTAGCTTGTTTTGTAGCACATTGCTGAAAAGTAGTATGTAAATTGAAATTTTGAGAAGAAAATTATACTTTAATTTACATAGGAAGTGTCCCACTTACCAGAGCATTTCTCATTGTAAGGGGAGAAAAAGGTTTTATAAAGTAAATGTAAGTAAAGTGCTAGCTTTTTCTATTCATCTACATTAATTTTCCTGAAATGATTAATTGTATTCCTTTTCTTTAGAATTTCTACTTTATTTTTAAGAATTGCAATACTTATTTCAACTCTTAAAATCTCACATTCTTAGCTTAGTCTCTCTGCAGAACAAACCCATAAAACAGAACATTTCAGTTGTCACAGATGCCTCCGTAAAATAGAGAAATCCGTTGTTTCCATGATTGACAAATACAAACAGATGATTATAAATATAAACAGAACAACTCATCTGTCCAAAGTTTCATTATAATTATTATTATATAATTATTATAATAACATCATCTAACATATAGTGTACTGATATATGGAATCATTATTGCTCAAAAGTGATAAATTAAAAAAGGAATCTTGCATATGGTTGCCTGAAGACTTAATTATAGCATTTGGTTCAATTCAGTTTAATTCGTTTGCTTTGTCAAATCTGAAATTGTTAAATTATTTTATCAAAATAAATCAAATTATTTCAGTGAATAGAAATTCTCTACCCTCTACTGGAAATTTTTGATAATGGGAATCAATGGGAAAATGAGCCTCTTGTGTGGAATTTAGCTGTCTAGCCATTTGTATTAGTCAGTTTTCCAAAGAAACAGAACCAATAAGATAAATTTATATAGAGAGAGAAAGAAAGTTACTAAAAGGAATTGTCTCTCGTGATTATGGAGAATATGGAGTCCCAAGATCTGCAGTCTACAAGCTGGAGACCCAAGGAAGTCAATGGCTTAGTTCCAGTCTGAGTTGGAAGACCTCAGAACTAGGAGAGCCCATGGTGTGAGTTCCTGTCCTAAAGCAGGCAGGCAGGAGACCTACAAAGAGTAGATGTTTCAGTTCTGTTCAAGGGCAAGAAAAGACCAATGTCCCAGCTCAAGGCAGCCGGGCAGGAAGAGTTCCCTATTACTCAGCCTTTTTGTTCTATTCAGGTCTTCAATTAATTGGATGAGGCCCCATCCACATTAGAGAGTATAATCGGCTTTACTCAGTCTGCCAATTCAAATGTTAATCTCATCCAGAGACACCTTCACAGACTTACCCAGAATAATGTTTGACCAAATGTCTGGGTACCTCGTGGCCCAAACAAGTTGCATATAAATTTAACCATCACATCATTTTATTAAGAATACTCCATTCATTACATCAAGAGTAGTAAGCCTGCAAGCTTGATTCAGATATCTCTCTCACATGGTTCACATTTCTTTCTCAATAGTTCTGCAAGACTCTGCTTACTTTCATCACGATTTTTGAAAGGCTATATTGTTTAGCCTTTTGAACATAACAATATGAGATACTGAATCAGTCCTAGGGTCTACAGGACTAGTACCAAGGGGTATATTTATCTAGCCAATCTACAAACAGCACTCATCTCTCTTGTTATAACTCAGCGATTCCCAGGGATTCACCATCTGCAGTTTGTGATCACTGTTCCATAAGGAGGTAGATATAGTGTTCCGGCCCTGCCCTCAGGAAACATTACATTCATTGGGAAGATGTTTTCATGAAAAAGTCAAGTAGTAATTCAGCAGTTAAATTACAATATAAAACAATGTCAGGAGACAGTACCAATGATTAATAGTCAGATATTTGAGCTAAAGAATAAAGCTGTTTGGGACCTATCCTCCTCATTTTCCAAATGAGTAAACTGAGATTTTGAAATAAGGTGACTTGCTGACAATCATGCCACTAATTAAGGAAGTTCAGAGGAAGGAGAAATTTGGAGTGATTTTTCAATAGACTTCATTAAGGTTATGCCCACAAGCTGGCTCACCCACCCTTTCTCATAGTTTCGTGTCTGCTTTTTCTCATTTTAAGCTGACTTTTTCTGCTTCACTTGCTTACTGCCCAAAGATAGCCACACAGAACACCCAGCCCCAAGGAGAAGGATCTGATGAGCCACGTCTAGCCTCTGGATTGGGTCCATCGTTATCAGTTGTGCTCCTTTGACCCATTTAGCTGTGGCCAGTCACACAGTAGAAAGGAGTGTCCTGCTTTAACTGTGACAACTCAAAGATGTGGATATATGGCAGCAGGGAGAAAATCATGTGCATTTTCACTGCAGGCAGGGATGCACATTATGTTTCAGAAGTCAAGAATACACTAACTGGAGAAGCCTTTCTGTAGAAAGGGATAGAAGACTTCAGTTACAATGGTGAAGACTAAATGTTTTGGATTTTATCCAAGAGACACTAGGGAGACATTGCAACAGTTAATTTTATTTTCTAAACATTGTATTCATCATCTAAGAGTAACTTTCAAAGTATGGAGAAATGCTATCTAAATTATGTCATCTTAGACCAGTGATTTTCAACTGGGGGCAGTTTTGCCACCCAAGGGACGTTTTGGCAACGTCTGGAGGCATTTTTGGTTGTCACACTGGGAGGGACTACTACTGGCATCTAGTGGTTAGAAGTCAGGGCTGCTGCTAAACGTGCAGCAAAGCATAGGACCCACGACAAAGAACTATCTGGCCTAAAATGTCAATAGTGCTGAGGTTGAGAAGTCCTATATCAGACTTTCAACAGAATCATGTATATATTGACAACATTGCTAGCATCTCAGTGCAGTTATACAGTGCTCTTAACTAAGAGTAAAGAAATTTGATTTAACCAAGAAGTTTAGTGAAAGAGCTGTTCCTCTAAAATATTCAATTAATTCTAATGTACACATATATTTTTCCTTTGTAGTAAACTGGGTTTTTTCCTTATTACTTCCAGAAAAGTAATTTGTGTTACTTTGCTACAGCCTAATACAGCCTTCACTACCATTCCAAAATGTGATTTCCTATAATGGTTTTAGGTGCTGTCTCAGAAGTGTGAATATCGTTTAAAGCAAGTGGCTATTTTAAGCAATGCTTTGTGCCTTGGTAGCCATTAATCAGCTCCCATGTGGTTTTAAAAATTCTACTTTTAGTAGAAGGTAATGACCAGAATCTTATGTTCATAGGTGAAATTTGGTTTTGTTAAATTATATAACAAATACAGTAAAATAGTATAATCTGTAAGCACAGAAACAAAATAAGAGATCATCATAATGTTGAAATACAGCATTTTCTAGTGATTGTACCAGTTTTTCTGTGTGCTACTTCTGCAAATCGTTTGATATGAGTCATGGAACCTTTTTCTTTACAGATTCCATAAGCAGTACAAAGAACCCCTGAATACGTTTCACTCAGATTCATCAGTTGTTAACATTTGTTCATACTCTTTTTTTAATCATTTCTCTTCTCTCTCCTATATATGCTTATATGCAGTATGTATACATCATAAACACACATTCTTACATACATAGTTGTAATGAATCATTTGATAGTTGCAGAGGTCATGCCCCTTTACCCCTAAATACTTCAGAATAATAATACTGTAATCTACAGTTCTTATTAAAATTTTGCCAGTTGTCCCAGTATTATCCTTTATAGCATGTTATTAATCTGGTCCAGGATCAAATCCAGATCACACATTGCATTTAGTTTTCATTCCTCTGTAGCCTCCTTTAATGCATAATGGTTCCTCAGCCTTCCATTGAGTTGGTCTTTCATAACATTGACATTTTTTAGGAATGCAGGCCATTTATATTGTAAAATGTCCTTCAATTTGGATTTGTGTGATTCAGGTTATTCGTTTTGGTAGGAATACTACAGGAGCAATGCTGTGTCCTTTTCAGTGCATGATACCAGGAGACACAGGATGTCGTTTTATCTGATTGTTGATAGTAACTTTTAAGCACAAAAATACTTGTGGCTCATTAGTTTCTTCTTTTGTCTCCTCTTTAAGAACTGCTTCAGGTAGAAATCTCAGGACAGGAATACATAGCTTTCTTTGGAAGGGAAGACACTACTGAGTGTCTAATATGTGCTAAGCACATGCTATGTAATATCTCCTTATAGTTCTCACAGCAATTCTTTATTCATTAGCATCTACTGTGTATCATACAAGAAACAATCCCTAGCCTCAAAAAATTCACAATCTAGGGCAAACACAATTACAATGCAGTGGTCAGCGCTAGGAGAATGGAATGCACAGCTGCTGTGGGAGCCTTCAGGAGGGGTGCCTAACTCAGCATGAGGGACCCTCATCAAGGATGGCTTCCTAGAGTCAGTGAAGCTTGAGCCAAGACTTGAAGATGATTAAGAATTAGTGGAAGCAGAGGAGGGGACATTATAGGCCAAAGAAACAAAAGCATAAGAATTTGAGAGAATGTGGAGCATGGCTTGTTCTGAGAATCAGAGCGGTTTTAGGATGGGCCAAGCCTATGGCACACATGGGGATCCCCAGGAGAATATGCTGAAAAGATAGTCATGTCCAGAGCATTGAGGCTTCTGTGTGTTATCTGAGGAGGTTGAAGTCTATCCTGAAGTTCTACGAGCGGCCAATGAGGATTTTTAAGGGAGGAGGAAGAAGATCAGTCATTCGTTAAACAGGTAGTGAGCATTGTCTGTCCCGAGCCTTATTCTAGGGACTGGGAATTTAGCAGTGAATAAGAGAAATAAGTCTCTTGCTCTTGTGGAGCTTGCACTCTTGAATCACATTTTAAAAGATCCTGCTATCAATAAAGTAAAGAATAGATTAGAGGCACAGGGACTAGTTAAAAAGTAATTAAATAACCCCACTCTGTGGTTACCTCCACTTTGTAGAAATTTTTTAAATTGCCTTTACCTATAGCTATAATGTCACAAAATTGAGAGTGAGAGTAGTGTCCTAGATAAACATCATTTATGCCAATTACCCTATGAATTTCAATTATCTACTACACTGTGTAAGCAATTTAAGATTATTCAGTTTCTTTTTTTCATGTTACAGAATCTGACAGCTCATAGTTATTTTTTAGAAATGTTGATCCTTAAAAGGAATCTAACAGATTTCCCAGGACTCAGACATATTACTTGGTTCTTCCTCTTTTCTTCATGTCTGTGATGTATAATTAATCATAGATTACTTCATTTTGTTTCATTTCATTTACAACATTTATGAGCTTCACTTTGTCAGAATGAAATGCTTGTCCCCTCCTTTCCTTTCCAAGGTGGCATAATTAATGTTAGCATCTTTTTTAACAGACTACACAAAGTTTAGTGGCTGGATTAAATCAAGTCATTAACATAATGTGCCACCCAATTTGCCCCTATCTCTCTTCGTTTCCAGGACATCAAAGTGCCACAGAGCACCAGTGTAATTGGGCCTTGCTGGCCTGTCAGGTTCCGTCAGCCTGATGACTGCTGCTTTTACTAAAAAGCTTCTAGGCATGATAATTACTGGGGGTGGGGAGTCTGAGAAATGTAAAACTTTGGACATTTCTCTATGAATATTTTATTAATTTGAATAATCAGAAGTTAACAGTATCAATTTGATGTATAATACATTGATTAAAAGCCTTGTTTTAGGTCCTCAAAATAGACATCAAAACCGAAAGTTTGCATCTGCCATAGCATTAAAAAAAAAAGAATTATCAATCCTTCTTTCACATTATTACTAATTTTACCATTTAAGCAATGCAGCTCTCAATTTTTACAACTAAATATATTGCCTTCAACTCACAGATTTCTTAAAGTGTGCCCACAGGTGAGAATGGGAGATCACAGGCTAAAGAGTAATGATCTTTTTTGTGCAATGCACATTTACATCTTTCTCCATTCCTACTAATAGCAGTTTTGTAAAAGCTGCCATATTCAATCGGACTGAAATTCAGTTCCACCCAGATGCCAGGTTCTCTTGAACTACATGAGCTGGCATTCCCAGGTGATCGCAGTAATGATGTCCAGCAAAATATGTTTTAAAGCTTTGAAAAGCAAAATGCTCACCACTTTTAGCACTCATGTATTACACGTTGTTAAATCACTTCAGAATCAAAGATGATATCCTATCAGTGGGTAGAGTAAGCCCCTCCCACTGTTTTACATATGGAAGCTTAAGCTAGATGACCAGAAATGCTGGATTACTCTCCTGATATTGATTGCCTTTAAAACTATTTTTTATATTTTGTAACTTAATTATCTCTTACTAATACACCACGGACATCTTTCCATAGCAGTATACTCTATTTCTTTTTTTGCATATGCATAATATTACATTGTATAGCTGTACCATATTTATTTAAATAAGCACCTTTTGGTGGACCCTTTGGTTTCTATCAGTTTTTGCTAATACAGACATTTCCAGATTAAGTGCTTTTGTACAGAACATTTTTACACAAAATGTGTAGAAATTACTGTTTCCTCATATCATACTTCATGTCAAATTTATGAATAAGAAATACCTCACTGATGATTCCACTTAAAAAGAAGCAAACAAAAAGGTATATTTGTTCATACGTAGTATATTTGTACATACATACATATGTATTTTTTTTTCACACACACACACTGTGTTTTATTTTTACAAGAGATAAATAAACTGACGCCAAGCATTGTAAATGGATGACCACAACAAAAGCAACAATGATTGCAATTACCAAACATGAAACACACTCATACTGTGTCATAATAGTGACATTCAGTCCAGGAATCCTCCACTGTAACAGCTCCTTTACTTTGCAGTGATAATTGATTTGTATATTTTTTGCCTCTGAGTCCTTGTGGGATATATATATTTTTTTATTCAAACAGAAAGTCACAAAAATTATAATCATCCTCATCAGTTCACTCAGTCCCATGTAATTAATTTTTTTTTCATCTTGATCTTTTGTTAGCACTTCTATGAATTCATCAGTTTTCCATTAGAGTTCTGGAAATGCTTATTCATTCAGTTCAGCAGTATAGTCAGTTACCAGAAACCTGTACTTGTCAGAGTCTTTGCCATGAATTCCTTGAAGATGAAACCCTTTTATAGGAACATTTTTGCAAAAGCAACAGAGTACACCCAGAACTGTCTGTAAATGACAAAAGACTTAAAAATGACCACAGTTAAAAATTTGATGAAAGTTCATGATAATGCAATTGACAAGGAAATTTAGTTATTTCTGAGATATACATTCTAAAGTAATAACTAGAATTATGACTTATAACATTATACCAGAACATATAAGAGTTTTAGAAATTTCATGTAATGTCTGAAACATTTATGTTAACATATTTCCATACAAATAACCCAAAGAAAGTTTAGTATTAGTTGTTTTTTTTGTTTGTTTGTTTATACTGCAGGTTCTTATTAGTCATCAGTTTTATACACATCAGTGTATACATGTCAATCCCAATCGCCCAATTCAGCACACCACCATCCCCACCCCACCGCAGTTTTCCCCCCTTGGTGTCCATACGTTTGTTCTCTACATCTGTGTCTCAACTTCTGCCCTGCAAACCAGTTCATCTGTACCATTTTTCTAGGTTCCACATACATGTGTTAATATACAATATTTGTTTTTCTCTTTCTGACTCACTTCACTCTGTATGACAGTCTCTAGATCCATCCACGTCTCAACAAATGACTCAATTTCGTTCCTTTTTATGGCTGAGTAATATTCCATGGTATATATGTACCACAACTTCTTTATTCATTCATCTGTCGATGGGCATTTAGGTTGCTTCCGTGACCTGGCTATTGTAAATAGTGCTGCAATGAACACTGGGGTGCATGTGTCTTTTTGAATTATGGTTTTCTCTGGGTATATGCCCAGGATTGGGATTGCTGGATCCATACATATGTATTTTTATATGAGCATACAGATATAACATTTAGGTTTATGTAAGCAAAGAAAATGTCTGGAAGTATGTAATCCAAATACTGTTAGCAATGAGTATCTCTGGGACATGGGTCAGGGCAAGGGTCAGCAAACTATGGCCCACGTGCCAAATCCAGCCCTCTACCTATTTTTATAAATAAAGTTTTATTGGAGCACAGCACACTCATCATTTACATATTGTCTGTGGCCACTTCACTGTACGAGAGCAGAGTTGAGTGCTTGCAACAGAGACCATATAGCCTGGAATGTGAAAAATATTTGCTGTCTAGCCCTTACAGAAAAAAATTTGCCAAGCCCTGAGCTAAAGAATGGGTGGAAACAAGGAACTTCTATATTTTACTTTTTAGGATTTATATTGTCGGATTATTTTTAGTGATGAATATAGATTGCTTCTAAAAAGGAAATAATTCGTTAGCTCATTCTGTACTAAAATGTTAAATAATAACTAAAGAACAGTTTAATATGAATTGTAGAAGCTTTTCTATAAATAGAAAGGGCCAACAAATAAAGGGTGAATCTTTTCTGGTTTAGAGCAGTGGTTCTCAAAGTGTGGTCCTCAGACCAGCAGCATCAGCATCTCCTGAGAATTTGTGACAGATGCAAATTCTTGGGCCCCACACTAGACCTAAGGAATCAGAAGCTCTGAGACTGGAGCCTGGAAACCTGTGTCTTGTCAAGCCTTTCAGGTCATTCTGGGGTGTGCTAAAATTTGAGAACCACAGCTTTAGGGAAAGGCAGTACTTCTCACCATGGCTGCATATTAGAACCACCTAGGAAACATTTCTAAATGCCAGGGCCCAGGCTCCACTCAGATCAGTTAGATCAGAATTTTGTTTAAAACTCCCCCAGTGGTACTGATGTGCAGCTAAAATTGAGAACCACTGTTCTATAACATCTGTTCTCAGTGATGGTGAAAGTAGAATAGCATATCAAAATAACCTGAAATTGAGGGTCATTTTTTAAATTCTCTCCTTCCTTCACAGTACTGCCATAGTAAGCCACTTTTAATGATGAAAATGTGTCATATCCCTCAGGTGTATTAGGACAGGAAAAAATATTCCAGTCATCGCTTTAGAACATGCGGTAACAAACTTCTGTAATTTGCTGACCATTACAGATACAGTAATTTACATGGTATATAAGGGAGACAGTGTTCTAAAAATAAGCATTCTTAACCCTAGCACGAGTCTGATCTCCATCACTGAAGTTTTCACTATTTATATTATTTGTTCAACGTAGTATCTTTTAACAGAACGTAATGAGAAAAGAAAGGTTACTGTCACCAATGGAAACTAGATTAGGTTTGTTTTGTTTGTTAAAAACATTACCGTTATTTGTGTGTGTGTGTGTTAATTCCCAATTTGGGAAGTGATGTAGGGATCTAAAGTATCTCAGAAATAGTAAGCAGTATGTCGGAAATATGTATTAAATCACTACTTCTGTATTAATTGTTGTGTGTTAATTTTATAATGGTAGAGTATTCAACATGCAATGTATGATTTTTGTTGTTTTATGCTGTCATTGTATCTCAGCTGCTCAGGTGTCACTTAATAAATAAATACTTAACTATTAAAACTATTAAAATGGAATAATCTCTGTAAAAAGAAAAAGAAAAAACATTATTACTTCAACAGTTGAAGTTTCTCTTTACTCTTATTTCTCCCAAAAAGCTATTATTTTTTTAAAAATCAAAAACTTTTCAGTCAAAACTTGTATGAAGAGTGGATTTGATTCCCAATCAAATTCCTTCTAAGTAGAAGCTTTGGAGCCTAGTGTGAGGTCTAGGGGACTTATTTCGAGTCTTTGAGATGACTGTGCCAGCCCCCAGCCTGAAGAAGAGAAGTTGTAAGAATCGCCATTAATCGTTATGCAGCCTACCCTACTCACGTATGGCTCTGTCAATACCAATGGAGAGTTGGACTTTTTTTTTTTTAATAAATTTATTTATTTTATTTATTTATTTTTGGCTGCGTTGGGTCTTCGTTGCTGAGCATGGGCTTTCTCTAGTTGCTGTGAGCGGGAGCTACTCTTCTTTGCGATGCACGGGCTTCTCATTGCGGTGGCTTCTCTTGCTGCGGAGCACGGGCTCTAGGGTGCACGGGCTTCAGTAGTTTTGGCGCATGGGCTCTACAGCGCAGGCTCAGTAGTTGTGGCACATGGGCTTAGTTGCTCTGTGGCATGTGGGATCTTCCCAGACTCCGGGTCGAACCCATGTCCCTTGCATTGGCAGGCGGATTCTTAACCACTGCACCACCAAGGAAGTCCCAGTTTGACTTTTTTTTTTTTTAATTTTTATTTATTTTTTTGCTGTGTTGGGTCTTCGTTTCTGTGCGAGGGCTTTCTCTAGTTGTGGCAAGCGGGGGCCACTCTTCATAGCGGTGCGCGGGCCTCTCACTATCGCGGCCTCTCTTGTTGCAGAGCACAGGCTCCAGACACACAGACTCAGTAGTTGTGGCTCACTGGCCTAGTAGCTCCGCGGCATGTGGGATCCTCCCAGACCAGGGCTCGAACCCATGTCCCCTGCATTAGCAGGCAGATTCTCAACCACTGCGCCACCAGGGAAGCCCCCCTGCAGTTTGACTTTTTGAACCAACTATTTTGAGCTTGTCTTAGAGCTCACTTCAGTTAAACTTTTATTCTTAAGGGGCATAGACATAGATCATCACCTTCTATTTCCATTTTGTGTCTATTGTTTTGTTATAAAGTACCAGGTTCTACATACCTTGGCTCCTATAGGTAGGCTTTAATTATATTTATTTACACACACACATACACATATACAAAGTATTTTTATGCTGATAAAATAATACTCATGTAAACTTATATACCATTTGGGAAGTAACTTGATAATCCTACGAAGCTGACTTTCTCATACGTATCACCCAGCAATGCCAAGAGAACCACTCGCATACGCAAGAAAACATAAAAGGGTGTTCAATGCAACATCCTTTGTAACAGCACAAAATTTTAAACAACTTAATTGTTCATCAATAGAGAAATAAATAGACTAGAGATTATATAGACAATATAAATGGAATTCTATACAACAGTTAATATTAATGAATTAGATTTTAATTATAACCATGAATAAATCTCAAAAATATAGTATTGAGTGAAGAAATTGCAGAATGCTTAATAGACAGTGATACCATTCATATAAAATCTAAAAACAGAAAATAATATGTTGTTTATATATATATGCATACATAGTAGAAAATATAAAAGCTTGTTTGGGAATGATACACACCAACTTCAGGATAGTGGTTACCTCTGGGGGAAATGAGGAAGAAGGGGAAAGGAATTGGGAGGGGGCGCTTTTCCCTGTATCCGAAATATTTTATTTCTTCCACAGTAACAGCAAAAAGATTTAAATCAGATACAGCAAAAAGGTAACATCTGTTTAAGATGTTGAGTACTTGAGTATGCCAAATTATTTTCTTTATAGTTTAAAAAGTTAAAGAAATGCTTATTCACTGTAGAATTAAGAATGAAATAAAACTCACATGCAATCTCACCATAGTGAGATTTAAATCTAACTGACTGAAGCAAGTTCCAAACCTTTATCAGAGGCTATTCTCAGTTAAGCAATACTGTGTTTAAGGGCTGTCAAGTTGAATTAGTTTTTAGAAGCCTAACAATCCAACCCCATTGTGGCTGCTGTGATGGTTGAAACCAGAGGAAGAATTCAGCATGATCTTCTGAAGTACAACATAAAAAATTTAAGCATGCCAATAAAAGCCCAAGTAAATACTATAGAGAAATATGGCCTAAAACGTGAATTATAACATCAGTCAGGAAGCAGTAGTGGAACTGAGCCAAAATCATGAGAACTCTTAATGTTTTTTTTCTCTGAGAGTAATACAAGCTGTCATCACATTTCTAGATCATTCAATCACATAAAGTATAGTGTCCATCTATACAGACAACTAAAAAGAAGTTGCACACAGTTCTTATTTGAGTGATTTCTGTTACTGCTGTTCACCACAATCAGAAATTTTAAATGCTCTTTTTATATGTTGATGCTGACATCTTGCTAACTAGGGAAGCTAATAGGATAACTGGCGAAGAGGACACAAACAGTACTGAGAAGTAGCATCACACCTAGTAACATGTTCACACGCATAGAAAAGAAACAAAACAAGAAAAGCCCAAAGCCTGTCCTGGCTGGCTAACCTATGTATAAGCAGGGTGTAATACAGAGGTATGACCAGTTGTATTCCTCTAGTAATTCTGAACAGACATTATTCTGCATCCGTCTAAAAGGCTATGTTTCAGTCGCTGTCATTTGAAACAGTATATTGTTACCCCTTCCAGTTCTCCTAATTGAAATTTTTTCAGTATTTTATTATGCAAATTTTCAAACATACAGAGAACTTGAGCTCACAACAATACCCTACCCCTAGATTCTACAAAATTGATCGGTGTTTGTAATAGTATTATTTAATTAAAATCTAGAATGGCAAGATTTCTATACATTTTTCAACAGTTAATAATCACCAACTTCCCAAAACGTAGTAGATAACAATCAATATTTGTTAAAAGGTGAAAACACTAATAATTGCAGCCTCACATATTTCTGGCAATATATAAAAGATATTCTGAATAGATAGAGGACATTCAGCGTCCCTTGACTCTATATCATTAAGTATTTATTGAGAGCCAGATCCTAGAGAGGATGTTAAATAGCAAAAGATGAATAAGTTATGGTCCTGGCCTCCAGGAACTCACAGTCTACAGAGAGAGGCACATATGTAAACAAATCCATGCAATACAATGTGACTAAAAAGTGCAGTGAGGGCCCAGAAGAGGAAGCAACTCAGTCTTGGAAATCAGTAATGCACTCATAAAAGGAGTACATGCATGCCCAGGGCCTCAAATAAGTGGAATTTTGTCTGATAGAGAAGATTTCAGATGCAAAAGCTCAGCAATATTAACAGTACACCACAGGTCTGGGGAAATGGCGAGAGTGTAGGGTAATAGGTTTTCAAGCAGAAATGTGATACCTGATTTGTTTTTAGGGAAAGAACTCTGCCACCAGAAGAAGAGTTGAGGCTGCAGGCAAGCAAGTAGACAGACAGGAGTGCCTCACCTCTCTTACAGCCATGAGAATGGAGCCTTTTTTTTTTTTTTTTTGAGTGTGTACTGCATAATCACACCAGTGATGCAATAAGCAAGATAATAGTCCCTCTATAACTGAACTTAGAGCCTCGTACCACCCACCTGTCTGCTTACAGTTCTGCCAACCAGTTATTTTTTATGATTCCTTCTGATTTCTCCCTTCTTACTCTATAAAACTACTTTCTAATACTAGGAAACTGTTGAATTAGTTCCTTCCTCAGATCATGTGAGAACATAAAGAAGGAGTTTCTCTAGAGATAAAAATGAGAAAAAAAGAAAAAAAACGCATCTTGTTTTGTGTTTATATCTCCAGTAGCTGACACAGTGTTGAAATATCTTAAGCTTTCTGTAGCTCAGTGAAACATTGAAATATTAAGGAAGTAAAGTGAACAGGAATGAGTGATCTATAGGATATGGTGGATGTGAAAATGGAGATTTGCAAGAATGGCTCCAGGGTCTCCTGGTTCTGGGTGACCAGGTGGATGGTGATGTCATCACCTGAGATAACAAATATCTAGAGGATGAATGAGACTGGGGGAGAGAAGAGATCATGAGTTCATTTCTGACAGTAAGTTGGAGTTGTCTGCTAGTCAGTTGATGTGCTTCTTAATCTTGAAAATCTTCATATAAAATCTAGTTGAACTTTTGATTCACAGAGCCATGAGAACAACCAGAATTGTTCCAGCGTTGAAAAATAAGTTGGCTAGCCCAATTAGCCAAAATTTATAATGTTTAGAAATTGTTTATTCAGGGTGTGCTTCCCTAGATATATACTGTTTGGAACTTATCACTTTTTGGATTTATTTTAGCTTGATTCATGTAGTATCAAAGGAACAAAGAAATGATAACTAATAACTCTGTCAGTTAAGTTAGGGAATTAAAAAGGACATGCTAGAGGTAATGAGGCTGGGTCAGGGTGGGGGGAATAACAGAAAAAAAAGAAAAAAAAAATCTAGACCAGAAAGAAGATAGACATCCTAAAAATAATTTTAAAGCTTTTTTTTTTCTGTTTTGGTTCGTACAGTGGGTTTTCTTTTGCTTTACTTGGTTTCGGTATTTTGTTTGTCTGACTGTGATCCAAGTATCCACATTTATTTAGAATTCTATTCTGTACGTAGGCTTATTTGACAGCCCAAGTTCGTTCTTACAGTAACGCAAGTTTTCATATGGGGATTGTACAGTTAATATATTATTAATTTAAAAACCACTTAAATAAATTTTGTTCCCCTGCTATTTAAAAGTTAATTTGTCTCTTCATTGGGTTCTGTGATAAATTTTAAATTCCTCTCCTCACAATGTAGAAATAACCATGTATACCTCTTTTGCCTTTTTATAGCTATTTTCTAAAAATGATTCTTTTGTGCAGAAGCAGGGATGTTTTATGCTATTGTCATAACAATTCTAAGTTTGTCAAATTACAAGTTATGTAAAAGACTTAATTATGCACTGTGCTGCAGTTGAGCCAGAATTATAAAATATGTGTGTGCGTGCTATTTTGACAACCACAATACATTTTAAGGCAAAATAATATCATTTAAAATACTTTCTTTACCATGTTAGTCTTCGGCAAGCAGAGAAGGGCTTTTCTGAAGTGAGATTAGACAATAGAGCCAACTTCATTTTTTATGCACGTGAACGGAGAGGGCTTGAGGTTATTAGTTGAAACCGAGTAACCTTTCCAGGCTTTCATCTCTTTCTTTTCAAATTTGAATATGAAAAGCATATTCAAGTCAAAGACCATCACTTTAATGACATTTGGCAGTTATTTGATTTATTAGGTTTTAGAAAAAATTTTCCTTTAAATATTTCATCATACTATGCTAATCCTAGTAATATTGCCAGCTGCAGCCTTGTACCTGTATTAGTGGAGACAGAATGGTGTGGAATTTTCTCTGTCATCCTAGTAAAATTTCCATGAATCTACTGAATAATAAAATAACCTTATTGAAATATTCAGATTTAGGTTTTTAGTTAAAGTGTCTTAGAATACATAATAAAAGAAAATGTCTTTTGAAAGAAGGGGGTAAAATTACTTCATCAAATATTGAGGGGGTTTGCCAGCAATGGAAATTGTTCTTTATGGGAATATTTTTACAATAGGGTACCTATGCTTTTCAATTTGATTAATTATATTATATACTTTGAAATATCAAAATAGTAATCACTATGGTGCATTTACATACTGATTTACATCTGACAATGAATTCCTAAAAGTTGGTTATATAAGCAGGTCTTAGTATCAGGATTTTTAATTATTATTTTAAGTTATATAATTTATAGTAGGATGCCTCTGAATTTAATAAAGAGAGATTTAGTAAGGGGGAATAAAGAACAAATTTTAAATTGTAAACATTTAAAATCAAATGTAAACATTTAACCGAGGAATTATCTTAGTGTGATCTAATTTTTAAGTCATAGTCTATCATTTGTTTTAAATTATTACTCAAGGAAACATATGTGACTCTCATATAATGTTTGTGACACCAAAATCTATTAAATAAGGATTGAGATGAAAATTACACAAATACATATTTTTAGTTAATTCTGTAAAAATGAGATAAAAATAGATTACAAGAAAATGGGTTAAATTCGATAAAAATTTTCTTTCTTTTGTTTGAAAACTTACTACTTATTGAATGAAATATGTTATGGCAGAATATATAAGTGAATGAACTGTAGCCCTAGTTAATATGGATTCGCGTAGCTACTTATGTTAGCATAGTAGCTATACAGTATTCAACAGGCTTTGATCTCTGAATAACCAAAACTTTCTCAGGTACCGCAGAGTAAATAAAAGCAGTGACAAACATGTATTTCATTACATAGTTTGAAACAAGGCCAACTGATACATGTCATTCTGAAAGTAATCGGAGATGAAGATCTCATAATCTTCATTCCTGATGGACTACTAGTGGGGTATTTATAGCCTCAAATGTAAATCAGGAGACTATTGCCATGACACTGTTAACTTCAAACCCTGGGGCATTAGAAGCTCATTCTCCCTCTCTCTGTCGTGAATAATCTATCATGTGTAACTAGACAGTAGGGTACAATACCTTCCAAAAAAGAAATCAGTGAAGGCCACTGCCTTTATGTTTTATTTAAAATTGATAGTGGAAAAGAGTGAAGGATTTTTTGTTCGTTTTATTTGTTCTGTATCTTTTTTTGTTTTTGCTCTTTAAACAGCCATCAGAAAAAATTCGGATTGAGATCATAGCTCTAAGCCTTAATGATTCTCCAGTAACTGCAGATGATACTATCCAGCGACTATTCATTGAGTGCCGATTCTACAGTCTTCCTGCTGAAGAGACACCTGTGTCACTTCCAAAACCCAAGAGTGGGCAGTGGGTCTACTATAACTATAGCAATGGTAGGTATGGTATTTATAGTATAAACTTTTGTCTATGAAGGAAGGAAGCCAAAGGAACAGGGAAAAATTACATTTCTCTAATGTTCACATAAAATCATGGAAGTGTTGTCAGAATAGATTAATAAAAGTCAAACCTGTAGCATAAGGATTAAGAAATTAAATTTAAGGTACAGTTGGCCCTCTGTATCCATGGTTCCACATCTTCAGATTCAACTAAAATACGTTGGAAAATACTTGGGGAAAAAAATTCCAGAAAATTCCAAGAAGCAAAACTTACATTTGCCATGCATCAGTAACTATTTGCATAGTATTTACATCTATTTATATGATATTAAGTTTTATAAGTAATCCGAGATGATTTAAAATATACAGGAGGATGTGCACAGGTTATATATGCAAATACTACACCATTTTACATAAGGGGCTTGAGCACCCTCAGATTTTGATATCTGCGAGGGTCCTGTAACCAATCCCCCTCTGATACTGAGGGACAGCTGTAATGCTACAGTTAAAAGAAAACGAAAACAGTGGGAAAACAATGTTTCTAGATGTTCCTGCTATATCATAGAAAAATGCCACCTGTGTCTACAATTGAATTTAATCGAAAAATATGATATTTCAAGGAGAATAAAACTACTAGTTTCTTTATCATATGATTCTAACAATTTAATGGCCTAATTATTTCTGCATTTCTGCTCAATGTCATCACATAGATGTTTTTACAATATACATGTATATCTCTCCCAGTGTCTAGATGCTCAGGATTTTAATTGAGTGATATAAGTTCTTAAAATACTTTTTCATTTTTTAGCCCACACATCCCTTCATAGCAGTAGGCAGGTGTTCTCTTTTAGGGCTTTACCTATCAGCTAGTTGATATGAAAGTCTGCTAGACCAGTATAGACCCAATAGGCACCCTGTAAATTCTTAGATCAACCAACTTTAAGACGTTTTTAAGGACAGTATATATCAGCGTATAATTAGAGGGGAGTAAAAAGATCATATCAAGCTGCCATGACCCTAAGTTAAAAGTGCTTATTAAGCTCTTCAAAAACCCTATATGAAAACAAACCAGAAAGATGGAGTGTTGCATTATCTTTAGCAAAACAGGCCATCTCATGCTAGTTGAACACCAATATTTTTTTCTCACCAGTTTTATAAATTTCTTTTTTTTTCTTTTTTTTTTTTTTTTTTTTTTTGCGGTACGCGGGCCTCTCACTGCTGTGGCCTCTCCCATTGCGGAGCACAGGCTCCGGACGCGCAGGCTCAGTGGCCATGGCTCACGGGCCCAGCTGCTCCGCGGCATGTGGGATCTTCCCGGACCGGGGCACGAACCCCTGTCCCCTATATCGACAGGCGGACTCTCAACCACTGCGCCACCAGGGAAGCCCTATAAATTTCATTTTAATCAACATGTATAATCATTCTATTGTACCACTAGGATTACAAATGCTCATGGTTTGTTTGTTTGTTTTGCAGTTGGCATTTTTAGAAACATGCTCATTGCTTGAAATAGTAATCATGAGTATCCAGAGATCTGGTCTAGTCTTCCTCGTATCTACAGTTCTTACTAGTTACGAGAACTTGGGCAACGTGTTTCAATTTCGTGCTTCCCTGTCTTATCTGTTGAATAAGGTGCTAAGAACCCTTCCAGCTCAGATTCTATAATTCTGTGATAACAGGTGGGTTGAGAAGTCACATGGGAAATAAATAACGTGGTCAGGACAAGAGTCTGATTTCTCCTTCCTATCATTGACTTGATCTAATAGAACATTTCCAAAAATATTTTCTCAAGCTTCCTAGAGAGCTTTTAACTGCAAAGTATCAGAAAAGTAAGCCATAATTACGATATTATTAGTAATGAAAAAACTCTTTAGTCAACTAATTTTTTTTTAAATATTCCTCAAATTTTTTAAATTATTATTTCTTCTTTTTTTTTCTTTTTTTGGCTGCGTCAGGTCTTAGTTGCAGCACGTGGGATCTTTCCTTGCAGCACACAGGCTTCTCTCTAGTTGTGGCGTGCGGGTTTTCCCTCTCTAGTTGTGGTGCATGGGCTCCAGAGCACGTGGGCTCTGTAGTTTGCAGCATGCAGGCTCTCTCGTTGAAACGTGCGAGCTCAGTAGTTGTTCAGTGTGGGCTTAGTTGCCCCATGGCATGTGGGACCTTAGTTCCCTGACCAGGGATTGAACCCACGTCCCCTGCATTGGAAGGCGGATTCTTTACCACTGCACCACCAGGGAAGTCCCTAGTCAACTAATTTTAACCAAGGTACCACCCAAGAAAAGAGACAAGCCCTTCTGGTTTTTGTATTATTCGTTGTAAAGGGCAGCAGTAGACTGTTTGGTTGGACTGACAACAAAATTGTTTTTTAGAAATTGGTTGTACATTGAGACACTTGGCCATGCAGCAGAACACAGGTTTCCATTTGCTTAAGGAGCAATGCAAATCATTCTTTGGATGAAACCTGTGATACATGCTCAAGTATCCTGAATTTTGTACATTCTCACATGGTGACCTAGGTCTGTTTGAGGCTTTTTGTTGGTTTATTGGTTGGTTGGTTGGCATTGATTTGGTTGTTTTAAACGTTTTCCTTTTACTGCAAGATACCCTACTATCTAAATGGTATTTTAAGAGTTGCTTATGTTTCTAATGAATTAGTCATTTGATATCAACAAGAAAACTAGTAATCTATTAGAATTTAATTCATTAGAAGTGTTTACTGTACCTTTCTGCAGCTTCTATTCCTACCTATTGAGATTTGACTATATAGAATTTTCAAGGTTAACTGAAAAGAATTTTAAGGATATTTATGTGATGGGAAGGGAGAGGAATGTACTTTGTGCTTAGAAGCAAATTAATGCTGTTTTATATCTACTGTATCTGAAAAAATGAAGTCCTAGATCATCAGCAAATTTGAGAAATAACATTAACCTTGGAGAAGGTTTATTTTTCACTTAAGTAGGACATACTGAAAGTGTTTATTTTTAAATTACTATGTTTGCATCTCCTTCATTGCAGGAGAATCTCCTTGAATCTTTGGTTAATAAGTAACTATCTCACTCATCTAATTATTGTAATGATTAACCATTCACTTGTTATTTGATATAAAAGGTCAATGTAAATGTAGGCTTACATCTTCCAAATCTTATTAAATGTTAATGAAAGTAGTTTTATTTCCAAACTGACGTTTTCATTGAGACAGAAAATTTAAAGGACAGTTAGTACATGCTGGCTTCTATTTGAACACCATACCAGGCGAGAGGTTAACCAGACCTTGCAATGATTTTTACCCTGCATTATGACTTGAATCTATTCAAAAGGGATTTGTATACTGAGGCCTAAATTAGGTACATAAAATGAGAGGTTTAGACTAGTGATCCCCAGGATTATTCATAGCCTGATTCAGTCTCTTTATTAAGAGGTGTTAATACCAGTTTCACATACACGAAATATATATCTTTTTAGGGCTACGAATAGTAGAAGAAAAAAGAAAAGAATCAACGTTGAATTAACTTGCTAGACACTGGTAGCAAGAACAAAACATTTGTATTTTATTGGGCTTGAAAAATTTGCTTGGAGAACGCTGAGAAAGCAAGAAAATAGTTTGGAAAAGAATAAGATTAATGGTAGGTCTACAGAATGTTGTCTGGGCTGAATAAAGTCTTCTAGGGAGTTGACAGTGGGAAGAAAAAAGATTAATGAAATCGTCCAGAGTTTTTATGAGGCTTATACAGATCTAGGCCTTTAGTCTCTGAGCATTGAATGGTCTATCTGTTGGAACAATTAAAGTTTAATGCAGAAGATGAAAAGGATGCAGAACTTTAGATTTTGTTACTAATGGGAGGAAAAACTTGGCAAAGGTAAGGACTGGGGGGATGATAACACTTCAACACAAAAGTTATCTTCAAGGTTATCAACCCTTTATATAATTAAACCATCTGCTTCTGCCGAATGACATTGATAAAGAAAATAAGGATTTCTCCAGCCTGCAGAAGTGAGGGATGTGTTTTTAATGGTAGACAATTCAAGATCAACTCAAGTATTTGGACTACTGGTTTGTATCTTGTTTGAGACACATGCTTTCAGTAAATTTATGTCAAAATCTAGCAAGTCCTAAACAAATGTGATTTCTGATGAGAATGAAAGGTAGATAGCTTAACTTTTGGAGAGTTCTGATACATTTCATAATCACCAGAATTGCTTTTTAAAGGATGAATTTCAAGTTTTGAAATTGTAGATTTTTTTTTTAACCATCTAATTCAGAACACCAAATGGATGTCCTTGGGATCATGACCTAATTAGAGGTAACCAAAGTGTCTCTATCTCCCACATGTTTGACACAAAAAAAATGTTTACTAGTTCCTGATCCTTTTCAAAAATCAGGCAAAGGAGTGTTGGGCCCAAATGTTGGTTCTCAATGGTATCCTGACCAGCAGCAGCAGCAGCTGGGAAGATATTAGAAATGCAAATTCTCAGGCCCTACCCCAGACCTACTGAATTAGAAATTGAAGGTGAGCTCAGTAATCTGCATTTTTAACACATCCTCCAGGGATTCTGATGCACATTAAAGACTAAGAACCATTAGGCTAGATTAAGATCCCCAGTCTAAGCCTTGTTTGTGCAAGCAGGAGAGCTGTGTAGTTCTAACTTGGTACACTTTTGGAGAACCAAACTCATCAGTAAGCAGCTTGAGTTTTTTTGAAAAGGAATTTTTTTTTTTTGAAGTATAGTTGATTTACAATGTTGTGTTAGTTTTAGGTGTACAGCACAGTGATTCAGTTATAGATAGATAGATAGATAGATAGATAGATAGATAGATAGACAGATATCTTTTTCAGATTCTTTTCCCCTATAGCTTATTACAAAATATCCCCTATGTATAGTCCCCTATGCTATACAGTAGGTCCCTGTTGTTTATCTATTTTATATATAGTGGTGTGTATCTGTTAATCCCAAACTCCTAATTTATCCCTCCCCCTACCTTTTCCCCTTTGGTAACCATAAGTTTGTTTTCCATGTCTGTGGGTCTGTTTGTTTTGTAAATAAGTTCATTTTGATCTTGTTTTTTTTTTTTATTTCACATGTGAGCGATATCATATGATATTTGTCTTTATCTGGCTTACTTCACTTAGTATGATAATCTCTAGGTCCGTCTATGTTGCTGCAAATAGCATTATTTCACTCTTTTTAATGGCTGAGTAATATTCCATTGTATATATGTACCACACCTTCTTTACCCATTCATCTGTCGATGGACATTTAGGTTGCTTCCATGTCTTGGGTATTGTGAATAGTGCTGCAGTAAACATTGGGGTGCATGTATCTTTTCGAATTATAGTTTTCTCTGGATATATGCCCAGGAGTGGGATTGCAAGATCATATGGTAACTCTATTTTTAGTTTTTTAAGGAACCTCCATACTGTTCTCCATAGTGGCTGTACCGTTTTCCATTCCCATCAACAGTATAGGAGGGCTCTTTTTTCTCCACACCCTCTCCAGCGTTTATTATTTGTGGAAAAGGAATTTTTGAAAGTGTTTAGTCAAGAGAACTGGTTAACACACCTGGACCAGATGTAAATATCTAAAGCAATATCCCTTTAAGAAAGAGTGAAAGGAGGGCGAGATGGCCTCTCTTGATACAGCAATGGAATTCTCTCTCACATCCCAGTCTGTGCTAACAACATGGTTGCAGTTTAAACAGCAGGAAGAGCTCTGGCTTCATGTGGAAGAAGGAGAAGGTATAGCATGGAGGTTAAGAAGGCAGGCCATGGGGCAGACCTCCCTGGATTCAAATTCTAGCTCCACCACTTTCTAACTAGGTAACCTGAGGCAAATTACTTACCTTCTCTGGGTCTGCTTAATCATCTGTAAAATGTGGGTCAGCATGGTTCTTAACAGATGTGATTGCAGTAAGGAAAGTATTGAGTGTAGTACATAGTACATAATAAACATCGCTCAATAAATGGTGGCCATCACTATTTTTATCTTTGTCAAGAGAATAGGATATACAGTGTGCTGGTCAACTGGATGAAGCAGAAGGTGTCACCACTATACCATTTTTTTACCAATTTCAATGGTAAAGATTTTTTTTAAAAAAAGTTAAACATAGAATTGCCAAAGATTTAGCAATTGTACTTTTGGAAATGTAGCCAAAAGAATTAAAAGCAAGGACTCTGACAGATGTTTGTACACCATGTTCATCACAGCATTATTCACAATAGCCAGAAGGTGAAACCAACCTAAATATCCATCAAAAGACAAATGGATAGGGCTTCCCTGGTGGCGCAGTGGTTGAGAGTCCGCCTGCCGATGCAGGGGACACGGGTTCGTGCCCCGGTCCAGGAAGATCCCACGTGCCGCGGAGCGGCTGGGCCCGTGAGCCATGGCTGCTGAGCCTGCGCGTCTGGAGCCTGTGCTCCACAACGGAAGAGGCCACAACAGTGAGAGGCCCGCGTATTGAAAAAAAAAAAAAAAAAAAAAAAAAAGACAAATGGATAAACAAAATGTGCTGTGTTTGTATGTATGTGTGTGTATGTGTATATACATGTACATACAGGAACATTATTGAGTCTTAAAAAGGAATGAAATCCTAACACGTGCCATAGATGAACCTTGGAAACATTACGCTAATTGAAATAAGCCAGACACAGAAGGATAAATATTATATGGTTCTACTTATAAGAGGTATCTAGAGTAGTCACAGTCATAGAGACAGAAGGTAAAATAGTGGTTACCAGGGGCTGAGAGGAGGAGGGAGTAGGAAGTTACTGTTCAGTGGGTGTGGTTTCAGTTGGAGATGATGATAAAGTTCTGGAGATGGATAGTGGAGATGGCTGCAAAACAGTGTGAATGTACTGAATGCCACTAAGCTGTGTACTTAAAGATACTTAAAGTACTAAACTTTATGTTATGTATATTTTATCACATTAAAAAAATTTTTCAAGCTGTTGAGATTCATCAGAACTGGTCTAGTTTAATTGAAAGACTATTTGGATGCTAGACGTTGAATTCAGTCTTTTTTTTTTGTTTTAAATCACTGAGATTACCCTTGTTTTCAAGCAATGTAGACCACTATAATTAACAACACTGTATTGTGTGTTTGAAAGTTGCTAAGAGAGTAAAAAAAATTGTCACCATGTGAGGTGATGGATGTTAACTCACTATGATAAATATTTTGCAATATATACATATATCAAATCATTATGTTGTACTCCTAATACTCATACAATGTTATATGTCAGTTATATCTCAGTAAAACTGAGAAAAATTATCACAAAAGAAATGTAGGCCAGTATGGCTTAAAAGCTGTAGAACTCTGAAGTCAGAAAGGATATGGTCTACCATATCTTGAATTGGTAATTAACAGCAAAGACAAAAAATTCCGATTTGGAAAAAAAAAGTTCAAATTTAGCTTGGTGTACTGGTGGCCAAATGAGGTCCCATCTTCCAGCATTAGTGGAAAAGCATGACTTTTTTTAAAAGCATGCCTTTTTAGCATTGATAAGTAAAACACTATATTTACAAAATTTACAAGAACCCTTTGTCTTTTATGATTCCTGTAAATCTCAGTAACCTGTATCATTGGTCACATTTACTAATACGGTATCGTGCAAAGAGCAAAAAGCTAAGAGCTGCTGTTTGACCTTGGTTCTTCCTTCTCTTAAACTACCAGCCCACCTCCACACAGACCTTTGTGCCTCACTCAGTGCCCAGCACGTGCCATCCCTGGCCCTCGGCTAATATTTGCTCAACTAGCCAACGATTAAATGAGTTGATAGCATCATAATTTGAGATTGAACTCAAATTGTCCAGGGAAACATTCTCAGTATGAAATATGTTTGTTCCCAACGTAACCTGGCTTTAGAACTGTCATGGTATCTTTTCACCCTTTGTGTATTTTTGATCAGGGATTATCTCTAAATTGAGATCTGGTCACAGGAGAGACTTTAGCTCCAAAATGGCACCTGAAAAAGAAATGTCTTCAGAAGTTAACGCATGGCTGAAAGGCTGCCGAGCTGAGAAAAAATAATCAGAATGAAAATTAGAGTGTTCACACTCTGAGATGCCATTTTCCCAAAGTGCAGACATTTACAGTTTCACGTGTTCACTGTCTTCTTCCTTGTGGGTCTTTAGATGAGTTACCTAATCTTATATTTCAGCCAAGTAAAGTCTAACCACACTCCTGCATGCCAGCGTGAACCTTTGAAAACCAAAGACAAACTTCACACCCTAAAAAGCCTCTCTCTCTCCCTTCCACCACAGGTCTATGCCGTACCCCCACCCAACCACCAGCAAGCGTCAGTGTGTGGATTTCCTCAACCCATTGCGCTAGGATGCCTCTTTTATTGCATGTTGTGGCAGGAGAGAAGGATTAAATTACCAGGGCTGTCAGGAAGGACAAGCTCTCTGCCATACATTATCATATCACTTGCTTCTCGGGTGAAAGAAAATGCAGTAAATCCCTCAAATACAAAGCAATAAAGACCGCTGGCTTTTACTGTCACGACTGCCACTGCCATTAACAGGCAGTGACAGCGATGTGGCACTCTTAGATGTTGCTTGTATCTTTTCTGACAGTGTGTACGTAAACCTGCCAGTGACATGACATTAGATCACATGACTATTCAGATTTGATTCTGGTTTCCAGCGCGGCTTTCTTTTCCCTTGCGTACAAGTGAGGTGGTATGACTTGAGTCTCTAAAAACAGGTATTTATACAAATACAGAATGGTACTAATGTAGCATATTCCTGAGTGACTTCTTGTGGATTTTTTTTTTTTTTGGTTTAGTGATCTACGTGGATAAAGAAAACAACCAAGCCAAGAGAGACATCTTAAAAGCTATACTACTTAAACAAGAGATGCCTAATAGAAGGTACATTTAAGCATTCTAAATTATCTGGCGGTTTATACAAAGTAGATCTCTGTAGCGTGGTGTGGTGGGGAAAGAAAAGCACAAGATGAGGAAGCAGAACACCTTACTTCCCTGATTCACTCAGTGTCCTTGAATGAGTATGTGACCTCTCTGGGTCTCTTTCCTCCTAGAAATATCACAGCCCTGCCTACCATACAGAGTAACTGTAAAGATCCTATCGTGCTTTGCAAACCAAAAGACTGTACAGTGTAGTATATAAAGTATCCCATTGTCAGTCAGGTATAAGTGTAAAGCACCTAACAGTGATTGCCCCGAGGGGGCGCTCTGGACTCAATGGCTGGAATATAAATTCTTGTTCTATCACTTACTAGCTGTCTGACCTCAGACAACCACCCTGTGCCTCACTTTCTGCATCTGTAAAATGGAGATAATACAGGGTGGTTGTAAAGATTAAATGAGATGATATGTGTAAGATGGATAGAATAGCGCCTGACACAGAGTAAGAGCACAGTAAGTATTCATTGCCGTCATTATAAGCAGTAGTAATATTATTACTTGTAATAGCTCATCAGCCTTTCATACTAATTTTTACCTCACTAGCACTTTTTAATAGTTCATCATTTCATGTTATTTTTAATGCTTTTGGGGGGCAAACTTGAACAGGACACTTTGCATTTTTGGTCAGTAGAGAAATTATACCCTTTCGAGAAGGAAAAAAACCTCATCTTAATAAATTCTTGCTGGACTTCCCCGGTGGCGCAGTGGTTAAGAATCCGCCTGCCAGTGCAAGGGACACGGGTTCGAGCCCTGGTCCGGGAAGATCCCACCTGCCACGGAGCAAGTAAGCCCATGAGCCACAATACTGAGTCTGCGCTCTAGAGCCCGTGAGCCACAGCTACTGAAGCCCATGTGCCTAGAGCCCATGCTCCGCAACAAGAGAAGCCACCGTAGTGAGAAGCCCGCTCACCGCAACGAAGAGTAGCCACTACTCGCCGCAACTAGAGAAAGCCCATACACAGCAACGAAGACCCAACGCAGCCATAAATAAATAAATAAATAATTTTAAATAAATAAATAAGTTCATACTTTTGATTGAGCTCCCATCCATGCAGTCTGAGGAGTTATCTAAGTGCTACCCATCAACCCCTGAGCTGGGGCTTCGCCAACGCCCCTCTGCTGGCTTGTTCCCGTTGGCCTGGGTGGACCCGTTATCTCCCCATTGTCCTCTTCTCCTTGCCTTTATGGCCCATCAGTGACAAAGCCTCTCACTGCCTCAAACCAGCACTTACCCGTCCCCCACCTGAGAAAGAGACTGAGGTTCATCTGTTTCCTAGACATCAGGAAGTGAACATTAACGACATTATATTTTTCAAAAGAGCTTCCAAACTAGCATCTGATCTTCTGTTTCATGAAATGAAACTGAAATTCTTACCTCTTAGGATCTGACAGTGGCTTTTTCTTTAACTCCTTGAAATACATGTATTATTTCCTTGGATTTTTTTTTAATATTTATTTATTTGGCAGCGTCGTGTCTTAGTTGCGGCATGCAGGATCTTCATTGTGGCACATAGTCTCAGTAGTTGCGGTGTGCGGGCTCTCTAGTTGTGGCATGCGGGCTCAGTAGTTGCAGCACTCAGTCTGAGTAGTTACAGCACGTGGGCTTTCTAGTTGTGGTGTGTGGGCTCTAGAGCACGTGGGCTTAGTTGCCCCACAGCATGTGGAATCTTCGTTCCCCGACCAGGGATCAAACCTGTGTCCCCTGCATTGGAAGGAGGATTCTTAACCACTGGACCACCAGGGAAGTCCCTCCTTGGATCTTGATTCTGAAGAAAGAGTAGGAAAACCCTATTAATTGCCCTGAGGTTCTGTTTTTCCCAGGACGGTAGATAATCACTCAGGTTTAACCTACTTTGTATACTTCAGCTTCTTTCAAGGCCACCTCAAATACCACTGGCCCCCTGGGGTATCCCAGGTCACTAGTGATTAAATGGCACTGGCCATGTCATCTACTTCTCTGTGGTCAAGAAGCTGGGTCATCACTGCCCAGAACTGAACTTTAAAAATAAAAAAAAGTCCACCATAGCTGTAATGACTCCCACTCTCCCATCATTGTTTCCCTAAAAATTTTTAAATGTCCACAGAGGTACAAACGTTCATGTCATTTTAGATACTGCAAGAGGCACTGCAGGTGCAGAGTGACTGGCTCGGGGCTGATGACAGCTGAGGGCTTGGAGCGCCGGCCACGTGCTCATCAGACTGCCAGGGGAGGGATGGGGCCATCATGGGAGAATAGCCCTGTCCCATTTCTCTCCTTTGACAGTATCATTTTCTTAAGGGGAAAAAAAAGGAGTTTACATTTACATTTTTCCACAACCAAAAGACAAATGTTATTCCAGTGAATGTTCTCACCTTTTTTAAGTACTCTGAGGTCACATTACTTAAAGTACCTCCTAGTTTATAAGAATTCATTTTCTCAGACAGCAGCCCCCTTGAACATTGGTGATAACTTATAGAGCCACAGTTAGATAAGTTTGGCCAATCTTCTCTGACACACATAAGATGATGTGCATTGTATAATGAATCACATACAGTACCTTTGCATTCTGTCCCATGCTATATTTGCAAATATACAAGCGTCACTTTAAAAGGGAGGCAACACATTGAAATGGGAGTCTGGAAATTACTTATTTGAAGTCGTGGTTTTGACACCGACTTAAGGTTCCTTTTTGGTTTCATTTCTTCCCTTTCACAGTGTTCTACTGTACAGATCCAACTTAACTATCAGCACTCCAGTGTGTAAAACTCACAGGTGAGCCCTTAGGCTCTTCTATCCTGTTTCATATAAAAACGAACTATTTCAGAATGAGGAAAGAATGAAAACTGCTAAATGATCTAAGGAGTTTCAGTGCCTTCTGGTTTCCTAAATGACAGCAGGTTACGTTTGAGGTCTAAATCTTGAGGCCCAGCCCAAGGCCTGCCTTCTCCAGTCAACCTTCCCCAAATGAGGCAGCCTTCAACTAGGACTTCCATTTTGCAGTTCATGTAGTAATTCAACAAATATTTATGATCCCTACCTAAGTATCAGGAACTAAAATGCTGAAAAAGAGGATATCTTTTTTTTTTTTTTTTTTTTTTAAAGAAGATGTTGGGGGTAGGAGTTTATTAATTAATTAATTTATTTTTGCTGTGTTGGGTCTTCGTTTCTGTGCGAGGGCTTTCTCTAGTTGTGGCAAGCGGGGGCCACTCTTCATCACGGTGTGCGGGCCTCTCACTATCGTGGCCTCTCTTGTTGCGGACCACAGGCTCCAGACGCGCAGGCTCAGTAGTTGTGGCTCATGGGCCTAGTTGCTCTGCGGCATGTGGTATCCTCCCAGACCAGGGCTCGAACTTGTGTCCCCTGCATTAGCAGGCAGATTCTCAACCACTGCGCCACCAGGGAAGCCCAAGAGGATATCTTTGCACTCGTGGAGTATACATTCCACTGAGGAAGACAGACAACAAGTAAACAAATCAACCAATTACATATTACAATAGGTACTAAGAGAAAGCTAAACAAGCTGTTAAAATGGAAAATAACATAAAGGGAATTCCTGGCGGTCCAGTGGTTAGGACTCCGCGGTACCACTGCCAGGGCTGCGTTCGATCCCTGGTCAGGGAGCTAAGATCCCACAAGCCTTGTAGCGCGGCCAAAAACAAAAAGTAGGAATAAAAAAAGTAATAATAACATGAAGGCAAACCCGAGGAGATGACATTTAAGCTGGTTAGTGAAGCCTCTCCAGCACATAAAGCAAGGTTCCATCTCTATGTTTTGGCAGGGTTCAAGGTAAGATAAGATGTGTCTGTGTGTGTCCGTGTATGTGTATGTACAGTTTAGCTGAAGCCAAGCTGTAGTTTTTAAATTATTTTAGTGTACCTTCCTCCCTTTAGAGCCTAACTTTAGTTTCTTAATTTTGTATTTGACATCTCATTTTGCTCTCTATAGAATCTAAACCAGAAATATTGCATTTTTTGTTTTTAGCCCTTTCTCTGGCACTTAGAAGGGTTTTTTTTTTTCTTTTTTCCTCAGAATTCTCATATATTCAGTGGAGGTAATGGTATGCATTTGTAAAGTATATAGATAATTATCCTTAGATATGAGACATTATATAAGGATAACACTTAATATTACTACAATCTTGTAGCCTCCATCCTTTCTGTAAGTCTTGTGGGTGTAAAATGTGTGTCAAATATCACTTCTAATTCCTTCTTTTCTAAGTATATTCATTTTAGGACAATATCTTTCATCATCATTCTTCTTGTTTAATGAGTGATACAGTCATTGTATAATTTGGTTGTCTCGGTTTTCAATTGAGACAAGCCTTTCCCATGTATTCTTTTTCTCTTCCCTTAGAAATGTAGAAGCTTAAGGAGCTCTATCTAGATTAAAAATAGTAATAATAAAAGAGCAAACATTTACTCAGTGCTTAATGTGTTCCAGGCACCATTTACATGTATCATCTCATCCAATCCTCACAAGAGCCCAGTGAACCATTACTATTCTACAGATAGGGAAACTGAGATCAGAGAGGTTAAGTAATGTGTACAAAGTCACACAGCTAATTAATAGGAAAGCAGAAATTTGAACCCAGAACAGATGCCCTTAAACCACTTAATCTTAATTTATCTATTTTATGCATCATATAAAATATCCATCTTTCTATTTCCTGATCAGAATTTATTGCTATGGAAAAACAGGGACTTAGTAAAGAAATGAAATGTTGAATACTTTTAGCAAATTATTTTAAAATATTGTCATGTTTACCTGTAAACATTTGGAAAGGATTTTAATCGTGCATATTTTTCAAGGCATGACATCCCAGAGACTTAGGTTTTTACCTAACAGTGTTATCTAAGAAACAAGTTTCTTGTTTTGTTTCTGATTTGGGATGGATAGATTTTGAAAATGGTTAAAATGGTCGTTTACAAGCATTCGTGGTTTAAGCTATGCTGCCAAGACATATCAAAAGAGTACTTAACTGTAAATTCCTGTCATTTGGTCAGTCCAAGTGTGTTTGGCCTCAACACAAGCCACTAATTCAAATCAGTTCCATCAGAACCCTCCAATTATATGTCTAAAAGTAAAATAAAACTTGGATGCTATGATTGTAAGTTGAAAGATTGCTGAACTAATACAAACATTTCGTATAGCTATTGGGTAGAGCTACAACATTTAGCTAACATAATTAAGAATATATAGAACACAGTTGGTTAAATTGCTTAGTAGAAACTCCAAAGTTGTGCATTTCTATAGAAAATGTTGCATTTCTGTTGAAAAAGCTGCCCTAACCTCCCTGGTCTTTATTCACTTGATCCTTTTAGCCTTAAAAGTAGACATGTCAAAATATGATCAGATAATATATAATAGAGTGAACATCTGGTTCTTCTCTTCGCCTAGTAATTTTCTCAGATTCTAGTGATAAATGATAATCAGTGCTTAGAAAAGTGAATTAGTGTTCATGTGAAGTCTGGGTGTGCTATAATAATTCTAATCGTTCATATAATAACTTATATAATTTTCTTTTTATTGGAATAATTGGAAACTGCGATTTCACAGTTTGTGATAAAAACCCATTCAGGAGTTTTGTTTCATTTGTGATTTTTTTTTCTCACTTTGTAGCGATGTTCTGTGTTCTTTCCCTTCTCAGCGTTCGCTTCACTGTGGTCAGTGACCCTCCAGAGGATGAGCAGGATCTGGAGTGTGAGGACATCGGCATTGCTAACGTTGACCTCGCCGACATGTTTCGGGAAGGGAGAGACATCATCGAGCAAAGTATTGATGGTATGGGTGGAAGTATTGCTCAATCTGTACAACCAGCAATTGCTGAAATCCAAATTCTTTATTAAAACCTTCTTTTTGCTGGCTGCAAGGACGTTGAGTCACACACTAGTTGAATCCTTTGCGACTCAAGCTGATGTTTTGTTGAGGCTGGAATTTCTCCCTACATCCCCCCCTTACCCTCCTTCTCTGCCTTCCTTTGAATCAACAGAAATTTAAAAATAATTAATTGTGTTTCTCAAGGAATTATTCATTTTGTTAGTATTGTGGGGCGGGGGTTGTGGGGGACAAAAATGTGGCCATTGGATTTTTTTTAATGTTGTTTCTAGAAGCCTCATGCTGTCAACCCTTATTTCAGCTAAGGCATGTTATTCTGAGTGATCATTACAGTGTGTTCTGCAAGGCTTCTCTTTACTTCAGTGTTACAGTCCGGTGATATAGTCACTGCAAATAACTGAGTAGTTTTGGTCACTTGCTTCTCATCAGGATTCAGGGAGGAGTTAGGGATTCCTGACAAGAAGTGCTCTTCTAGATTTTCACCTCACCAGGTGTGAGTCCCAACAATGCCTAATTTCTACCCCTTATCCTTATATAACATATTTAGAACATGCTGAAGGTACTGTACTTTATGAAATCAAGACTTTTAAAAATAATAATCAGGGATGGCCTGGGCTGTACAATAAATGAAGAAACGAGGCTGAGTCCTAATCTCATTTCTTAAGTCAGCAGAGCCATCCATCACTGGAAAAATGTACACGGTTTGTTTACTCATTTATTCATGCATTAAATGAGCACTTAACTGAGCACCTCTTAAGTGCCAGGCACTCTGCTTACACCGTAGTTCAGCTGTGGTTCACATGTCAAGCTGCTTGTCCTGGATGTGTGTCAAGTGCTCAAAAGTCAGGATCAAGCCAAATAATTAACCAAATTAGACCAAGTAACCAAATTAGAAACCTATTCTGGGAAATTTTATAAACTATACATATCACACACATATCACAACTTTGGCAGGCACAGAAGAAAAAGATGAGAGGATTAAAATACGAACCTAAATCCTATTAAAAACACCCAGAACCAAGAGAGTCTGACAGAAATGTTCAAAATTATCTGTGCTTTAGATTCTTTATCTTTTCTACAGTCAGTGCTGTTTCAAAAGCCATCTTCTCGTTCTGCAAGACCACAAATGATCATATTGGTCTGATAGAGACAGCTATTGTGGCCTTGTTCTGGGAAAGAGTCAGAAAATTAAACGCTGGTAAGGTTAGGTTTTTAATGCGTTGCTCTGTGCCAGACATAGAAGTGAGGCGTTCCAAAGAAGAGGTGAAGGCTCGGCAGTGCGCTGGGGACCATTTGTTCCCCTGCAATCTCCCTGCCTGCTCATTTCTCCACCTAAGTCTTTGTATACTAAGTTTTATTTGAAGGTTTCCTTACAAATTTTCTTGGAATTAAACAAACACACATATTAAAAGTTCAAGGAAAACCACGAGGAAAATACATAGGAAACTATATAGACTCATAAGTGCTGTCAAGACTTACAAAGTCCAAAATTCTGGCCTGGAGTCACTAGTAGGTTATCGCTGTTCACAGAGGGTTGGGGTCTGAATCAGCATCCCATTTGGCCCCCACCACTGAGCTCAGAGAATTATCAAACAGTCTGCCTTTGATACACCACTAAAGCTGTGCCTCCTTCCCAGAAAAGCCCACAGACGCTCAAAATTTTGCATCTACTTTCTTGCAACATCAGTTCATAGACCCTCAAAGCCAATCCATAGACCTTAAGATTCTGGGTCTGCCATTTTAACTTTTTCTAATTTCACATATAATCTATTTTAAATGGAATGTTTTCCTTAGAAAGATAAATAACCATTCCAGGGGACTTCCCCGGCGGTCCAGTGGTTAAGACTTCACCTTCTAATGCAGAGGGTGCAGGTTCAATCCCTGGTCGGGGAGCTAAGATCCCACATGCCTTGTGGCCAAAAAACCAAAACAAAACAGAAGCAATATTGTAACAAATTCAATAAAGACTTTAAAAATGGTCCACATCAAAAAAAAATCTTTAAAAATATATAAATAACCATTTCAAATAATGATCATGTAATTTCTTTACAGTAAGTAACCATTCTGATATTTGTTAACACGGTATGTTAGAACAAATTCTTCGTTGTCATATGTTGATCCCTTTTAGACTTTCATTTCCTACTAAGAAATTCTGATTCTGTGGGAATCATTATCCTATAGCCTTTCCACTGGGTAAACTTCAGGATTAGATCATTAGTTTTAACTCTACAAGCAATATGTATACATACATACAGTACATCTGAAATGTGTATACACACTCATACACACATGACAAGCTTTGATTTTTAGATTTCTGAGATACCAGTGAACTTTGGACTTCTGTAGAGCTGTTTTCATCTTTTCAACTACTGTTTCAGCTAGGCTCTCTGAAGAAAAATCTGTTGAATGATATTAACACTTTTCTGCTATCTTCTCCCTAGTTTTGGATGCTCGAGCAGATGGTGGAGGTATTGGCAAGCTCAGGGTAACTGTCGAAGCACTCCATGCCCTACGGTCTGTCTACGAGCAATACAGAGATGACTTGGAGGCTTGAAAGAAACTACTCCAGAGGCATCTCCTACTCCTGAGTAAACGCTCACATGAAAGCACTTAGATGAGATTTTCGTAATTACTCTGGTGTATGTAATCTATAATTCATGAGAAGCTGGGAGGGAGGAGGCCTGGGTTTGAAGTGTTCAAGTTTTGTATACTTTTTCCATTTGTTTATTTTTCTATTCCCTCCTTCCCATGACTGCCACCCCCTCAGGACTTAAGTTCTCCACAGTGGGCAACACCTTCTCAATAATTTATACCTACATGATAACATGAGAAAGTCTATTTGCATTTTCAACATTTTCTTATGAAGAACTGAAATGCAATTCCCATTTTTATTTTTAATAAGCAAAAAGCATAAATCTTAGAAAACCTATGAAAAAGAAATACTTTTACGTTATCCCTAATTGTCCCACTAAATGGAATGTGTATGATTAGCCTCATTAAGAGTTTTGCACTGTGAAGATTTTATTAGAAGCAATATATGAAAATTACTTGAATTAATGTGTTAATCTTCCTCTTTAAAATGCTAATATCCATTTTATGCACATTAAAGCTCAGTATGCATTTTCTTTGATGCATGCCATTTCTATCAATTAAATATAAAGAATGAGACTTGGCACCAACTTATTAAATTACTGCAAGTTTTTTGTTTTTCTTTCTTAAAAATTACAGTTCTTCTTATTTGTATTGTTTTCATGTATTTGTAATGGTAATATGGGATCCAGGAATGTGTGTATGTAAAGAAGAGACAGATACATGAAATTTACACTTTGAAAACTTAGCTTATGACATAGAAAGAAAATATTTAAAATATGCCTGAAATTCTGATATGCTTAGTTAGACCTGAAAGGAGTATCTTTTTATCATTTTTTAAATTTACATCAAGCTTGTACAATGCGAGGGTGTATCTGGATAACCAGATCATCGAAAAGCAGCTCAGAAAGTTAATTTTCTAGCTTTTACTCAATCTCACTGAAGGATTTAATTGATATTTTTAATGGAGCTGTGAATCAATGCTGCAAAGGAATTGTCTCTAGAGGTCTAGGATATAATGCATTTCATTTTTTAATTTACTTTTTTATTTGTCATTTTCTTCAAAGGATTTTTATAGGCTGTGGGTTTTCACTGTTTGCAAACAGGCTATGTTCCTTCTTAAGCATATGTAAAGTATTCAGGGAGATAAGTAATTTATTAAAATCTACCTAATTTGCCGTGATATATTAAATCTCTGCTTCAGTGATCACAGACCATTTCATTTAGAGAATTAGGCATTCCCTCTTTGTGTGATTAAAGCTCTGGAAAATGAGTTCTTTGCTCCTATTTGTGAACATTCAAAGCCTGCTAATGGCAAGAAGATGGAATAGATTATGAGACAATTCATTACAGTTCAACAGAAAAAAAAAAAGCAGCTATAATGCAAAAATGCAAGTATGAATATCTGCATATAGTTTGAACCATCTGTGCTCTAATGGCTTCAATAATGACTCTCGTCTTTAGGAGGCTTTGAAATGACATCCGTACAATATTAATTTGTTGATGTACATTGTGGAACCAGTAGAGTATGATCTGACCACAGAAATCTATAAATTCTGTCTCTACCATTGGGCCTCCCTGTCTGGGGCCTGCCATCTCCAAGAAGAATCTTGCTCTCATCAAACTCTGCAAATCTTCATAACAACTCATTCCTCTGGAACCTTCTAGAGACCACAAACATCTGCAGACTAAACCTCTCCAATCCTAATAAACAGCCACATGTTTGTTGTCACTTCAGCTGGCTCTGAGCTCATCTTTTTGGCCTCTCTTTCTAGCTTTCTTTGGCTTTAAGCAGTTACAGTGTCATTAAGGCCCGTAATATTCCCTGCAGTAATTTAAAACAGCCGGATTATACCCTGGGATTAACTGAGTGGTTTTTGAGACATTTATTGTGGTATTCTCCCAGGAGGTTTGTATTATTGTTTTAAAACATTACATCCCAAACTAAATACCCTTTCAGCAGGGAGAAGACCAGATTGTGCTGACTTCTTATGATCTTTAAGTGGAAAGGGGAAGTTTTTATTATAAATCTTCTGAGATCTAGTCAACTGTATAGCATGTATACCTCAGCTAACGTTAGAGAATTAGCCACGTTTCTGTCACTTTCATGTGTACCGTAACAGATTATTTAAGATTCCTTTTCTAGTTTTAGAATACTCGGCCTCAAACTACATGAATTTTCACAAAACTCATTTTCATAAGTAGTTGAATAGCTGCTGACACGTTTTGAAGTGGATAAGTGGTCTTGGATGCTTCAAATGGTTTTCATAATCTGCCCGAGAATAGTTTTTTGTTTTGTGTCGTGTTGACCAGAGTTCGCTGAAAAGTTCCCCACCTTTTAGGATCAAGAGCAATGGTTTTCTCTTGGTGAGCTAAGCCTGATCCATTAAGTATGGCTTGGCGCTGGGCAGGGGGCCTGGCCAGACAAATACACCAGCTTAAGGTAAGGCTTGTATGAACTTACAGCTCTTGGTGTAAACGTACACAGTACACTCAGCACTTTTGGGGGTGAAATGCTTTTAGTTTGGAAATATAAATAGAGATGTGATGTGGTATGTGGGAGAGTGTATTTTACATGTTTTTTTGCCTACTGTAGTAGAAATGTCAAATTCCTAGCCACTGTCATGAGAAGCAGTTGACAAAAATAAGTTTTATGGTTTACAGTGTGGTTTACGTAGAGAACATTTCTCTTCACTCTCAGTTTCAACATGTTTTCTAAATTATCATGGTTTATTGCCGTTTAACTTAAATTAGTTTTTTTAAGAATAAATAGAGAATATATTTAATCAAATAAAGAACAGCCACGTTGAAATTCTGCTGTTCCTGCCATTCAGTCGTTACCACAAAACACAAATAATTTCTGTGTATTATGAAGTGTGGGCTGAGAGCGTTCATGTGATTGGGGAGGTTCTGCGTGCACCCATGCTCCCACAACAAAACATAAGTTGTTTTAGTAATCTGACATCAAGAGCTGTGACAATGAAAACCACTTCTTACACATGTTCTAACAAGAATCCGATTAACATTCCGGTGGATATGGAAAATAACTTTTTTTTAGTCAAACTGGCACTATTGCTGAATTTAGAATGATTTCCTTATGCTCTAGATAGCAAAATGTGAATCACGTCTGTGAACAAATACGAGAATAAAATGTCATTTTTGGGGTAGTACAAAACAACCAAGGGAGAGCTTTGGGGATATAAAATTATTGAGTGATTGACAATACCAGGGTGATCATTCATCCCCAACTATGAGAGTACATTTTAATAAGTCACTCATGCCTGAAGGCCTCTGACTACCTTAACAAAGAAAAACTAAATCCATGATTTATTATAGTTTGGGCAACATGCCTAATTAGATCCATGAATGGGAGCAAATGCAGCTTTACATCCCCTTTGTTCAGAACAAAAACAACCTGCCGGTCAACCAGAAAGCTAAGAAGTATCAAAGCTATGGAAACAAGTGTTTTAAAAACCGAAAATACAGAATTAGAAAACATCTCCTCATCCTAATCTCTTTTATCTTGCAAGATAGAATCTTCACTTCCATTTCAAAATAAAGTACCACCAGTGGACTGCACCTTACAGTCTGACCTGCTGGGAAATTGGGCCCGTGTTCCTGATGCCATTACACCTTTTGTTCTTGCCCTTTCGTTTTCCATATACCATTGACTAATATGTTTAAACCTTGTTTCTCCTTCAGTTTTTCTGAAGTAAAATCTGGGTCCCTCAGACTTAGAACATGACCTCTTTTCAATGGTAGATACCTTTGGACTTTTCCTCTGCTTTTTGCCCTCTCTCACTCTTTATTGAGATTCACCTTTCTCAGCCCCGTAACAGCATCACCTCTCTGTTCATTGAACATCATCAGTCTTCTTTTTAAATCAAATGTACATCTTGATCTTTATATTTCTGTCATCTATTCTCTTCACACCTATATTCAGCTGCAACATCTCCTCCCACCTGTCTATCCCCCTACTCATTTTTAGTTATTAGTAAAGCACATTTTTTCCTTCTTTTCTTGGTGCTATAACCACTTCTTTAGATACCAGCATCTATGACAATTTCCCAAATTTGGAAGGTCATCTATGACCTTCCCAAAATGTTCCTTTGTGTTAAGACTTCTCTTAATTTAACATGACAGGGGCACTCTTAGTCAGCCATCATGACACTAAGGAAACAAACAGCAAACTAATTTTTGTGTCTTTGCTTCTTTTGTACCTTTTTACAGTGAAGTAACAGAGGCTGAAACTCAGAAAGCTCTCAGCGATCACTGGTAAGGAGCTGAAGCATAAGCGGTTTTTAAGAAATTTTAAGGAAATGTATCACTTTAAAATCAAGCTGTATTTTCTGTAAATGTGTTTTGTCGCAGTTTACACGGCCTCATTAACAATAGGGAAAATAAGAGAAATTTTGGAAGAAGACTTAAGAGACTACAATACAACTTAGAGGTTGGGGAGACTTTTCTAACCAAGAGAGGGAAGACAAGCTATAAAACAAGACATAGATGTATTAAATATGTAAACATTAAGGTAGGGTGACAGTTTTAATATCCGACAAAATCGAATCCAAGGTGGAAAACAAGGGACAAAGAAAGATTTTATACTCGTAAAGGGAGCAAGTGGTCAAAGATGTAGTGAACTTGAGTAAATGTATCTCACAGTATTGCCTCAAAATTCATGAAGCAACAACTGACAGAACTATAGTGACTACATGTTTTTTAAGATAATTCTCAGAGAGTGAGAGATCAAAAGATAAGAAAAAGTCTAGAAGATTTGCTTCGTATGATCACTAAATTCAAATGGATATAGAACGCATGCAGGACATTCAAAGAAGAATTAACCGTGTACGCAGCCACAAAGGAAGTCTCAATTTGCAAAGAATCAAAACCTTGTAATTTGTTTCTCTGAGCAAAATGCAGTGAAATTAGAAATCAGTAGTAAAAGGCTAGCTAAAAAATAATTTTATCTAAATGTTAAAAATATGTGTTATCGGGCTTCCCTGGTGCCGCAGTGGTTGAGAGTCCGCCTGCCGATGCAGGGGACACGAGTTCGTGCCCCGGTCCGGGAAGATCCCACATGCCGCAGAGCGGCTGGGCTCGTGAGCCATGGCCGCTGAGCCTGCGCGTCCGGATCCTGTGCTCTGCAACGGGAGAGTCCACAACAGTGAGAGGCCCGCGTACCGCAAAAAGAAAAAAAAATGAGTTATCGTTGTTTGGGGTTCTAATAGGACAAGGGATAACCCACTCTTACATCATAACCAGAAGACAGAAAATCCTACAAACTTCACTTTATGTGTAAGTGGGGAACATAATTAAACATCAGCTCAGAAGCCCATGCCAGAGGGCGAGAAAGGCAAGGGTTAAGCATAAGAGAGGAGCCTGTGACAAGATTTTAGTGGTGGCAGAACACAGATAATATATCACCTAAGTGTCTCCCAGGAGACGGTCCACCCTGAGTGAGGAAATGCTGAGGATGGGTCTGTGGCCTGGTGGATCAGAGTACTGGCTACTGGGGAAGTGAATGGAAGGGGCTTGGAAATGCAGAGGACCAGAGGTAGCAGTCTTGGAAAGACACCTCTTCTGGAAGAGAAGGAGGCACTTTGGAAGGGGGAAGTCTCCCTTGGAGGCATAGTAGTAAAATAAAGAAGGAACCAGCTGAAACTGTGGGCCCCAGGGAAAGAAGATAGTATCATTAAATGGTGTCAATATTAATAGAAGGTCATTTATTTTAAAAACTGCACTTCACTGTAACAACAGAAGAGGACAGTCTTGAGCTAAGAAATCTTATAAGCCACCCAAACCCCTCCCCCACCCATATGATTATCTGCCCTGGCTGGTCCAGGAAAATCCAAAACAACTTTTAATTAAAAATAGAATCCTGCATCCATATTCCATAAGAGAACAAAAATGAGAAAACTTTTCAGCAGGATGGAGCTCTACGCCAGTAATTGTAAATTTGATAGTTTGGATCACCCTTCTTGTTAAGAACAACTTGGAAAGCTCATTTTACTTAGGCTGTAAGAAATTACAGGAACAAGGGGACTTCCCTGGTAGCACAGTGGATAAGACTCTGCGCTGCCCATGCCAAGGGCCCCGGTTAAATCCCTGGTCCGAGAACTAGATCCCACATGCATGCCACAACTAAGAGTTCGCATGCCACAGCTAAGGAGCCCACCTGCTGCAACTAAGACCCGGTGCAACCAAATAAATACATAAATAAACAAATAAATACAATTACAGGAACAAAATCTGGGAAGGTGAGCCAGTCAGGAAGGCTGATTTTCTCCTAGATGCAACTGCAATCTAAAAGCATGGGTAAGAGGCTAAGAAGCTGAATAGAGCTTCCAACAGACTCTCAGGGCTTTGAAGAATAAAAGTTGCAATTTAGGGTCCACTGAGGACTAGGAGCCCCAGTAAATCCCCCAGGCTCAAATTATTTCTACGTTTTTTATGTATAGTGCTTGATACATTTATAAAATTAACTAGGCACGTAAGGAGACAAGACCACATGACCGAAGACTAAGACTAAGCAGACAAGTGAAACACCCATAGGTAATTCAGATAATGGAATCATCATCCAGGAACTTCATCTATGAACTAAGAATTCATTAGGTCAGTATCCAACAGCAAATCAGACACGATTGAAGAGAGGAAACTCTAAAAAAAAAAAAAATCAAGAAAATATCAATTTGGATGCATGGGAAGAAAAATGGAAAATACTGAAGAAAAAAAGAGGGGGCAGTTCATAGACTTGGGATTGTGTGGAAAGTTATACAGGCATACCTTGGAGATACTTGCAAGTTTGATTCCAGACCACCACAATAAAGTGAATATCACAATAAAGTGAGTCACAAATTTTTTGATTCCCCAGTGCATATAAAAGTTATGTTTACGGTATACTGTAGTCTATTTAGTGTGCAATAGCATTATGTCTAAAAAATAAAAACGTGTACATACCTTTTTAAAAAGACCTTATTACTAAAAAATGTTGACTATCATTTGAGCTTTCGGTGAGCCATAATCTTTTTGCAATAGTAACATCAAAGATCACAGATTAGAGATCATCATAACAAATATAATAATAATGAAAAAGCTTGAAATATGAAAATTACCGAAATGTGACACAGACATGAAATGAGAAGATGTTGTTGGGAAAATGGCACCAGTAGACTTGCTCAATATAGGGTTGCCACAAACCTTCAATTTAAAAAAAAAAAAAAAAATCTGCAAAGCACAGTAAAAAAAACTAAGTAGGCCTGTACACATAATTGAAGTCCCATAGAGGAAAAAGAGAATTAGAATCAATATTCCAACAAATAATAGCTAAGAATTTTCCAGACTACACAGTTACAAGAATGAATTAATCCTGTATACTCAAGCTGGATAAACAAAGTTACTTGAAGCACATCATAGAAAAACTGTTGAAAACCAAAGACAAAATCTTAAAAGTCAGAGACAAAAGACAACACTAAGACTAAAGGTGACTTCTTAACTGAAAGAGTGGAAGCCATTAGAAAATAGTATGAAATATTTCTTGGGCCGAACTTCATGTTCTCCTTCCCCATCTTTTATTCACAACCAAGGAAGTTAACTCCCCAGGGGAACTGTTGGCCAGTAGCAGTCAGGAGCCAGTCAGGAGCCAATACTCCCCCTTTTCATCCTTCTGATGGAAAACCCTGAGGTGCATTCTATAGGGTTCCAGCAAGAATAAGCCCCATCACTCATAGAAGTGAACAACCTGATAATACAACTTCGCATTGGCTTTTCCTTCTATTTTACTCCTCCCAGACCCTCTCTCCTCTCACTGGGATCATTTCCCAAATAAAGTACCTGCATGCAAGCCCCTGTTTCAGACCTTGCTTTGGGGGAACCCAGGCTAAGGGTAGGTACCAGAAATGGCCCTAGAAAGTGGAACATCATGATGGGACTCTGAAACTGGGTCACTCGCTAATCAAATGGCAAAAAGGATGACATGATTTATGGTAAGTTGTGTTGTGATAAACCCTAGCATGTGATAGATTCTTAGTGATGGTGGATTAAGATGGTGGGGAAAAAAGTGAAGCATGGTGATCAGCTATTGATATTTACTTTCTGAATTTATGTTATATTTCAATTTTTTTAAGTTTAAGAAAAATATTTCAGTAGATGCAAAACTCCAGAAGAAATAAAGAAAACCAGGCCTGATGCAAAAGAAAATGTAATACAGTATTCCAACATGAATTAAATATAATTCAAAAAGCAGTTGCAGATAGGAAAAAAAACAGATCGGGAATATAAAAATAAACTAGACAAACTGGAACTTATAAAATGGGAACTGATGTTAGGAAAGAAATTGAAGAAAAAAAATTAACCTTGAAATGACTAAATTATAATGTACCTAAGAGAAAATAAATATGACTGAAAATAGACTAAGGATGACAGTGGATAGAAATGAAAGGAGCCAAGAAAATGAAATTAAAGAAATAGGTAGAATCAGTGAGAAAATGATAGCTACAATATAGACAGGCAAACATAAGTAAGCTTTCCTGAAATAAAAGAAGACCTGAATCTACGTACTGAAAGGGTCCACCATGTGTGAAAATTGTTTCAAAACAGTCAACTCTG
This sequence comes from Delphinus delphis, assembly GCF_949987515.2. Classification (NCBI taxonomy): domain Eukaryota; kingdom Metazoa; phylum Chordata; class Mammalia; order Artiodactyla; family Delphinidae; genus Delphinus; species Delphinus delphis. The sequence continues at coordinate 28,739,072 of NC_082702.1, read as the reverse complement.
AAACATATCCTAACAAAACAAGGAGGCTTTAAAGTTAAAGAAAGAATATCCTCTGGTCCTCCAGGCAAAAAAAAAGTAACTTATAAAGAAAACAAAATCTGGTTGGCATTAGATTTTGCAAGAGCAAATCACAAAAGCAAGAGTAGTGAAATACTCATCAAATAACTCAAATGAAGTGTGAACCAAGGATTTTTTTAGTCCAACTCTGCTATCCTTCAAATATCAAGGCTATAGAAAACCAATTTTTATTATGGTGAAATTCACATAACATAAAATGATCTATTTTAAAGTGAACAATTCAGTGGCATTTAACACATTCACAGTGTTGTGCAACCACCACCTCTATAGAGTTTCAAAACGCTTCCATCAATATACAAACCCTGCATACGTTAAGCATTTACACCCTATTACCCTCTCCCCAGCCCTTGGCAATCCTTCATCTGCTTTCTGTTTCTATGGATTTACCTATTCTGGGTATTTCATGGAAATGGAATCATACAATATGTGACCTTTTGTGTCTGGCTTCTTTCACTTAGCATAGTGTTGTTGAGGTTCATCCACATTGTAACATGTATCAGTACTTCATTCCTTTTTCGAGGCTGAATAATATTCCATTGTGTTAATAACCACTATTTGTTTGTCCATTTATCCATTGATGGACATTTGGGTTGTTTCTACCTTTTGGCTAAGTGAACATTGCTCCTATGAACACTTTGGTACAAACATTTGTTTGAGTACCTGCTGTCAACTCTTTGGGGTATAAATCTAGAAGTGCAATTGCTGGGTCATGTGACAATTCTACTTAATTTCTTGAGGAACTGACCAACTGCTTTTCATAACAACTGCACCATCCTACATTCCCACTAGCAACATTCAAGCATTCCAGTTTCTCCACATCCTTGCAACACTTGCAAAGATTTAAAATATTAAATTCTTAATAGTCATTCTTGTCAGGTGTGAGGTGGTACCTCATTATGGTTTTGATTTGTAGTTCCCTAGTGACTAATGATGTTGTACATCTTTTCATGTGCTTGTTTATAGAAAAAAACAATTTTAGACAAGAATTCAGGGAGTATTGTACTAATGAGTCCTTCCTGAGGAATCTACTGGAAGACCACTTTTGTCCAACTAAGAGATGAATGAGGAAACTGTTTAAAAGACTGGTGGTAAGCACTGACTGTATTTAACTATAGATCTTAGACCAATGAAAGGTGGGGACAAGATGGAAGAATAGTATGTAGCAAATAATTATATGCTCTGGCAAAGTAGATATAACACCTTTTTTTTAAGAGGGGAAAAGGGAAAAAGAAATGGGAAAGTAGAATAATTCGTTTTGGTTTCACATAGATTATAGGTGAGAGTCAAAGATATCACTTAAAGCAGACATATCAGATAGTTGAAGCCTAAATAAAGAAAACATGGGCATTATGTAAAGATATTAGTGGAAAGATACTAAAACAAGAACCACAAATCATTCTAATCACCAACATTTTTTTAAAACTAAAAAACAAAACAAAACCCAGAGAATGAAAAACACATAGTAAACACAGCATAAAACAATAGGACAGAGATAAGATCAAGTATTTAAGTTGTAACAATAAATGTAAATGGTCTTAACTAACTTACGAGAAAAGATTTTCAGATTGTCCTTCAAGGCGAAATTCAACTCTATACTGTAAGAGACACTCCTAAAACAAAGTGTAATAAAATTAAAAGGGTAGGTAAAATTATAACCAGGCAAATGCACATAAAGAAATCAGAGATTGTGAACTTGTTATCTTGACAAGATGAAATTCATGGAGGGAATAGGGCTTAATGAGACAAAGAAGGACACTTTATATAACTAAAGGCCATAATTCACAGTGAAGATATAAAAGTTACTCATAACTATGTATCAAAGAACATAGCAGCAGCCTTCATACAGAATACAGAAGAGAAACATATGGAAATACATTTAGAAGAGACTTGTAAGATCCATTCTTAGTTCAAGACAAAGCAAATAGGCTAAATAAATAAATATATAGAAAATCTAAACAACATAATTCCAAGGTAGATCTTATAAACATATATTGAACTCTTCACCCTTATTAAAGAGAATATTTCTTCTTTTCAAATACACAAGAAACATTCATGAAAATTGACATGTGAGGTCACCAAGAAAACATCAGTAAGTTCTTTCAAATAAAAATAATGCAAACTAACAACATTATGTTATCACAATGCAATTAGACTGAAAATCAATAAAATCAAAAGGCACGAGGTCTTCTCCATCTGGAAAATTTTAAATTATCAAAAAATTCTTTAGTCAAAAGGGAAATATAAATGGAAACTGAACAATTTCTCTTAAAAATAATGATTCTAAAAACACTATATGTCAGTCTTTGAGATACAATTAAAACAAAGGTAAAAAGAGAATGCAATTCTCTTTAAAATTTAATCTATTTAAAATAGATTAAATATTTATAAGAATCAAAGTGAAAGTGTAACAATAAATGAATTAAATATCTATCTCAAAAATTAGAAAAGGAACAAAAAGGAAATCTAGAAAGTAGAGAGAAGGAAACAGCAAGGATAAAAGCAGAAATACTTGAGTTTAAAACCAAATAGTAGAAATAAATAAAAAGATCTTTCTTTGAAAAAAAATCAACAAAACAGATCTAATTATTATAAAAGAGAGAAAGCACAAGTACAGATTAAAACATGACAACTGGAGATTAACTACTGAATCAGTGGCTATCCTATTGATAAAATGTCAGGAATCTAAGTTGCACAATTCTATGCATATACATTTGAAAACCTAGATGAAGTGGATGATTTTCTAGAAAATACAGCTTAACAAAATTAACCCTAGTAGAGATAGAAAGCTTAAAAGATCAATTTCCATGGAAGAAATACAGTTATTAAAGAGTTAATCCAAAAAAGCACTAGACCCAGAAGGTTTTACAGATGAATTCTCATAGGCCTTCAAAGACTAGATAATTTTAATGCTATTCAAACTGTTTTAGAGATGTAAAAAGAAAGAAAATTTCCATAATCTTTTAAAGAAGTGAATATATCACTGTTTTGCAAACCCAATAAACACTGCACACACATACTCAAAAGAAAACTAGAAAGTAATCCCACATGAATATTGAAGCAAAAATCCCAAGTAAAATGTTACCAAATAGAATTGACCACCACATTTAACTATATATAAAATACACCATGATCAAGAGGTGTTTATTCCAGAAATGCAGTGTGGCTCAGAATGTCTAGAAACAGACCCAAATACATACAAGAAGTTGGCACAGCAAAGGTGGCTTATTAAATTAATGGAGAGAAGTAGGCTATTCAGTAATGATGTTGGAAGCAATGAAAGGGCATCTAGTAAAAAGAAATGATTGGATCCCTACTCATACGTTAAAGCATAATAGATTCTACAAATATATACATGTAAAAAATGAAACCATATATGAACTAGAAGTAAATAAATATTTTTGCAATCTCCAGTGGGGATAGCCTCTATAAGTAGGACACAAAATCCAGGAGGTATGAAATGAAATAATAATAACTTTGCTACAGAAAAATAAAATTTTCTTCATAGCCAAAGAAAAAAAATCATAAAATCAAAAACAAATGAAAAACTTCGAAAAATATTTGCTAAAAATGGAGCAAATAGCTAATTTTCTTAATATATAAAGAGCTCCTAAAAACAGTAAGAAAAAGAACAACAATGTGTAGAAAAACGGGTAAAAATGTTATGAATAATTTACACAAAAGAAACTTCAACTGACTTAATGAAGTGAATATAACATTGTTGAATGTAATTATATTGATGATGGTATTAAACATGGAAAAGATACTCAACATGCTCATAATTAAAAAATGCAAATAAAAACCACAATGAGATATAATTTTTCAACTACCAGATTGACAAGATCAAAAATTTTATAGTGCTAGCAGGGCTATAGGGAACAGGCACATTCACATATTACTAGCAGGAGGGTAATTTCCCACAAACGCTGTGGTGATCAGTTTGGCAATTCTATCAAAATTTAACATACATGTCTTTTAATCCAGTAATTTCACTTTGAAGACATTATCCCAGAGATGTACTTGCAAATGTAAGAAATAATCTTGGACAACATTTTTATTTCATTATTTGTTTAAAAAGGAAAAATTGGAAATGCCCTAAATATCCAATTGGGAATTCATCCAATAAATTATGGATCTTATGGTCATGAAACTGAATATCATGCCACTATTTAAAAGATGACTTATATGGAATGCTCTCTAAGATATATTTTTGTTTGATTTTTGGCTTAAAACAACAGAAACTTACTTAGAGTTCTAGAGGCTAGAAGTCTGAAACCAAAGTGTTGGCAGGGCCATAGTCCCCATGAAGACTTCAGGGAAGAATCTGTTCCATGCCTGTCTCCTAGCTTCCGGTGGTTACTGGTAAGTCCTTGGCATTCCTTTGCTTGTAGACCCATCACTCCAGTCTGCTCCTGTCTTAACAGGGCATTCTCCTCTCTGTGTCTATGTGTTCCAAATACATTTTTAAGTGAAAACATAAGGTAAAGAACAGTTTATGCAATAAATTACGTAAAAACATATACGTTGCTTCCATGTCCTGGCTATTGTAAATAGAGCTGTAATGAACATTTTGGTACATGACTCTTTTTGAATTATGGTTTTCTCAGGGTATGTGCCCAGTAGTGGGATTGCTGGGTCATATGGTAGTTCTATTTTTAGTTTTTTAAGGAACCTCCATACTGTTCTCCATAGTGACTGCATGGATAAAGAAGATATGGCACATGTATACAATGGAATATTACTTAGCCATAAAAAGAAATGAAATGGAGTTATTTGTAGTGAGGTGGATGGACCTAGAGTCTGTCATACAGAGTGAAGTAAGTCAGAAAGAGAAAAACAAATAGCGTATGCTAACACATATATATGGAATGTAAAAAAAAATAAATTGGTCATGAAGAAACTAGGGGCAAGATGGGAATAAGTCATGAAGAACCTAGGGGCAAGATGGGAATAAAGACGCAGACCTACCAGAGAATGGACTTGAGGGTACGGGGACGGGGAAGGGTAAGCTGGGACAAAGTGAGAGAGTGGCATGGACATATACACATATACACTACCAAATGTAAAAATAGATAGCTAGTGGGAAGCAGCCACATAGCAAAGGGAGATCAGCTAGGTGCTTTGTGACCACCTAGAGGGGTGGGATAGGGAGAGTGGGAGGGAGGGAGATGCAAGAGGGAAGAGATATGGGGACATATGTATATGTATAACTGATTCACTTTGTTATAAAGCAGAAACTAACACACCATTGTAAAGCAATTATACTCCAATAAAGATGTTAAAAAAAACACATATGTAGGGCTTCCCTGGTGGCGCAGTGGTTGGGAGTCCGCCTGCCGATGCAGGGAACACGGGTTCGTGCCCCAGTCCGGGAGGATCCCGCGTGCCGCGGAGCGGCTGGGCCGGTGAGCCGTGGCCGCTGGGCCTGCGCGTCCGGAGCCTGTGCTCCGCAACGGGAGAGGCCACAGCAGTGAGAGGCCCGCGTACCGCAAAACAAAAACAAACAAACAAACAAAAAAACACATATGTAAATGTGCTTGAATATAAATAAAATATCTTTTGAACTATAAGAAGTTGATAAGTGGTAGCTTCTGGGAAACGGAATTGGCAGCTAGGGGAAGAGGTAGGAAAAAACCTTACTTTTTACTTTGCTTCCATTTGTGTATTACTTACAGCTATATTGAGATATATTTCACATACCATAAAGTTCATCCATTTAAAGTATACAGTTAAGTGATTTTTATTTTTTATTTTTATTTTTGGCTACGTCGAGTCTTGGTTGCGGCACGGGATCTTCATTGCAGCATGCAGGCTCTCCGTTGCGGCACGCGGGCTTCTCTCTAGTTGTGGCTCATGGGCTCCAGAGTGCGTGGGCTCCATAGTTTGCGACACGTGGGCTCTCTAGTTGAGGCGCGCGGGCTCAGTAGCCCCGCGGCATATGGGATCTTAGTTCCCCCACCAGGGATTGAACCCATGTCCCCTGCCTTGGAAGGCGGATTCTTAACCACTGGACCACCAGGGAAGTCCCTCAGTGATTTTTTTTTTTTTTTTTTTTTTTGCGATACGCGGGCCTCTCACTGTTGTGGCTTCTCCCGTTGCGGAGCACAGGCTCAGGACTCGCAGGCTCAGAGGCCATGGCTCACGGGCCCAGCCGCTCCGTGGCATGTGGGATCTTCCCTTACCGGGACACGAACTCGCATCCCCTGCATCAGCAGGCGGACTCTCAACCACAGCGCCACCAGGGAAGCCCCCTAAGTGATTTTTAACATATTCCAGAGTTCTGCAATGATCACCAAAATCAAATTTTAGAACATTTTCAGCACTCCAAAAAGAAAACACATATATTGGCTTGGCCAAAAGGTTTGTTCGATTTTTTCTGTAAGATGGCTCTGGTAGCACATAGTTGTCTTTAACTTCATTGAAACAATTTTGTTAGATTGTATGTGACAGCTGACATATCAGCATGCATTTTAAAAAAGACATCAAAATTGGTGAATTTTTGTGTAGCCATTTTAATATTGAAGATGGAAGGAAAAAAAGCAACAATTTTCGGCATATTATGCTTTATTATTTCAAGAAAGGTAAAAACACAACCAAAACGCAAAACAAAGATTTGTGCAGTGTATGGAGAAGGTGCTGTGACTGATCGAACTTGTCAAAAGTGGTTTGTGAAGTTTCGTGCTGGAGATTTCTCGCTGGACGATGCTCCTTGGTTGGGTAGACAAGTTGAAGTTGATAGCAATCAAATTGAGACATTAATTGAGAATGGTCAGCTTTATACCACGCGGGAGATAGCTGACATACTCAAAATATCCAAATGAGGCATTGAAAATCATTTGCACCAGCTTGGTTACGTGAATCGCTTTGATGTTTGGGTTCAACGTAAGTTAAGCAAAGAAAAACCCTTCTTAACCGTATTTCTGCATGTGATTCTCTACTTAAATGTAATGAAAACGTTCCATTTTTAAAACAAACTGTGACGGGCGATGAAAGGTGGATACCGTACAACAATGTGGAACAGAAGAGATCGTGGGGCGAGAGAAATGAACCATCACCAACCACACCAAAGGGCAGTCTTCATCCGAAGAAGGTGGTGTTGTGTATATGGTGGGATTGGACGGGAGTCCTCTATTATGAGCTCCTTCCGGAAAACCACACAATTAATTCCAACAAGAACTGCTGCCAATTAGACCATCTGAAAGCAGCACTCCACGAAAAGCATCCAGAATTAGTCAACAGAAAATGCATAATCTTCCATCAGGATAACGCAAGACCGCATGTTTCTTTGATGGCCAGGCAAAAACTGTTACAGCTTGGTTGGCAAGTTCTGATTCATCCACCATATTCACCAGACATTGTACCTTCGGATTTCCATTTACTTCGGTCTTTACAAAATTCTCTTAATGGAAAAAATTTCAATTCCCTGGAAGACTGTAAAAGGCATCTGGAACAGTTCTTTGCTCAACAAGATAAAAAATTTTGGGAAGATGGAATTATGAAGTTGCCTGAAAAATGGCAGAAGGTAGTAGAATAAAAGGGTGAATACGTTGTTCAATAAAGTTCTTGGTGAAAATGAAAGATGTGTCTTTTATTTTTAAAAACTGAAGGCACTTTTTGGCCAACCCAATACGTAGCAATCATTCTCCATTCCCAGCTTCCTACCCTCAGCCCCAGGTAACCACTAATCTACTTTCTGTCTCTGTGGATTTGCGTATTCTATATATTTCACATAAATGGAATCATAATATGTGGTTTTGTGACTGGCTTCTTTCATTAAATAACATTTTCAAGGTTCGTTCACATTGTAGCATGCATTAGTATTTCATTCATTTTTATTGCTAAATAATATTCCATTGTATGACTATAGTACACTTTGTTTATTCACTCATCAGTTGATAGATATTTTGGTTTTTTTCCCACTTCTGGGCAATTATGAATAATGCTGCTATGAACATTTGTGTACAAGTATTTCCGTGGAGGTATGTTTTCATTACTCTTGGGTATATACCTAGTTGTGGAATTTCTAGATTGTATGGTAACTATGTTTAACTTTTTGAGGAACTACCAGTTTTCCAAAGTGGCTACACCATTTTCCATTTATACATTTTGGATTTTTGAACCATGTGCTAATATTATCTATCTAAAATAATTAATTAAATAATTAATTAAATAATAAATTAGAGCTATACCCATTGACTTAGAGAGATTTCTATTATGTATTGTTTATTTTAAAATATTTATTTATTTATTTATGCTGTGCCAGGTCTTAGTTGCAGCATGCGGGATATTCATTGGGCATGCGGGATCATTAGTTTCTGCGTGTGCAATCTTTTTAGTTGTGGCATACAGAATCTTTAGTTGCAGCATGCATGTGGGATCTAGTTCCCTGACCAGGTATCAAACCCAGGCTCCCTGCATTGGGAGCGTGGAATCTTAGCCACTGGACCACCACTAGGTGTGTTTGTTTGTTTATTGGCCATGCTGCATGGCATGTGGGATCTTAGTTTCCCAACCAGGAATCGAACCCATACCTGCAGTAGAAGTGAGGATTCCTAACCACTGGACTGCCAGGGAATTCTCAAAGAATTTATTTATATATTTATTTATTTATATTATGTATTATGAAGGATCTAAAGCAAGATACCATAAAGTAAGAGAAATATATATAATATGATCATACTTTTATAAATTGAAGAGCAAAAAATTTGTGTGTTCACCCATATGCAACTTGTATCAGTCATAAATGCTTTTGCGTACAAGAAAACAATAAACTAGACTAAGACTGGTTTAAACAAATAGTGTTTTATTTTTCTTCCATGATTGGTAGTCTAGATGTAGACAGCTTCTAGCATTGGCTTGGTAGCTTAGTATGGTCTTGAAAGACCCAGATCCTTTCTATATGTCTACTCCACCATCTTTAATATGTCTACTCCACCATCTTTAATAATATCTTTAATATGTATCACTGCAAGGCCACAAGATGCCAATAGCACCTACAGGCATCATATGCGCATTCTACACAGGGAGAAGGGCAAAAGGGCAAACGAGTCAGCAAAACCCACCTAACTTCCACTAACATTTCATTGGCCAAAACTGGGTCACATGGCTACCTCTAGCTCCAAGGTAAGCCAGGAAATATGAGGAAAGGATTATCATGATTGCGTTGGGCCAATCGTGACCCATTGCCAGACTAAGCACCTTGTATCACAAATAGAATCAGGATTCTACTAGCAAAGAAGAATGGGAACATTGTCTGACACTATGTGTACATAAATACAAGATTATAGGAGAAGGGACAAACGTATGGAAGGATGCACGTCAGAGTGCTAACAATGATTTGGAAGGGTGGAAGGAGAAGACAAGGGCAGGCGGGTGGGTGGGAGTATAAGAGTGATGCGTTAGTTAAAACCGCAACTAGGAATCAGAAACTAAACCCAGAAACCAGGACACATTCTAGCATACATTGAGTAGAACAAGGCCAACGTGAGAAACACTAAAGGAGGATGTATAACTTACCTCTTGGTAACATTGGTTTAGAGTTATCAGTTTCTTAAGAATGAGGAATTGGAGACTTGGAGACTGATGTCAGGAACCAACTGAATGTCTTTGGGTTTTATATTGATAAGTATAGTGATCTACAGTGAATGGAACAGATTTCTCGATTCAAAGAAAAATCAGTAGGAACTGCAAAAGAGTATACTTTGGAGCTCCAAAATCATTCTACAGGAATACAAAAGGGGATAAAATCGGGCATTCATATAGAAATAAAAGCTTCACAGGTTGGGAACAACAAAGTAAAACTTGACATGAAGTGTTTTAACAGAAGGGAATGTATGATGGGTGTCATGTAGTTTTTCAATGGCTAGAGATTCTCCGAGATCTCTTGCTCTGCTTTCCCCATCTGACCAAAAATTGATAGAGTCAGGGGCAGAGAATCTAAATCAGAACCAAAGTAGATGGGGTGCAAAGATATTGGATGCCTCTGGGGCCCCATCTCACATCCGTGCTGCCACATCTCAGATTCCAGCTGTGGCTTTGGTGGCCAGTTCTGTGACAGCTTCAACTCACTCCACTGTAACAGCATTTTGCCTGAGGTGTATACTGTGTTCTTTGCTGTGTGCTCTGCGACTTCTCTAAAGCTGTGAACACCTGTAGGAGTTTACTTAGCCTGTACACATGCTACAGCAATCCACTGCATGATTGAAATGATGATACCTTTGGGATCAGGCAATCCAGAGAGTGCTCATAAGATCTACAAACAAATGGCCCAAACTCCCATGCCACCTGACTGGGTTACACCAATGCCATGTCCTTGACTCACACCTATGGTCTCATGGGTCAGGAAGGCCCTTTGCTACTACCAGATATCAGGGAGAAAAAAATCTTGAGTTTGATTTATGGATCAGTAGGCCCAGTTTGTTGATGTGAGCTCAAAATGGATTGCTGCCACACCAAGCCTCACTTAAGGATGCCCCAAAGGACAGGGATGGATGTGTGTGGGCTCAGATGATGGCCTCCCTTCACCACAGCTGGTCCTGGCAACTGCTCAGGCTGCCGGTAGCACAGACTAACACTGAGCCCTCTATATGGTACCATCTCTCAAAGAGACCAGCCAGCCACTGATAGCAGCTTGCTTATGGTGGACTTTTTCCACTTTGGAGGGGGCAGAAATTTGTTCTTCCTTGAATTGCTATCTCCTCTGGATATGTGTTTGTCTTCCCTGTCCACAATGCCTCCACCAGTACCACCATTGGAGGGATAACAGAATTTCTGATTTACCAAGATAACTAATGGGAACCTGCTGTATAGCACAGGAAGCTCAGCTCAGTATTCTGTGATGACCTAGATGGGTGGGATGGGGGTGGAGGTGGGGCGTTGAGGGAGGTCCAAGAGGGAGGGTATCTATGTATGCATATAGCTGATTCACTTCATTGTACAGCGGAAACTAACACAACATTGTAAAGCAATTACACTCCAATTAAAAAAAGAAAAACAGAATGTCTGATTTACCAGATGAGATCCCACATCGCATTGCCTCCGCTCAAGGAATTCCTTTCACAGAAGAGGAGGGGTGACTGCTTCTACCAAATATTGCAGTGCCCAGAGGCAGCCACCCTCCGAGAACGAAGGAATGCCCTATTGCAGGCCCAGCTGAAGTTCCTTCTTAGAGACAACTGAGCAAGTTGAGGTACTGTCCTCCGGGATACAAATTATGTACTGAATCTCTAGCTAGCGTGGCCCTCTGTCCCCAATGGCTAAAATATATGACTCCAGAAACCAAAAGGTAGAAGCAGGAGTGTCCCCTTCACCACCACGCCCCATAACCCGATTGCAGAATATGTACTTCCCATGTCCGCAGTCTTAGGTTCTGTGAGGTCCTGTTTCCTGAGAGGGGAACCATTTCACCCAACACAGTAAGAGTCCCTCTGAAGCCACAAGTGTGCCATTATTTTGGGCTCTTCTTAATAGGCAGAAAAAAAAAAAAAAGAAATTACTAAATGTGGTGGATTAATGAGAGCCACAAACTCCCCCCATAAAGATAGGTTCTATTTTTCCTCCCCCTTGTATCTGGGCTGTGCCCGTGACTACTTTGACCAGGAGAATACTGTGAAGGTGCGGCTGTGGAGGTTCCTGATGTCACCTTTAAGAAGTCCCCCATTTCCTTGGAGTTCTTCTTCACTTAACTGATCCATCTGAGCTCACTGGCTGATAAACACCCCGGCTGTGGTACCTCTTGGATCAGGAATGCCAACCTCTCTTCCCAAAGTTCTCCTTGACATGTGTTTCACCGGAGGCCAACTCCTTGGCATGTGACTCTCTTGTCACTATCACCGTCATTTCTCGCCTTGGCATAGCCACTCCTAGTACACATCCTCACGATTAACATGTCTGCAGAGTATAGTCATTAGCAGCTGTGGTTTCTGCTGCTGGGAACAGTGAAGGAGGGCATCATTCTATAGAACACTATTACTAGTTTCCAAGGGAATGGAAAAACACCTGTGTTGCTAACTACCTGGCTTTCAGTTCAAGCAAAATGTCAGGGACGGCAGCTCAAAGAGTGGTTTCTGCCTGCTAATCCCAAGTCAGGACTCACGTATGCAGCCTAATCTATTTCTACTGCAGACATCTCACTTGAAATAGCTTCAGTATTTACAAAGTAATCGTAAATATATATGTTTTCATATTACATGTCCATGGGAATGATTTACATGGAAGGATTCTCAAATGCCAAGTAAAACATTACCATGGAGCTCTAGCTGATATAAAATGATTGCTTTTATGGCAGTTGACATCCCACTTTGGGTTAGTCTTATTATTGTCATTGTTTTTGTTACTAAAACCAGTGACACAGCATCAAAGGCATGATCCATGAAAGAAATCACTGATAAGCTGGATTTCATTAAAATTTAAAACTTCTGCTCTGAGAAAGACACTGTCAAGAGAATGAAAAGATAAACCACAGACTGGGAGAAAATATTTGCAAAAGAGATATCTGATAAAGGACTGTTATCCAAAATATACAAAGAACTCTTCAAACTCAACAATAAGGAAATAAACCACCCAATTTAAAAATGGGCCAGAGATCTGAACAGACACCTCACCGAAGAAGATAGACAGATAGGTGGTAAGCACATAAAAAGATGCTCTACATCATATGTTACTATAAAACAACAAATTAAAATAACAGCAAGTTACCACTATACACTTGCTAGAATGGCCAAAATCTGGACAACTGACAGCACCTAATGCTGACAAGAATGTGACACAACAACTCGCAAGTATTTGCTGGTGGAATGTTTGCAAGACAGTGTGGCAGTTTCTTACAAAGCTAAACGTATTCTTACCATACAACCCAGCAATCAAGCTCCTTGATATTTACCCAAGTGAGTTGAAAACATATGTCCACACAAAAACCCATATACGGATGTTTATAGGAGCTTTATTCATAAATGCCAAAACTTGGAACAACCAAGATGTCCTCAATGGATGAATGGATAAATAAACTGTGGTACATTCAGACAATGGAAAGTTATTCGGTACTAAAAAGAAATGAACCATGAAAGCCTTGAAAAGACACAAAGAAAACTTAAATGCATATTACTAAGTGAAAGAAGCCCATCTGAAAAGGCTACATACTGTTCGATTCCAACTATATGGTATCCTATAAAAGGCAAAACTATGGAGACAGAGAAAAGATCTGTAGCTGCCAGGAGTTAGCGGGGGAAGGAGGGATGAATAGGTGGAGCACAGAGGATTTTAAGGGCAGTGAAACTACTCTGTATGATACTATAATTGTGGACACATGTCATTATACATTTGTCCAAATCCATAGAATGTACAACACCAAGAGTGAACCCTAATGTAAACTATGGACTTAATGATGTGTCAATGTAAGTTCACCGAACGTAATAAATGTACCACTCAGGGGCTAAATGTTGATGGCAGGGGAGACTGTGCATGTGCAGGGGGAATGGGGGAAGACAATTTTGTACTCTCTGTACTTAGCACTCAATTTTGCTATGAACCCAAAACTGCTCTAAAAAATAAAGTCTATTTTTAAAACTACGGTATAGCCTACCATTTTTTCCTCACATTCTGCTTCTTTGAAGCCCTGGAGCTGTTTAGTTATTAAGAAGCTCTTTCATATAAGAGTCTTGGGTGACAGTAGAAAAGTATAGCTTCAATCTGTATGAAAACAGAGATAGCTGAGTCCACTGAACGAGGTTCGCCACTTCTCCTCCTAACTGACCACATGTCCATAATGAGGCCAACTTCCTGGACATTTCACCTCCACCTGAATATGAGCATATTTGACTAAATGGTTCTAAAATCACCTGCACCTTGAAAGTGTGATTCTTTTATTTTTATTTTCCATTTTTTATTTCCACAGTCAGAAGCTGGTAAGGTTTCAGGGCCATTGTCACACTGGACCCAATTAATCTAGAGAGAACTTAACTTTGGAAGCCAGGCAGTAACTTGTAGTGGATAAATAAGAGGAAAGATGTTGCAGGACCAGAGACATCAGCCAGCAAACCTGGCAGCACCCTGTCCTCCACAGAGGAGAGACTCAGAGCTGACAGAAGATCCTTTGTGATTTACACAGAGAGGTTCTCAAGCACACATTCCTCCCCAGTAAGGGAAGAATCGAATGATTCAGTATGGATATTCTGAAGGGACACAGCTAGAACACAAGACACACAGAGAAAATCTTTATGAAATGGAAGGAAAAAGAACTGTGAATGTTTATCAGATTTTATATTCTTAAAAAGTAAAAAGAGGATTACACTGTGGTAATGGCAGAATAACAACTAAACTGACCTCTGGATAAATATATTAAAAAAACCAAATATATGAATGCGCTGGAGAAAGTCCCAAAGCAGGTAAAAACTAGAGAAATATCTCTCTCTCTTCTCTGTCTCGCTCTCTGTCTCACTCTGTCTCTCTGTCCTCTGTCTCTCTCTCTCTCTGTCTCTCCCTCTCTCTCTCTCTCTCTCTCTCTCTCTCTCTGTCTCTCTCACACACACACACACACACAGCTCTTTGCCTGAGGGCAGACCTTAGTCAGCTACCATGCATCTGGGTAAACCTCAAACGCTTAGTCTCACAGACATGAATAATCAGAGGAGTTTAGGGTGACCACAGCAGTTAGAAAGCGGGAAGCTGGGGGAACATCATGAAAAGAAGAGATCCACAGAGCGGGAGCCCTAAATTTAGTGTATAAACTCTGCTCAGATCTCTGGCTGCCTCTGACCTACACGCGCATGGGGCAGATTTCAAGCAGTCCAACTAAGGATAAAAGAACCAAACTGAGATTTCAGTTGCTGTCCACCACAGAAGACGTACAATTTGGAGTTTGAATTCACCCAAATTAACTGCTCATTAAGTAGACACACAAACAAAAAAGAAATCAAGAATCTTCAGAGGAATATGATGAATTCACAGTCTTTACAACATATCACTCATAATATTCAGGATATTATCCAAAATTACCAGACCTACAAAGACATAGGAAAATGTGATCCATACTCAAGAGAGAAGGTAACCAATTGGAGACACTAACCCTAAAATGACCCAGAAGTTGGGATTCTCAGACAGGGTTTTAAAGCAGCTATTATAACTATGCTCAGTAATGTAAAGAAAAATGTGCTTGTGTAACAAAGGAACAAATAGGAAATCTAGGCAGAGAAATAGAAACAATTAAAAAGAACCAAGTGGAAATTCTAGAACCAAGAATTAAAATCCAAAATTAAAAATGGACAGCTGATTGTAGATAACAAAAGAGAGTTAGTGAGATTAAAAATGTATCAGTAGACACTACTCTATGGAGCACAGTGAAAAAATTTTCAAAAGTGAACAAAGCCTCAGTGATCTGTGGTAAAATATGATAAAAAAAATCTAGTATACATGTAATTGGAATCCTAAAAATAGAGGAGAGATGAAATGGAAAAAATATTTGAAGAAACCAAACCAGGATATATAAAGGTAAACCACACCTATCATTATCATAGTCAATCTGCTGAAAGCTAAAACTACAGAGAGAACCTTGAGCGGCCAAAGATAAATGACATATTACATGTAGGGGAAGAATGCTACAAATGATCTCTGGCTTATCATTAGAAAAAAATGGAGGCCAGAAAACAGGGAAATCACATCTTTAAAATGCTGAGAGAAAAAAATGCCAACTCACAATTCTACATCAACAAATATCCTTCAAGAATAAGACAAAGTGAAAATATTTTCTATAAATAAAAGGTAAGAGAATTTGCTACCAGCAGACCTGTACTACAAAAGGAAGTTCTTCAGGCCCGAGGGAAGCAATACTGAATAGAAAGTAGCCATTAAACTTGCCATTAATAATGTAAAAGACTTCTGACTGAACATCACCATCATGGAGGTAATGAAATATTACATAATTGTTGGTGCTCTTCACCAAATATTTCTGATTTTCCTCCTTTAGGCATATGGTAGAATTGCCAATTCCACTTATTGTAATTGAGTGTGGTCATATAACTTGCTTTAGTCTACAGCATGTGGCAGAAACTTTATCGAACTGTACAGTATGCTTCATTTTCTGTTTTTCCAGCCCTAGCAGTCATGAAAACACAGAGATAGCATAGACTAGGTCTTGAGTCTTCCCACAAATCATCTCTTAGACAATAATTCATTTCCACCACCAGTCAACTGTGAGATCCTGCCTGGACCCCTTCCGCTCAGTCTCATTTTCCTTACAGTAAATGGAGTTGGTGTAGGGAAGCGGTCCCCAACCTTTCTGGCACCAGGGACCAGTTTTGCGGAAGACAATTTTTCCACGGAAGGGGGACGGGTGTGGGGCTGGGGAATAGTTCAGGCGGTAACGCGAGCAATGGGGAGCGGCAGATGAAGCTTTGCTCACTCGCCGCTCACCTCCTGCTGTTCAGCCCGGTTCCTAACAGGCCGAGGACCAGTACCGGGCCACGGCCCACGGGTTGGAGAGCCCTGGTATAGGGCAACGAAGATGGGGATTGTAACCTCCAAGATCCCGTCTGGCTCCAGCGCTCTGTAATTGCAGGACTCTGAGAATAGGTACACATCCCTCTAGTCACAAATCCTGGAATTCTGTCTATTTCTTGGTTTGCTGACTGAAGAGGTTTCAAAAAGCTGCAATATGTGATGGCACCCAACGCAAGCTTTAATAATTAAAAAGCGGGGCGGAGCTGGTGTTGACCAAGATGCAAAACAAAATACATCTATAAAAGAAATGGGCCCCACTCAAAGACATAAATCATGCTTCCTGCTCATATATTTCCCGCTGTACTTTCCCTGAAGCTTTGTTGTTCATTTTTCTCACCATCAGTAAGTAAAAATTGTTTGTTACATGTGTAACGACTTAGTGTTTTCCCTTCTGAACCATGGTGCTCTCTAGTTAAGGGGCACATATTCTTTGCACCTGTTCTGATTGTCATTGGTGTTATTAAAGAAAAAGCCTTTCCACTTGGGTTTATTCAGAGAGGGTTAACATCTGATTTTACATGGAACTATTTAAAAGAAAAAAAAAAGCAGCGTGTCCTGAAGCGCTTCTAGCATAGGGTGTGGAAGTATTTGATGTCCTGGTGCTTGTTCATAAAAGAATGTTGTTTTGAAATGTGCAGTGAAGTCAGGGAACAGAGACCCAAAGAAAGTTCCCATAGACATCAAATCAAATCAACCCCCTCCCCAAAATACTTCTCTCTCGGACCACAGGGCCCCTTGGCTCTGTGCCCACCATCTGTGCTCAGGGAGGCCCCAGCCTGGCTGCCTGGAGGGATGTGTGAATATGGGCTTGTCCTAGTCAGGGCACTGATAAAGGTCATTCGTGTACCAGGACCCACAGTACCGAGGCCGCCCCAGTGGCCTGGAAGACACCTCACTGTCAAGGAAACCAAACATACACCAACCACAATCCTCCAACTCAGCTTTAGTCAGCTCACCTTCCCCTACAAAATAAGACCCACGCACCTTGTAAGGAAAGCCCTGACCAGCCAATCAGGCACTGCTTCTGCATCGCCTCTTCTAACATCTATAGAACTCCCTGTTGCCCAAAATCCCTTGGGAAGAGTGCCCCACTGCTTGTGAGGCACGGTACTCCCCCAGTCCATGGATTATTTTCCCTTGAATAAAGGAATCAAACTTGTTACTAAATTGTTTAATTTTTGTCACTTCACAGCACGAACGGGCAGGAGGAGAGACATTTGTCAATGGTGAACCAGTCTCTGAAGGTGGTCTGCAAGAATGTATCACCCAGGTAGCAGCCCTTCCCCATGAACCCATGGTTCATGGATTACACAGGCTCCGGACGCGCAGGCTCAGCTGCCATGGCTCATGGGCCCAGCCACTCCGCGGCATGTGGGATCTTCCCGAACCGGGGCACGAACCCGTGTCCCCTGCATCGGCAGGCGGACTCCCAACCACTGCGCCACCAGGGAAGCCCAAGGTAAGTCATATTTTAATGCAAGTATTTAAGAACCATAGATTAATGCAAAAAAACCATGATGAATGAATTATCAACATTTTAAGTAAAGACAGGATCCGTAACAATGCATTGCTCGGTCATACTGCAGCCTGAGGCAAAAGGAATACACTGGCTCTGTCTTTATTTAAAATTTTGATATTTCGTTCATCATAGACCTCTGTATTTTGATTGTTTAAATGTTGAATTAAAATATGATTTATCTTTAGGGCGTGCCCTGAAATGTGCCCAAGGCAGTGCCTCACCTGCCTCACCCTGTCCCAGCCCTGACCCACACACTCTGCAGTGACAGGATCAGCCTCCCATCCACCCTCCCACACTTTCAGAAGTCACCTTTCCCAGGTGGTGGAGGAAGACAGGGTTTGTTAAGAATCTGTTCCCTGTCAGTGGTCACTGCAGTCCGACCCTCTGTTGTCATTCATCTCCTCATGTCTGTCCGTTCCGGCCTTGGGCCTCTCCGGTGTGTCAGGAGTTGCACCAGCATCTCCCAAGCACACTATTGTATGTGACCAACTTTTACTTACTTAAGGTCTTGGGCAGAGCAGATCAGAGAGGCAGCAGGTGATGACAGTCCATAATTACTGCACTAAGAAGAAACAGCTCTAAGTTGGAAGTTGCTAGTCCTCAGTTTTCCTAGATCTCATCAGCCATTGCCTCCCGGCAACACAAGACATTACTGGGGGTGGGGGACTCTTCACTCCCATCTCTTTTTCTAGGACCCCAAACTCCTCGAGGTCTCAACAAGGTAAGTCCATAAATCCTTTCACTTGTGCACAACCGAACTCTTCTTTGTCTAAACCTCCTCATCTACCTTGTGGCCCTGGTCACACCTTTCTCAGTCCCGCAGGCCCATGAAAGGGGTCTCTCCAAATACCAGAAGCGTTTTACCTCTGTGTGGAACTCTCCCAAGGGGCCAAGGGGCTGCAAAAGTGGCAACTTTTGCACCAACCTTTCTTCTCCTCCTGTATTAAATCAAACACAGGATTTAATGGCCCATGCACAGGTCTGAGAGTCACCGTAGTAAGGGCTGTCTCTTTCATCGCGGTCCTCAGCTCCACGACCTAGGCCTGGCACAGGGCAAATGCTGGATGGAGCTGTCATGTCCATCAGGCGGTGGAGGGTGGGGGTGGAATCACTCCCAAGCACGCGGCCGCCATGCTGCTCATTCTAAGACTCCTTTGGTTCCAGAGTCCCAAGAGGCTTTCAGGAAGGATCTAGTCCACCCCCTCCTCCCTGAGTACTGCTTGTGCCCCAGCTCCCTCTCTCTCCCCCACATTAAGGCTCCTCCCCAGAAGATGCTCAGCTCCTGATGCCACAGTACAGAGCCAAAGCCCCCGAGTCTGAGACAGGAGAAGAGCCTGGGTTCGCATCCCAGCTCCCCCTGTGCCCTGGCAGCACGACCCGTGCCCATTTCATCGTCTCTCTGGGCGTCAGTTTCCACCTCTGCAGACTGAGGATCATAAATAGTACTACCTCCGGTCACCATGGCTGGGGGGCTTAACCAAGCTATCCCACGCTGCACGCTCAGGAGAGCGCCTGGCACACGGTAAGCGCGCGTGCACGTCAGCCACTCCTGCGACCTCCTGGCCTGGGGGGGACTTTATTTTTCAGGGTGAAGGAGGCAGACAGAGCAGCAGGTCGTCTTAGCGTGCCTGAGACCCTGGGCTGGGGTGCTCTCCCATTCACCCTTGGTTGCATGGGGTCTTTCCATTCCCAGCAGCACTAGAAGACCGGGAGGCCCCTGGAAAAAGATCCCTCTGCTCCAGAGGAGAAGAATCTTGAGGTTTTCAAGTGTAAACGACCTTTAAGGCTGGAGCAAGGGGAGTCAAGTGTGCACACACATCACTTGAAACAGATCCCTGGCTTCAGAGACAAACCCCAAACTCCCTGGCCGCAGGCCGGGCCTGGAATGGAGTCTGTCTAATGATAGCAATGCAAAGAGGCAGAAAGCCTGCCTTCTTAAGTGTTCGCATAAAACTTGGGCTTTAGAGCATTTTTTTATTTCCAGAGAAGAAGTCTTTGTGGGTGTACTGGGTCAAGGATGGCTTTTCAAAGCGTGCCCCACACCCCATATGGAAGAGCGCCTCAGGGAGGGCTAGGTTCCTGCAGAATACTTCACAGTAGGAGGGAAAAGGGGAACACCCCCTGTCTGTCCTCCAGGTCAGTGAGAATTCCTCAGCTTGCTTAAGCCCCAGAGACCAGCTTCAGCTGTTGGACCCACCCCATGTTCTACCCCCAGCCCTACCTTCCTGCCCCCCATCCTTTACTGGCTTGAAAGATGCTATCAGAGTCCAGAGCCTCCATGTGGGCCCCAAAGGAACAGCTGGGACTCAGCCAGCCAGCACCATCACCTCCCAGGCAGCAAACAGGACCCCAAGACGCAGACTGACATAAGCTTTTTACAAACCTCTCCGGAGCCAGCTGGCCTTCCCTACTTCAGAACCAAATGCCAGGAAACTCCGGCTGGCCCGCCAAGCCCCCAGGACTGCGGGATGAAGGACTTGCTGACATGTGCCTTTGTCCTTCACTGCTCCGCTCCCCCGCCCTCCCTGCCTGCACCGTGCACCACAGCTCAGCAGAGCCAACGGAGTCCACGCAGCCCTTAACGCAAGGCTGAGAAAGCCAGCCAGCAGATCGCTGGTTTCCCGCAATGCCCATTCTCCAACACATTGCTGGGAATACACTGGATGGTCCTGGATCCAAGCAGCCATCCCAGACCCACTCCTGGTCAAAAAAGGAGACGGGTCAAGTCTTCCAACCAAAGGCCACCGCTCATTTCTTGGTGAAAGCTGTGCTCCGCAGTCTCCCAGGATGCTCTCTGCTTTTCTCCCCTCTTCTTCTCCTCAAGGGGCATCATCACAATTTCTGGGACCCAACAGACCTGGACCACCTTAGGCCCCAGGCTTCCATCGGTATCACAGCCCGTCAGTGTCACGTGCAACAAATGAGAGCAATTGAGAAGAAAGCAAGATCTTCATCGGGGTTCTTGGGAAAAAACAGCTGACGAGATCCCAGGCTTACCCACCGCAGAACTGCTTGCTATCCATTCCTCCACCTCTCCCGTCCCTCCCCGCTTCTCCCACAGGCTCCAGGCACCAAAACAGGCTTAAGTCTCTTCTTTCTCCTCTCTCTCTCAAAACCTCTCTCCCTACCTCGCCAGATCTGCTTCCACCCCAGAAATCTTGCCTTTAAACTCTCCCTACTGCGGGCTGCTTCTGCAGCCCATTCTAATCCCCACATCAAAAGGCCCAACAGCCTTGGCAAGCACCGCATTTCCCAGCTCCCCACCCCATGACTCCCAACTTCTATGATTTTGCCTGTCTTTACTGCTGTCACCCCTTAACCTGTCACGTGCAAGCACGTCTCCTAATGATGCAAAAAGACCCAAACACCTCAATTCTGGAAGCTTACCAAAGGTCAAGCATTTACTTATCCATTAAAACTCTCTGTGCTAGAGCAATTTACATTTGTATTTGCAAGGAAAACATAACTAGCCCAGCAGATAGCAATTTATGGCTTTTCTCTATTAACTCAAGCAGGCAAAAAGGAAGCCCCACCGGCCATGCAAAAGAAGTCCCCCTGGTCTTTCTCCCTCTACCAAAGAAAACAAAGAAAAGAAACCCTGCATCACCGCCACTCCCCACCCCCAGTTTGGGCCGATCTCACTTTAAGAGTTTTGGGAGGCCTGGGCTCTGTGAGGAGGGAGCACACTTCAGGACTGAAAGTTTCCATGGCTTGGATCGTCAAAGTCCAGCGTTCCTGTAGGTTTTGACTTGAGCTGAGGTCAGTGCAGGACGAGGGAGGGAAATGGGCTTAAATGCTGACTTCCTGGAAGGTCTTTTCCATTTTGTAATGTCGGCCGTGGGTCAGACCGTCTCAGGGAATAAGCTGTAAGTGGAGGTGAGTCTTTCCATATGTCTCACATGAAAATTGAAAACGATCAGCTAATGTAGTCCAGAATCCCTTCGAAACATTTGTATTGTTTCAAGAAAAGAAAAGGAAAAATGTAAGCCCAGCTGAACTTCACGGGGTTTCTAATTAAAAGGTACAAAGCAGGAGGAAAACTCACCCCCGAAATTAAGTCAAAGGGAGACCTCAGTGTGCAACAGGTGGGACTGTGAGTCCAAGTGGACATTTAATAAGCAGTCTGATAAGGGTGGTGGCATACTATAGCCAAGGAATTCTAAAATTGTTTGATGGGAGAAGAGAGGCTGGTGAACTCCTGAGAGATCATTTAAAATAATTTTCTCAGTACTTACTATGGGATTTGACATATACAGTGCAAGAAAGGTTGGGGAAGATAATGGACAGCCATTCCCTCCCAGGACTGGCACTACACAGTGGAGTAGCAGACAATAGTCCCCTATTCCCTGCCCCTCAATACAGTCCCTCCCACAGATATATGAAATCCACTATTAGACATTCTTTCCTTTGGATTAAACATTGTTAACAATCATGGGTAGAGAACACATTTCTTCCAAATCCCCCAAAGACTAAGAGTTACATTTTATTTCCATTCTGTTGTGGTGCTTCTACAGGAGAGCGTGGAGGTATTTAGTTTCAGAATGACTCAGGTAATTTTTTTTTTTATTTCTAATTACCAAAGTGATACATGCTATATTGAGTGAAATGCTGTAATGTCTTGGGTTTGCTTTAAAATAAGACAGAAGGTGAGGGAGTAGGTGGGGATACAGATGAAATAAGACTGAGCTGATCGCGGTTGAAGTTGAGTGATGGGTGCATGGGAGTATGTTAGCCCATACTCTCTACTCTTATATATGTTTGAAATTTTCCATAACAGAAAGCATATTTTTAAGAAAGGAAAACAATAAGACTGCAATAAAATAGTAATATGTCTTGTTGCATAATATCCACAAATTATTAAAAATTATTTTTAAAAATTTAATCTGGAGGGACTTCCCTGGCGGTCCAGTGGTTAAGACTCTGAGCTCCCAATGCAGGGGGCACAGGTTCAATCCCTCACCAGGGAACTAAGATCCCACCTCCCGAACGATGTGTCCCCCAAAATTAATTTAATTAATTAAAAGTCTTATTTAAAAAATTTAACCTGGAAAGTTAGTCATCTATAATACTATTCCCCATCCCCACCCAGAGATTACTGCTGTCAACAGCTAGTGTCTGTTCTACCAGATTTTTTTTTCAATCCTAGAATTCTAAAGTCAAAAAGAACCTTAGAAGCTGTCTAAGGCCCAGTGTCTTCACCTGTGAGGGAGCCGAGGGCCAGAGAGGGCAGGTGAGTGTGAGGCGGGCTCCAAACTGGAGTCCACATCCCCTGCCCCACGGTCAGTCTCCCCTGAACCTCGGCAGAGGTGTTTTTCCAAAGCCCACACTTGGTTACTTCCCTAGTTCACAGTCTTTCTAGATAGAGCGGCAAGAGACACGACAGTCAAGCCAAAAGGACGAGGGCTTACCATCCCAGACAGGAAGTCGATCCCACAGAGCTCCGTGATGAAGACAGGAAACCAGCTCCCACTTCCTCCATTTGGGGACTGAAAATGCTGTTTACATTCTTTGCAGAGATCAAAGCGTGAACTCCTGTCCCTACCACAACCCCCGGGACATATATGCACAGCTCCAGTTGGCAGCTATAGCGACCATTAGCTTAAAACCTGTCAAAACAGAGTTTAATTGGGAAGGAAAAGCAGATCCTGACCCTGTCTCCAGGTACCCTGTTCTTGGGTGCAGAAGAGCAAGAGAGCTTAAGTAAAGTTGAAGGTAAACCTCCGGGCGTCATCCCTCCTGGACGGCGAGATGAACTGGCCGGGGTGCTGTCAGTCTTGCACCCGGGCCACTTCTTATGCCCATGCAATCAGACTTCCCGGCACATCCCAGGGCTGTATCTGCCAAAAACCCCGAGGAAGTTAATAAAGTCAGAATAGAGTCATCAAGCTCTACGATACAAAGGCCACGGCAGATACGTATCCACGGCTCCCTTCTTAAGGCCCAAAGGAGCCTGCAACTTTCTTCATTCACTTATTATCCTTAACAAGCCATCCTCACAGGAAGTGCACATGTGACCTACAGGCTTTGTAGGATGGACAGAAGCACAAAGAACATTGCTATCGAGATTGCATTTCAGTGTTTCAATCAGAGCTGCCACAGACAGTAGCACTCACCGGTCGTAATAATCTATTGATTAGTTTCCTGTCGCTGCTACAACAAACTACTCCAAACACAGTAGCTTAAAACAACCCAAATTTATTATCTCAGAGTTGTAGTTGTCACAGTTTCAGGTGGGCTTGATTGGTTCTTCGGCTCTGTGTCTCCCGAGGCCAAAGTCAAGGTGTCAGTTGGCCTGGGTTCTCATCTGGGGACCCCGGGAAGAATCCACTTCCAAGCTCATTCAGTTGTTGGCAGCATTCAGTTCCTTGGGGCTCTAGGGCTGAGGTCCCCACCTCCTTGCTGGCCGTCAGCTGGGGCCTGCTCTCAGCTCCTCAAGGCCATCTGCACTTCTTGTCACACTGCCAGGTGGACTGAATCTGGCTCAACAAGCCTTCCTGGCAGGAGACACTGGTGGATGGAGCCCCACAAGCTGAGCAAGGCCCATTCCCTGCCTTCAAGCAGTTAAACAGAGAGGGAAGCAGACGAAGAGACGGAGGAGGCACCCACAAACTCAGATGAAAAGAACATGCAATTTTCCTCTTTCAACAAGTCAATTTAATTTAAGGCACAAACCCCCATTCCCTTTCTTCCTGGTTGCTCTGAAGTTTTTTGTGGGGAGAAGGGGCTTATGAGACACAGTCTCTGGGCAAGGGGGCATCTCTGGCCCAGGGCGTTACCTGCCTGTGATGCAATCATTTCGGAGAGTTCCACTCCCACGCTGGTGACCGTTCCTGTGGCTTCCTCCTGTAGCATTCTTTGTTCCTTCTCAAGAGCCTCTTTTGAGCTTGTATGAGTTTGGGTTCCTCCAGAATCAGACCACAAGACAGTTTATTTGGAGGTGATACCCAAAGCTAGTAGGGG
Source organism: Delphinus delphis (assembly GCF_949987515.2). Lineage (NCBI taxonomy): Eukaryota > Metazoa > Chordata > Mammalia > Artiodactyla > Delphinidae > Delphinus > Delphinus delphis. The sequence goes on along the minus strand of NC_082702.1, from coordinate 28,714,027 downwards.
AGTACGGGAGTGAGACAGGGAAGGGAAGGAAGCTGACACCGAGCATGTTATCACAGTACCTCGTGGGCAGGTGGAGCTCAGTCTCACCTGGGAACTCTGGGAAACAATGTAGAGTGATTCCACGTGAGGGGAAAGAGCTGGGCTATTGATCCACCAGCTCCATCAGTCATGAGGTCAGGGCTGCTGTGGTGTCAGTTTCCCGGCACAATGACCTGCCATGTGCATGGCGGTCAGGCAGAAGGCAAGGAGAGGGTACAGCCCAAGGGCCACAGGAGCTGGAGGACACCAACTGCTTCTGCTGCAAGGCCTGACTCTGTGTGTCCCTGAGTCTCTCCTGTGCCAGGCTGGGAGACTGGAAACTAACTCTGCAAGGCGGTCTAAGGCCTTTTCTGCCCAGATCCGTCCTATAGCTGGTTTGCCTCTAGACTCTTCAAGGTCCCCCAGCAAATCAAGCTCAGGGGCCCTCTGTTCTCAAACCCAACAAAGCTGTCTAGTTTCCCACCTACTGTGGGGCAAGGACACGGCCCCTTCTCAAGCCCCCAGCAGCTTCTACACTCCCATCTTCTTCACCTCTCCCTCTGCCCTCCCCACACCTGGCCTGAGGACCTGTCATCTCACCTCAGGGATGGGAAGACTGTCCTCTTTTACCAGCACATAGTGACCTGAAGCTACTGTTTTTGACAGGGACCTCCCCATCCCCTACAGGGCGCAGTATGTCACCTTGGCAGCCTGTCACCCTGGTATACAGCTCTCCTTCTCTTGCAATGATGAGTCTGGGAAGAGTGTACAACGGAATACAAGAAACCCCTTTAAAGGCTTATCTTATCACCCAGACATGCACCCCAGTAGCCAGAATCCAAGGCAAATGTAATATGTGCCACCATGAAGCGCTTTCACGGGAGAGAGAAGAACCCCACTGGAGGTAAGCAAAGAAGGCTGCGTGAAAGAGGCGAGAGCATGTGCTGTGCGCCTGGAGGGATGAGTGAGAGCCCAGCCAGTGGAGGTGGGCTGTGAATCAAGGCAGACGCATGGGGGGCCCAGGTCGGCCTCGCCTCCCGTGGCCTGTGCTTACGGCACTGGGGCCGGGGAGGGAGATCAATACGCCTGGGAATGTCAGGCCAAGGTGGGACTTCCCAGAATGACAGCAGGGCGGGAGCCATGGAATATTTGGGAGGAAAGAAGTGACGTGAGAAGATGTGGCAGGCCAGTGGGATGACACAGTGCGGCGAATGTGAAATGGCCTTTGTCTCGAGACCCTGGCTTCCAGGATCTGTGTGTGTGGAGAGAAAGAGAGAGAGAAGGGGCAGAGAAGGCAGGAGAGGGAGAGGAGGAAGGCAGAGGGGGATGAAGAAGAGAGGAGGAGAAAGAAAGCGGGGAGGGGTGTTGTGAAGAGAGAAAAGACAGGAGTGGGAAGAGAAAGAAATCTGAGAGGTTAACCAAAACCTAGGGAGGCTTTTGAAGCCAGACCCTTTAGGGATCCTCCAGTTCATCAGATTTGGGCCTTTCGGTGGGAAAGGGGAGGTGGCGCCCGCCCAGCTCACGGAGGCCCCGTCTGTAGCTGTGAAACCCACCGCTGAGACCCACTCTGCCCAGGATGCCGGGTGAGGCCAGGTGTAAGCAGGTGAGGCCAGCTGAGACCCGGGCCCCTCGGGTGAGTGGCTCTTGTGAGAAGAAGACAAGAGATTGTGAGGAGCAGGACTTGGTCTGCTGTTCTCAACGAACTCACCAGCCCAGGTGGGACTGACAGCCCTGGCATGCCCTCAAGCAGAGAAAGTGTCAGAGAGGGAGGTGCACGTAGGTGATAATTGCTGGGAGAATGGAAGCTGAATCCACCCCAAAGCCAGCATCTTGGCTTAGACCAGCACAGTCAGCTTTGGAGAAAAGAAGAAGGTCTGAGTTTACTGGTTGTTCACACTCAGAAACGAAAGCCAAAAGCCGAAAAACTTCCAAACGTCTGGCTCTCACAGCACAAAGCACCCACCCCGCGCGCTGGGACGCTCTTTAGTAATGTTATGGCTCCATCTACAGCCTGCAGAAGGTTTATTGCCGCGAGGTTTCTCTCTGAGCAACAGCCGGGCCTGCACTGCAATTAATGCTAATAAAGCCCTCCCCCCACCCCCCCCCACCCCCCCCCACCCCCCGTCTGTGCATTTATTCAACGCAGACCTGGAACTACGCTAAGAAGTTTTATTTCAGGCTGCGTCTACAACAGCAGCTGTTCACATTATTCTAGAACCCTTTCGGCCAAAATTGGTTTGGAGTTCTATTTTAAACCACTGTTTGTTATGAATTGAGTTAAATGGCTTTTTTTTTCCCACTTTTCCCCCTATTTTAACGATGGAACGAATAAAAGCCCTCAAAAGAGCAAGATGGTATTTTCTTTCATTCATTCAACAAACACTCAGCACCTTCCATGTGTCAGGTTCCATGGTAAGCACAAGGATAAGTCAGCTCTGAATACATCCCATAACTGACTCATCAGAGAGAACTTTGCTACTTCCTCTTGTTGGCTGCAATGTTTCCACATGGGTCAAGACAGAGAAAAAGGAGAAAGTCCAAGGTCACCAGTGGATGCAGAGCTCGATACACAGTGAACATAAAATCCTTTGACTCATGACATAATGGAAGCTGGAAGTCAGTTCCCTAAGGGTCAGTAAGATTTTTGTCCTGTTCAATTTTTTTCCCCTCCGAAGTGTAATAAGCTTTTTCCCAATTTAAAACAATACAAAAATAATTATTAGCCTTGTGCAGAAAACTTGGAAAAGAAAAAAAGGAATACAGAATCGAAAGCATTCATAATCCAATCAACCAAAGATGACCACTGTTAACTGTTTATAAAGTGGCCCTGCATGACTTTTGTCTTTATAAAACTGGTACCGTATTTCCACCAAACCATAGGAGATGAACGTTCTTGCATGCCCCTGCGTGCTCTTCTACGTGATTTGGAATGGCTGAAGGGTGTTCTTTCATAGGAATGAGCCATAATTTACTCGATACAAGATTCCCAGTTTTCCACAGTTGTAAGCTTTATACACACATTCCTTAAGATGAGCCCCTAGCCGCGGAACTTCTGGATCAAAGAGGGTGGACACCTTTGAGGCCTCTGAGACCCATCCCGCAGCAACCTCCCAGAATTTCACATCACATCTGAACCAAAATCTAACTTTAGGGACCCTGAGTGTTCATCATTCCAGAAAGAGCTTGCTGTGATGCGGAGTGGTCCTCCTTGGGAGCTTGGCCAAGCAGCACAACTGGAAGGAGCAGAGCGGTTCAGAACAGTTTTTGATAAATTCCTTACCTCGTGGGCGATTTACACTGAGATGCCTCTGGAAGACAGGCAGTAAGACGTTGCAGACCTGGTGAGTATGTAGTCGATAGAACATTACCAAAGGCTCAGATTAGGAAGATAGGATAATTCTATTCATCTTCATCACCCAAACCCCACCACTTGCCATGATTATTATCACCCCCAGTTTGTTTTTCCTTCTTCCACAGCCTGTACACAGCTTGTTCCCATGGCTGCTTTGCCTTGTCCTGCACATCTCATCAGGTTGAGCTGGGTTCCTCTGGAGGACACAGTGTAAGAGGCAACTGCGTGCATCAGGTCTTTGGAAAAATCCTGACACCCCTCAAACATGAGGTATGATCTGCAGCGTCAGTGCACTGGCTTAGGGAGGACTTGCAGATCATTTTTTTTTAGAACTGAAACATTTTCCTTATTATCCCTTTGTTGGTCTCCTATAGGGTGGAAACAATTTGAGGGATGGTGAAACAGCAGATCTTACAAGATAGGAGTGCACAGCAAAAGTCATTTAGGGGTTAATGTTGGAAAGAGAAGGGGCAGAAATAACTAGCTTCAGGTGAAAAGCAGGAATTAAACTTCGTTCCTTTGATCTTAAGGGCTGCCTAATTGACTCTCATCAGTTACCAATGAAAGGGAAGATGTAGCAGAGAACTCCAGAACGTTAGACCCAAATGTAATCTGAGTGGAAGGTAAGGCAGAGACAAGGGTTGACCGAGGTCATGGCAGGAGATGGGGTGGAGGGAGCCCCGCCTTTCTGGCTGCTGGCCCAGTGGTCATTCCATGCTGACCTAAAAGAGAGTGCTTTTACTATGGAAGTAAAATGTGACCGCCTTGGTTTTTGGGGAGCAAGAAGACACCCAAAACGGGAGGTGGAAGAGGGCAGCCAGGAGAAGGAGAAACCGGATCCGGTTCTTTTGTGTTGATTCATGCTTCTGCTGGTGAACAGGAGGAGATAAATGGTTGAGTTCAAACCCACCGTTCCTGCCCTGGAGATAACTGCGCAGAGCAGGGCAGCACGGGCGTGACGCAAGGTCCTCTCTGTTTTGTTGTTGTTGTTGTTTTTTCGGGTTTTTTTTTTTTTTGCGGTACTCGGGCTTCTCACTGCTGTGGCCTCTCCCGTTGCGTAGCACAGGCTACGGATGCGCAGACTCAGCGGCCATGGCTCACGGGCCCAGCCGCTCCGCATGTGGGATCCTCCCAGACCGGGGCACGAACCTGTGTCCCCTGCATCGGCAGGCGGTCTCCCAACCACTGCGCCGCCAGGGAAGCCCCCTCTGTTTTTATTGAACGTCCTCATCACCTTGACATCCTTACAGTTTCTCTTTTACATAATTACAGTGTCATGCAGAGAGTGAGGGTGAGACTCAGGTTCTGGTTCACACTGAAACGGTGCAGTGTTGGCCAGCATCTTCCACGTGTCCCTGTAGCATGCGGTGGAGAAGGGGCTAGAGGGGCCCCTGGGGGACAGAGATGCTCACCTGTGTGATGCACCCTTCCACCCTCACGCTGGGGGCAGGACCCTGATGGATGGAGCTTTTCCCAGGCTTTCCGTTCATCTCTTTCTCTCTCTGTGTTTTCTGTCCTAGTGGTAAAACCATGGGGGAGGCTTGAGGCGGGGAAGATGTTCTCATTACAGATGAAAAAGCCAAGGCAGACACCATAGATGTCCCACATTTAAGTAGCTCACAGAAGGACCCTTGAGCGCGCCAGACAAGACAGCAAAGATCCTAATTACACAGATAGAACCAACTTACGTGGTCACACACCTTCTGCTGTCCATCTCTAAGCCAAATGACCTTTACTTTATGCCACAATGAAATAAAATATTTTGAAACTGGCTCTTCGATAGGTCCAAAGTTCTGAAGACAGCCAAGCACTCCCCGTACTTTTCTGGGCCATGATTTCCCCAGCTGGAAGTGAAAATGAACCATTCTGTCCTACTTCCTGTACTCCATCACCACCTGCTTCTCAGGGATGTCGTGACAAGAGATACTCGCAGCGTTTTCCAAACTTGTCGATGCCAAGAATCACCTGGGAAACTTGTCAAAATACACACTCCCAGGCCAAACCCTGGACTTAGTGAATCGGCTTTTCTAGGATGGGTCTGGGCAACTGTAGTTTTAAAAAACTCCCAGCTGATCCTTGTGATTGGGTGATCCGGCCAGTTTGGGAAATGTTGAGGGAATCCCCAAGAAATCCTTTTAATTTTTTAGAAGGTGCCAAGCTTTATTATCATTAAAGACTAGGATCATCAGAGTTTGTGAATAAAAATAAGGGATGTCCAGTTAAATTTGAATTTCACATAAACAAGGAATGAATTTCTTTAGCAGAAGTATGTCCCAAGCAATAATTGGGATATACTTACGCTAAAAATTAATTTTCGTCTGGCAACCCGGTCAGGTGCTATGCACCTCATTTATTGTGTAACATGGAAAAGCTCAAGAAAAGTCTAATTTTTAGAAAGAGAAACCACGTCAGTGGTACAAGGCTGTCCTTTCTGCATCCCTCTCTCGGTGCCTCTCAGCTCATCAGTCTTTTTCCTTGGTCCCAGCTTGCCTGCCTGCCAGGAAGAGGACGCCCCAGAAGATAGCTCTTCATCATTCTGACCCCCCGGCCCCCCAAAAATCTGTTACTGATGAAGACAAGAAACTGCTGGTTTTAAAGTTAAAGTACAGGGGTTTTAAATCACAACTTTGCGTTCTTCTTGTTCATAGCTAATCAGACAAGGAGGCAGGTGTAAGGGTTAATGCCATTCACTTGCCAATGGATTGGTTGATTTCAAAACAATTTAAATATTGCTAAGCTAAACACATTTTTTTTCCTTTGGCAAAATTTCCCAGGTGAACCAGCCCCATGGTGTGATGCTGCCTCTGTCAGATGACACCTGACACCGGGTCAGGGTTCTTTCCAACACAGATAGATATGTACTCACCCCGCAGTTGGAAAGGTTTACAACAGCGCCAATTTGGAAATCCTGTTGTCAATTATAAAAGAGACCTCCCCTGAGGTGAGAGGGGGAGGGAAAGGCAGAGATGAGTATGAAAATCCAAAGGACTGTATGATCCGAGAATGAAATGTTTTCTAAATCAAATTAAGCTACACGGTGAAAATTGAGGAGAAAGTCCTTAAGGTGACTTTTAAATGAAAATGAAATGTCTGCTAGTAAGTTACAGAGGTGCATTGATACCAAGTGGCAGCCCTGTATCTCATTAATTTCAAACATAGATTTTTATGTGAGGCTATTTGATTATAATTTGATTATCTGACCCTGTAATTAAAGTTTATTGCCAATTTGGAAGCTTACATGTAAAATGAACTGGTTTTCTTCAAAGCAATATACAATCCTTCGGACTCACTGACTTCTGGTTTTGCATTTAAATGGAAAAGTCAGTTATAACGTGACAAACAGGTTGGAGTTTTGATCATTAATCCTGCTAAAGCAATATTCATAAATTCAATTCTGAATCAGTTGGAATACTTTTCTTTTATTAGTTTCTGTGTTATTAAATGAGATTGTTTCTGACTAATATATTTCTAGACTCAAACTGTAGCTCCGAGCTGTTATTCAAATCAAATAACATGCCCCTTACTTGTGCCTCACACTAATAAATGCCAGTTTGTGATACATTTGCAAGAGACTGTCAGCAATATTAAAGGAGGCAATAATACCATGGAGGTCTCAAAGTGAGCTGGTTTTTCTAAGGGCTGATATCCGTCATTTTTCTTAAAAAAAAAAAAGATACTCAAATCTTTTAGTCTTAAAGCCAAAAACCTGCTTTGATTCATAGAAAGGTAATTCTCTAACACTTAAATAGCCAAGACATTGGAATTAGAAAATTCGTAACTTTGGAGTCCTGAGTAAGAGAAGTAGGGAGCTGATCTCAGAGCAGAATCAAAGTTATCTTTGGTGGGGGGGAAACCGTGCCACTTAACTTGGGAAACAGATGGGTCTTTCTTTCCAATACTTAGGTGAGAAGGAGAGGCAACATTGCTTTTGAAATTAGAAAAGCTATTCACAAATCCTTGCTGGGTTCTCGGAGCAAAAAGAGGTCTTGGAGACCCTTTTTTTGCTGGCCCCATTTTACAGATGAGGAAACTGAGGCCCAAAGAGATGTCAGCTGGTCAGTTACACAGCAAGTTGGGGGCAAATCCCAAATGGAAACACTCCCTGCAATTTTTTCCAACACTTTCCCCACCATCCGGTGAACAAAAGGCTTATAAATATATTTTTTTTTATAGAATTTTATTTATTTATTTATTTTTGGCTGCGTTGGGTGCTCATTGCTGTGTGCAGGCTTTCTCTAGCTGCGGCGAGTAGGGGCTTCACTTGTTGTGGAGCACAGGCTCTAAACATGTGGGCTCAGTAGTTGTGGCTCACGGGCTCTAGAGCGCAGGCTCAGTAGTTGTAGCGCAAGGGCTTAGTTACTCTGTGGCAGGTGGGATCTTGCCGGACCAGGGCTCGAACCCGTGTCCCCTGCATTAGGCAGGTGAATTCTTAACCACTGCGCCACCAGGAAAGTCCAGGCTCATAAGTATTTGTGGATACTTCATAGGGGCTGGAATCAGAGGCCCGGCCCCGCCACCTGGCTCTTTGACCACTAACAGATCACCTGAATACCATGAGTCTCAGACCTCAAGTGTAGCTTACATCTGCCCTTTCACTCTGTTTTGAGAAGGAAATGAGATTTGATAAGTAAACTACAAGGGTGAGGTGATTTTGAACCTCTTAAGGTTCAAATGCTTATTGAGATGTGATAGGCATACAAAGAATGTGCATATTTAAATCATACTATAATTGCTTTCCTAAGTAATCATAAGAAAATTGAATTTTTCATTGTTTTGGACCATTTTCCCTCATTCCTATTTCTGGACCTCCAGACTGAACAGACTGTTGGCTGTTCTCTCTCCTCCTCTCTCCTGAGACTCCGCACATTGGCTTTGTTACTACAGTTTGCACGTTTTCCATCCGTTGTTTCCCGGGTGGACTCGGGGTGGGTGTTGCTAGGTTTCCACCTTATCACACAATCATCACGGCAGGAATTGTCTTTCCTGCCCCAAAAGGAAATTGTTCAAGCCAGTTCGTAGGATTCCAGAGTCTGAGTTTCGAGAAACCTGAGAATGTGCCCTCTACTTCCAGCGCCCCTCTTCCCACAGCTCGCCACGTGTTTGAATCCGAATCCTCGCTCCAGCTGGGCTCTCGGATCCCAGGTTGGGGCCGCTGCATCTTGCAGGAGGGAATTACCTTGCCAGCAGGTGCCAGGTATGGAGGCGCTGACCACATAGGCGTGGCCCCCGGGGAGGACCCGCTGCCGAAGCAGGCTCTGCTACTTAACATCACGAAGCAGGTGCTGCTTCTGAGCATTTATCTGGGGCCTGCCCCCTCTGCTACGGATCTGCGTCATCTCTCCTCCTCCCAACAGGCTCTCAAGGCCAGTGTTGTTAGCTTCTGGTCAGTAACAAGGAAGCCGCGGCTGGGAGAGCTGGTTATCGACATCTTCCTCCATCCCTTCTGCCCTGCAGTTTTTGTCCTGATGGCCAAGGTGAAGACAGCTTCCAGGAAGGAGGCAGTAGGAACGCTGCAGGAGGTAGGTGTGACGTGGGAAAGGGCAGAGGTTGAGGATTTGGGCTGTCTTTCAGTGCGAGCTCCGTTCCCCAGGGTGTCTGCCTTAGCTTTGCCCCCAAGGGCCCAGAATCCTCCCTTCCTGCTCAGCATGCCTCTCAGGAGCCAGACCCCAGGCCCCTAGGCTGTGACGGGGCAGCTCTAGAGAGAACAGAGGTGTCTGAGGTCCCGAGCTCCAGCCCCAGCTGGTCACTAATACCAGGGAGCAGGGGGTTCTTCCCAAACAGCAGCTCAAGTATTTATTTCTCTGCCATGCGGTCCTGACTTTGCCCTTAGCAAGTATGCATTTCCTACACTCAGTTGTGTGTCTACGTTACTACATGATTATACACCCTGCTCTGTTTTATATATAGAATTTACAATCTGTAAAACGTCGCCATTTTACAGTGTACAATTTAGTAGTTTTTAGTATATTTACAAGATCGTGCAACCATCACCCATAATTCCGGAGCATTTTCATCACCCCCAAAATACACTCTGTCTCTGAATGGAGGTCAGAGTCAAGGTAGACACATCGATGTGGGTCTGGATTACGATGATGATGGTGGTGGTGATACCACTAGCCATCACTGAGCACTTACCTCTGGGCTGAGTGCTTTGCCTATTATTTTCAATCTGCACCACACCCCAAACAGGTGGCCCTTATTGTTATCCTGGTTTTGTGGATGAGGGAACCGAGGTGCAGAGAGATGGAGCTGGCAGCCCACCATCGCAGGGTCCGACTCCAGGGTGGTGCATGCCCTTCCCCTCCACTGCTTTTAATGGGTCTGTTCCCTGTGGGGTTCGGAAAGCGTTCCCTATGCCTGCCATGGTAGCTGACTCTTTTTTTTTTTTCAGTTCCTAATTCTTTAATTGTAGTAAAATAGACATAACACAACATTTATCATTTTAACCATTTTAATGGATACAATTCAGCGGCATTCTGCACATTCACAGTTTTGTGAACCATCACCACTACCCGTCTCAAGAACTTTTTCATCATCCCAAACAGAAATTCTGTGCCCATTCAAAACTAACTCCCCATTCCCTCCTTTCCCCAGCCTCTAGTAACCTATTCTACATTCAACCTCTACGAAATTGCTTCTTCTGAGTATCTCAGATATGTGGAATCATACAATATCTGTCCTTTTATGTCTGGCTAATTTTACTTAGCGTAATCAAGGTCCATCCATGTGGTAGCATGTATCAGAATCTCATTCCTTTTTATGGCTGAATCATATTCCATTGTATGTATATGCTATGTTTTGTTTATCCATTCATTGCTGGTAGACAATTGGGTTGTTTCTACCTCTTGGCTATTATGAATAATGCTGCTATGAACATGTGTATACTTGCTTAACTGTTTTCAGTTATTGTGGATATATACCCAGGAGTGGAATTGCAAAGTTACATAGGAATCTAAGTTTAACTTTTTGAGGAGCCGCCATACTGTTTTCCACAGTGGCTGCACCATTTTCCATTCCCACCAACGTTGCGCGAGGGTTCCAATTTCTCTACCACCTTGCCAACACTTTTGCGCCTTTTGATAATAGCCATACTAATGGGTGTGAAGTGGTATCTCTGTGGTTTTGGTTTGTGTTTCCCTAATGACTGATGAATGTTGAGCATGTAGCTTCTCAGGTAACTGACTTATTTTTAAAGGTCACAAAATGGAAAAGAGGGGGTTTTGGGGGGGACGGGGCATTATCTGGGACAAAGGGGGCCAATCTGGTAATGAGCAAGGGCATGCATCTGGGTCGAGTCTACCTCTTTATTTGCCAGTTTCCTGAGCCAGTGTTCTAGCCCCAGCTGCCTCTCAGAATCACCTGGGGAGATTTCAAAACTACGAAGGCCATTTGTACCCCCAGAGCTTCTGATGTGAGCAGTCCAAGCGGGGCCGGCATCGGTAGTTCCTGACGCTCCCCTTGGTGATTCTCATGGGCAGCCAGGGCTGAGGACCGCAGCTCTAAGCAAACCTCATCAGCAGGCAACACCCGTCACCCTTCCAGCTGGTTTACAAAGCTGTGCTCCTCTGAGACTTTTTTTTTTTTTTTTGCTTTATTGTGATAAAGCAAATAAAGCTTTATTGTGATATCATTCACATACCACATCGATTTTAGAACATATTCATCACCTCCAGAGGAAACTCCATCACCCTTCAGTCCTGTCCTATCCTCCCAGCTCCTGGCAACCATTAATCTGCTTTCTGTCTCTATGAATTTGTCTCTTCTGGACATTTCATATAAATGGAATCATACAATATGTGAGACCTTTTGTGTCTGACTTCTTTCATCTAACACAGTGCTTTCAAAGTTTGCCCATGGTGTATTGATAGAATGTTTTGGTGCTGTGTTCCTTTTTACAGTTGAGTAATATTCTAGCATATGCCTGTTTATCAGTTGACGGTCATTTGGGTCGTTTCTATTTCTTGGCTATGGTGAATGGTGCTGCTATGAGCACCGGTGTACAAGTTATCAGGACCTTCAGGACTTTTAAGGCACCTCTTACCTGTGTTTTCCCACGGTGTACAAGTTATCAGGACCTTCAGGACTTTTAAGGCACCTCTTACCTGTGTTTTCCCACGGCAGGGGAGGCTCAGCTTTAATATTTCAAGAAAAAAATTAAAACCCCTAAACCCCATGTCTTTTCATTTGAAAAAATTTCACTCCAAAATGTTCACTGCTTTTAGGGGTTAGTTCTGTGCATCTATTGTTTTGTAGCCTTAATCCCACGAAAATCACCTCAAATCCATACCTGAACTTGGGCCAACTCCTCCTTTGGTGTGCTAATTTCCCCTCTTTAGAACTTCAGATAAAGCTCTTGATGGGACTCAAATACCACCCTGGTGATGGTGGCTGCCCTCATCTCATTCCCTCCTCACACCCCATGAGGGCTTGACCCTGTGCCAGGTGCCATAAGCCCTCTGAAGGAGCTAACGGGGATGTCTGGTAAGGGCGCAGATATGGATAAACCAGAACCCACCTGGTCTCCGGGAGCTCAGTCAAGGGAAGCAAGGAAACCAACTCTGAAATAATTATAATGCATGCCAATTTCAGCACTTCCCAAAGTGTGGAGGGCATACCGGTGTGCAGTGGTGTTAGATGGTACATAGACATGGCGTTAGATAACACTGACTCACCAAAGGACAAAGTTATTCCCTTTTCAATTATCTTTTAAGCCTTTAGATAAAGCACAGAGGACGTTTCGGTTTGGTGCTCTCTTCAATCACTTTAAAAGTTGAGCAGACATAAACCCCCCATTTTAAAAAAAAAAAAGACTTAGACCCAAGTTTCCAGCTGCGATTGGCAACATCACTTTGCCATCATTGTATTCGTTTTACAATTGGCTTCAAATTGACTAGTCTCACTGATTTTCTTCCACTTGCTGTTGTGACATAAAGTTTACTTTTAAAATAAACATACTCAAATTTAAGTTTTTAAAAAGTGAGTTCATTTGACAGAAAATATCAAGTAAACAGTAGAGCAGGTGGCCAGACGATGTAGCAGGAATTGTGCAGGTGGTACCCAAATAGCCCTAGGAAGTCTCACAGATGTGCTAAAGGGATTCAGGAGCCCCCATTTCTGCCTGGGAATGCAGGAGAGAGCATCATACATAAAGCAGTGTGTCATTAAATCACAGAATGATGGCTGATCATTTATAGAGAAGGAGCCTTAGAGGTTAGGTCTCAGCCACAACTTCTGCGGGTGAGGGAAACTGAGGCTCTGAAGCATTGAAGGTCTGGGGTCCCACAGGTGTCAGCAGGGAACCAGCACTGGGCTCTGCAGCTGTGTACCTGCTGCCACAGACCACGTCAGCCACATGCCGTCTCATGCGTATCACAGCTATGTCACGTCACGGGATGTTCTCTTTCCCCCGCTGACCCAACAAAATAGTACACTTTGCTTCCAGTAATGTGACTAACAAGAACCATGAATTACATGGTTCTATCTCTACCACACTGCAAACGTCCATGGATGAGGCTCACTTGTGAAGAATGATAGAACCTTCTCTTTCTCTCTAGAAGGGAAGCACCATAACTCCAACTTTTATAATCGGCTGTTGTCCCACTCATTCCCATACCTACAATTTTCCTTTCCAATATGTGGTAAGATTATATTTCCCTGCCCCTGCTGAGTTTGGGGGTAATTTGTTATGCAGCGTAGACAACAGATACACTTGGTATAATGCATCTGAAATGCACCCATCTTGTTGCATGTATTGGCCGTTTGTTCCTTCTTATTGCTGAGTAAATGGCTGTGCCGCAGTTTATCTATCCATTTAGTAGTTGAGGAATATGTGAGTTTTTCCCTCTTTGGGGGCAATTATGAATAGAGACAAAGAAGAGTGATCTTTGACTTCAAAATGCTCTTAACATAAAATGGATTTCTCACTGTGGTCCTCAGGCCCTGGGTGATCTGGCTGCCGCTGACCACTCCCACCTCTTCTCAAGGTGCTTCCAGCCTGCTCACCTGATCTGTCAATAGGCCAGGTGTTCCCCTCCACAAAGCCTTGCACTTTCTCTCAGCTTCTACCTGACCCTCTGGTAGCTGGCTCTCAGATCCAAGGCCTCCCTCTCCAGCGCCTCCCCTGACACCTCCACCTAAAGTCACCATCCAGTGCATTTCCTTCATATCACCTCTTACAATCTATAATTACTTGTTTGTTTACTTTTTTCTCTTCTCTACTGGAATGTAAATTCTAGGAGGAGAAAGGCTTGGTCTTGCCAAGGTCTTAGCACATATTCTGGTACTTTCTAGGTATTTTCTGATGAACGATTGTATGAATGAGTAAGTAAGATTGGGAGAGCCTTGTAGACTCGGCTTATATAAGGCTTGAGAGCCAGGTTACAAAGTTGGCTCTGTGTGTCAGCTGTGGGAAAATAGTGTGGAAAATGGTAACTTGGGAATATTTTCTTCATTCAAAATAAAGTTTTGCTTTCAGTGGGCCATAAAGGAAGCAGGAATTAGTACACACATATCTTATAGACACTGCATATCCGATGGTGGTGGTTTCCAATTCTGTTAACAGAAGAACACAGGGAAATGGCAGTTAGCATTTAAGAGCTATCTGACTGATTTTACCCCTTGGAATTTCTTAGAATTTAAAGACCTATTATTCCAAAAAAATATATAGCCTTGTTTATTTTTCCCTCAGACCAGTATTCAAAATTAAACAGGGAATGATGTTATCATTGTGTGTATTCTTTTTTTTTTTTATAAATTTATTTATTTATTTTTGGCTGTGTTGGGTCTTTGTTTCTGTGCGAGGGTTTTCTCTAGTTGTGGCAAGCGGGGGCCACTCTTCATCGCGGTACACGGGCCTCTCACTGTCGCGGCCTCTCTTGCTGCGGAGCACAGGCTCCAGACGTGCAGGCTCAGTAGTTGTGGCTCACGGGCCCAGTTGCTCCGCGGCACGTGGGATCTTCCCGGACCAGGGCTCGAACCCGTGTCCGCTGCATTGGCAGGCAGACTCTCAACCACTGCGCCACCAAGCCCAATTGTGTGTATTCTTGAACAGAAGGGCATAAAATATATTGATGGGTGTGTATCTCACTTTTACTAGCAGTAACAGTAAGTGTGTAAAGACCCCGAGAATGAGCATATAATACTCTGCTGTATCACACTGAGAGCTGTACATTTATTTTAAATGATGAGCCCTTAAGATAGACTCTTTTGGAATAACAACAAACAGCAGTGATAACGGTTTGTTAAAAGAATAATAGACAAACCAGAAAGCACTTGATTTGTCGCTAAGATTTCTGCCTGATGAGCATATCCATCAAAGAGCACACACAAGGTGTTTTTGACTGTCTTAATACAGTGACGTGACATGGTCAGAGTAACCCATTAACAATATTCCCTGAAACCCGTGATGGAGGTGCTTTCAAGAATTATAGGAAGTTTGGCATTTCTCCCATGTAAGTTCACACTCACTTACTTTACACAGCTTTATCAAGGGCCTGCCTTGTGCCCCAGATACTCTGCTAGGACCAGAGTATGGGACCAGCCCTGAGTAAAGAGGGTATGTTCTCTGTCCTCCTAAAGCTTAGTCTGCAGTAATGGCAAGGGCAGCCCCAGCCTAGTCCTGGTGGCAGGGACCTCCAAGGCTTTGCTTTGGTTTGGCTTTTTCATAATCTCACATGGATTTGCTCATCGAAGCCAAGCGTGGCTCGCTAGGCTTCTGAAACCAGGAAGTATCACAGAGGCTTCTCGGGAGGATCAGTCTAGCACTGAGTAACTCTTGAAAAGTATGTAGCTCAGGGCCCATCACTACCCACGGGCCAGTGGTTGGCTAAGTGATGGGAGGACCCAGTGGATGGGAGTCAAAGGAAAATAACCTCTTAGGCAATTAGCATGTGACAGGAGAAGTGTCTTACTACTACTCAAGTGTCTTATTACTGATCAATTTGGCCTTTCCAAATGTGTTTTCTCCCTAGGAGGCTGGAGGCATCAGTCTTCCTTAGGGAGAGAAGGGAGGTCACAATTGTTTACAGAAGGAAGCAAGAGAAAGATTCATCCTCAGGGTCTGACATTCAAAAATAGTTTTGCGTGGCCAGCCAGACTTGTCTTGGGAAGATTTTCTGGGTTGTTTTATCTTTTCAGTTAGCTTATCAAGAGACAAGCTTAGAAGTGGCAGTGTTTGGCGATCTCCCAGTGTGGAGAGGACATCCCTATGGGCCTTGGGATGTGCGACCTATTGCCCTGGGGCAGGAGAACATGAGGCAGAAATGTGGCTGCCAAACGTGTTCTTCAGGGACCCACAGCACGAATTCATTTTACATTTTTTTAATTGAAGTATAGTTGATGTTCAATGTTGTGTTACTTTCAGGTGTACAGCAAAGTGATTCAGTTATACATATACATATATACACATAGATATGTATATACTTTTTCACATTCTTTTCCCTTATAGATTATTACAAAATATTGAGTAGAGTTCCCTTTGCTATACTTGTTGTTTATCTATTTTATATATAGTAGTATGTATATGTTAATCCCAAACCCCTAATTTATCCCACCCCCCAACTTTCCCCTTTGGTAACCATAAGTTTGCTCTCTATGTCTGTGGGTCTGGTTCTGTTTCATAAAGAAGTTCATTTGTGTCATTTTTTTTAGATTCCACATAAAAGCGATATCGTATGGTATTTGTCTTTCTCAGTCTGACTTCACTCAGTATGGTAATCTCTAGGTCCATCCCTGTTGCTGCAAATGGCATTATTTCATTCTTTTTTTGTGGCTGAGTAGTATTCCTCTGTATATTATATATACCACATTTCTTTATCCATTCATCTGTCAATGGACATCTAGGTTGCTTCCATGTCCTGGCTATTGTAAATAGTGCTGCAATGAACATTGGGGTGCATGTATCTTTTCAAATTAGAGTTTTCTACAGATATATGTCCAGTAGTGGGATTGCAGGATCATATGGTAGTTCTATTTTTAGTTTTTTAAGGAACCTCCATACCATTCTCCATAGTGGCCGTACCACTTTACATTCCCACCAACAGTATAGGATGGTTCCTTTTTCTCCACACCCTCTTCAGCATTTATTATTTGTAGACCTTTTTTTTAACATCTTTATTGGAATATAATTGCTTTACAATGGAATTTGTAGACTTTTTGATGATGGCCATTCTGACCGGTGTGAGGCGATACCTCATTGTAGTTTTGATTTGCATTTCTCTACTAATTAGCGATGATGAGCATCTTTTCATTTTACATTTTAACCAGAACACCCATGCGTGCACACACGTTAGCCTTGTGACACGTGGTATTTTCTCACTTTTAAAATTCTGTTTTTGCTTTTGCCTTTTTGATTGATGCTGGTCACGACCCACTTACGTTATTTCAAGGACACTGAGGTAGAGGCACTGGCCTTGGCAGGTACGGGAGGGAGAAGGCAGGAGAGACAGAGCAGGGAGGAGAGCAGTCAGATGTGTGTCCCTCTTCCCCTGTTCCATACTTTGGCCTGGAGAGGGACCAGAATGCGAGAAGCCAAAGGAAGAGGTATGTCTGCCCCAGCTCCCCTTAGGACCCTAGAAATGCATCACCTGACTCTGCACCAGCCTGGCTGAGGCCACAGCAAGGGGACATGGGTGGTATGTGGTCAGGCAGAGGACCACACTTTCCCAGAGCTGCCGTCCATTCCATCCCCTCCTGGCGTGGATGCACCAGGAGCTTCCCTCGTCCAGGAGGGGCAAGGAGGCGCCACAGCAGAAGATGAGAGGCCTACTTAGGCCAGAAGGCAGGCTCTACCTGCCCAAGATAATGCTGTTGGGGGAGATTGAGCAGACCGAGGGAGACCAGATCTCCAGTTCCTACACTTGAGAACGCCAGCCAGGTGAGCAGAAGCCAGTGGTCAAGGGACACCTTCAGAGAGACACAAGGGACACCTTCAGAGAGACACAGACACTCAAGACACCTGCCACAGCCCATGCCATTCACTCAAGTGCCACCTGGGAAAGGAGCCAGCTGGGCAGGTGGAAGACTAAGAAGTCAAGAGGCCCAAACTCTTTTCTCAACACAGGCAGGAAACTACCTAGAGAAGTTGTTAGAATCATCACGTTAGGTGGGCCTTCATTTAGTCTTTCCCCCACTCTTGCTTTGCACAAATGTGGCTTCACAAAGACTAGATATTTTCTACGTTAAAGAAACTATGTTGAGGGGATATATGTATATGTATAGCTGATTCACTTTGCTGTACAGTAGAAACTAACACAACATTGTAAAGCAACTATACTCCAAAAAAGATTAAAAAGAAAAAAGAAAGGAACTATGTTGTACTACTCAGCCATAAAAGAGAACAAAATTTTGCCATTTGCAGCAACATGGGTGAACTTGGAGGGCATTATGCTCAGAGAAATAAGTCAGACAGAGAAACGCAAATACTGGAAGATCTCACTTATGTCTTATATATGGAGTCTAAAGAATACAACAAACCAGTGAACATAACAAAAAAGCCGACTCACAGATATTGAGAACTAGGGGTTACAGTGGGGAGGCGGAGGGTGGAGGGGCAGTACAGAAGTAGGGGACTAAGAGATACAAATTATTATGTATAAAATAAGCTACAAGGATATATTGTACAACACCGAGAATATAGCCAATATTTGATAATAACTCTAAATGGACTATAGCCTTCAAAAATTGTGAATCACTATATTGTACACCTGTAACTTAAAGAATACTGTACTATGGGCTTCCCTGGTGGTGCAGTGGTTGAGAGTCCGCCTGCTGATGCAGGGGACACGGGTTCGTGCCCCGGTCCGGGAAGATCCCACATGCCGCGGAGCGGCTGGGCCCGTGAGCCATGGCCGCCGAGCCTGTGCGTCCGGAGCCTGTGCTCCGCAATGGGAGAGGCCACAACAGTGAGAGGCCCGCGTACCGCAAAAAAAAAAAAAAAGAATACTGTACTACAATAAATATAAATTAATTTTTCTTAAAAAAAGAATATGTTCGATGCCCATGTGAGCCAGTAAACATGGCAATAACCCAGCTACTTGTGGGAAGTGAAATCTCCCCCATATGTTGCCCTGAGTCAGCCAGCAGAGCGCCGCTAAAATGTTTACAAACTGGGCGGTGGAGGAGGAGCCCCGATTTAAAGAGTTTACCAACTTCTGCAGTGGAAAGACTCCACCAATTTCAAGCTGCCGGCGAGGTCATTTGATGGTGAGCCTGAGCCATCAGGATCTCTGTCCTCCTGTCTAAGCTGCCCAGACCTGTGCATCTGCCCATGTGACCAAGGGCTGGATAAACTTTCCAGCAACAAACACTCCCTTCTCTGGACACACAGGCTTAACCTCGCGCTATGGAGAGATGATGCGCTACCCCATGTCAATAGCCCCTCCGTTTAGCAGATGTCCGTTTTCTTCTCTTCCAAGAAAAGTTCAGAGTCCATCCAGGCACCCACCCACCTACCCAGCCACCCAGCCAGGAAGCTCTTGCTGGAACCAGCCGGGCTGACAGAATCAGAGCAAACCACCCCCTGGAGGGCGCTCCAGAGGTCATCGCAGCCAGCCCCCTGCCTCCAGGCAGGTCTCCTGTAAATCGTCCTCGACAGAGCCTGCCTCGTTTGGGGCCCTTTGCTCAGAGCGCCCTGAGCAGCCGAGTAAAGTTTTGTGCTGACTCTGTGGGGCCCCATCGGTGGCAACGCGCGTCGCCAGCTCATAAGGGAATCATTAGCGGAACACAGCCGTGTACGAGGGCCCGAAGGCCTGTGGCAATTAATCACCTCTCCTCCCCGGCAGCCCCAGCTGTCTCAGATGCAGCCATCCTCCAGGTAGCCCTTTAATTGTCCCCGGAGAAGGCAGGTGGGTGAGGGGCCACCTGAGCTAACGTTAGCCCAGCAATCTTCCCAAATAAAAAAAAAATTTTTTTTTAGAGTATTCAAATATCTCTCACTTACTTTCCAGAGTCTGTTATTGGTATAAAGGTTGAAGCTCAGGCAGCTTAACTGTTATGTGGAATGACCTTTAGTTTTAATATTAATATATTATCGTAAAGTCTGCGAATCATGAATGCAATTTTGGTATTCATATAAAATGCCATACGCTGAACCCACTGCAACTTTTTTCCCCCTCCCGTCCTCCAGCAGGCTGCAAACTGGGTGAATTAATATGCGTCATCTTCTTCTCCCCTTTATTTACTGAGGGTGGCCGGGCAACTTTATCAAGAGTAACATTATCAAGAGCTTTTCTGCAAGCTTCTTTATCATATTCACATCCGCGTCTGCTCGACACTTGTCAGTGTCAATCAAATCGCAATAATACGCAGATGATTTGCTCATTTGGTTTAATAAAATCTTTCTGCTTATTTGCGCTGTCTCCATTACACCACATAATTGCTGTGCCGCGGAGGTGAAAGGCAGCCAGTTGCCTGGGGGATAAGAGGAGACGATTGCTCTATGAAGGATTTGTTTCTTTGCCTCTGTCTCTCCCCAGTCACTCATATTCCTAAAATTAATATTGTATTTGAATCCAGCTCTGCTATTCTTATGCAGCCTAACATTGTTATTACTTATTATTTGGATGTGAAGTCATTTATTTTTAGTTTTATGTCCAAGCTGTCAAGCTAAATTTCATTGTGAACTGCCACATACAATTTTTAACTGCCATTTAAAACGAGATTCCAGCTCTAAATTATGGAGTGAGCTTGTTCAAAGGGCTGGCCTGACAGCAAGTGCATTAAGAAGCCTCGATTTCCTTGCAAATCAAAGGGGCTCCCGGTGATTATTTTGGTGGAAAGGAAAGCGCACAGCCTTAGTACTTCCCGATCACCTCGATGGTGGCTGGACACCCAGGTGGGTGTGCAGAGCACAGAGTCTCCTGGGTACCTGCCCTGGAGAGATGCGGTAGGGCCCCGGGTGGCCGGCTGAGGCAGGTTTGCAGGGAGGACGCCCCAGCTGAAGCCATGGAGTGACTTGATGTGGGGCTGCGGGCTGCTGTGTAACCCCTGAAGAGGCAGGGCTCTGCCAGGCTGTCGCAGAGGAGAAGCCACCGTTAAAGCTGTGCACGCGTATGCTTTGGTACTTCCGCAGAGGACACCGTTTTTCACGGAGCACAAATGTGCGTTCGGCAGCTTTATCTGGCCGATGTAGCTAGAGCCTGGTCACGTGGGCAGCTGTCATCCTCAGGACCATATTCCCCTCTGCACGTGCCCGTGTTCAGTATTAACGGTTAGGAAGGAACAAACTGCCCATGAATAGCCTCGCGAGGGCGAGCACTTCTTAAGCCCCTACGGTTGGTGCTTTACGTGACTCTGCTCATTAAATGTCCGTGAAGACAGCATCTGGGATAAGTATCATGTTTGTCCTGCTGACAAAAAGTGAAGGTGCCGAGGTGTATGGCGGCTGTGATGATGAAGGCTCTGGAAGCAGCAGGTCTAGCCCACAGGGGGGCAAAACAAGGGGCTTTGCCAGGAGGAGGCCTGAGGGCAAGCAGTGCTGGGAGAAAAAGGCAGCTGCCATCAGCTGCTCTGGGACCACAGCCTTCCCACCAGGTCGCCACCAAGGACCTGGGCTTTCTTTGTCCTCCACGAAGGTGCAGCATTCAGGGAAGCCAGGTGTAGACCAGCCTCCAGGGAGAGCAAGCCATCGCCCCAGTCAGTAGCACTTGAAGGTTCAAAGGCAAGGCTGGGACTCCAACAGGCTTTATCTGCCCTTTGTTAAAAAGTTTCAGGGGCTTCCCTGTTGGTGCAGTGGTTGAGAGTCCGTCTGCCGATGCAGGGGACGCGGGCTCGTACCCCGGTCCAGGAAGATCCCACGTGCCGTGGAGCGGCTGGGCCCGTGAGCCATGGCCGCTGAGCCTGCGCGTCTGGAGCCTGTGCTCCACAATGGGAGAGGCCACAACAGTGAGAGGCCCGCGTACCGCAAAAAAAAAAAAAAAAAAAAAGTTTCAGTGCTTAGAAATAGACCCAAAAGATCCTGACCCTGCATTGGTCCCTGCTAAGCTGGGCCATCCCAGCCGGACCATGCACAGCCCTAGCCACTCTGATGCCCATCCCAGGTTTCAGGTCACACTGCAAGGAGAGAAGAGGGAGCCTTTGAGTCCCTCCTCCCTCTCCTCTTGGTTGATCTCCCTAGTCTCTAATATTAAAAGTGTCTTAATTCTAAACACACACACTTTGTCTTGGGTGATGCCTCCCATTTATGAAATACAGCACATTTGCAGAGGACAGAGATGCTGCAGTCGACGGGGAAGGGCCGAGAGGGGGTTGCCCCGCAGGAGAGGGTACTGGTGACTTTCCTGTTCCTCCATCCTTCCCTCCTTTGGTGTGGCAAAGAGGCTGGTGTTCTTTTCACACATCACAGTGGGGGTCTTTAAGGGAACTTCTAGTCCAACCCCTGGCCCTGCCCCATGGTCCAGGCCCTCCTTCCTGCCTGAGCACGTCTCAGGCTGTGGTTTTTGTAGGTGAGTCATGGTACCTTATATATTGTGAATCTTCCACAGATGTGCCACCAGCTTTATCTATTTTTAAATAAATTTATTGAACTGTAATTCACATACCATACAGTCCTCCCATTAAAGTGTCCTCTTTAATGAATTTTAGTATATTCAGAGTTGTGCAGCCATCACCATAGTCAATTTGAGAATTTTGTCATCGTCTGAGAAAGAGTCTTCGTACCTTTAAGCCTTCACCTCCATAGGTTCCCCGCTCCCTAAGCAACCACTAATCTACTTCATGTTTCTGTAGATTTGCCTGTTCTGGCCATTGTAGATGTGTGGAATCATATACCATGTGGTCCTCTGTGACTGGCTTCCTTCACTTGGCATAACGGTTTCAAGCTTCATCAAATCGTAGTGTGTATCAGTACTGCATTCCTTTCTAGGACCAAATAATGCTCCACTGTAGGAATAGACCACATTTTGTTCATCACTCATTCATTCAAGGGAACCTGGGTTGTTTCCATCTTTAGCTATTGGAGATAGTGCTGTCATGAACATCCGTGTACAAGTTTCTGTTGGAATACTCGTTTTCAGTTCTTCTGAATACATGTAACCCTAGGAGTAGAATCACCGGGTCATCGCCACCAACTTTTGATATATATATATATATATATTTTTTTTTTTTTTTTTTTTTTGCGGTACGCGGGCCTCTCACTGTTGTGGCCTCTCCCATTGCGGAGCACAGGCTCCGGACGCGCAGGCTCAGCGGCCATGGCTCACGGGCCCAGCCGCTCGGCGGCACGTGGGATCTTCCCCGATCGGGGCACGAACCCATGTCCCCTGCATCGGCAGGTGGACTCTCAACCACTGCACCACCAGGGAAGCCCTTGATCAATATTTAAAATTAATCTTGTCCACGGTGATTCATACGTCAATTGTATCCTTCCCTCCTTTTTCAAACTCCTCCCCCACTCAATGACAAATTCCATCGGCACGAACACATGGAGTCGGCCGTGTATGTTTTACTAAAGGTTGTGTACACAGAGCAAGGAAGGGGCTGCCGTGAACACCCGCAGTGCTTGATGAACAGAAGTCTCCATTTGGCCTCCTTGTTCTTATTCTCTCTCCTCTCGTCCCTCCAAGCCTTCCTCCATCCATCTTAGTTTTCGCCCCTCATTTTGCTCCTTTCATATGCATGTGAGCTCATACTCAGCTCCTTCAAGCCTGCTGCCCACATGAACTTAATGTTCTCTGTAAGCAGAGAACAGGCCATTGAAGGATTGATGGCCTTACGACGACGAGGAGGCTAAGCCTGAACTCAGTGAACAAGATTCTTCAGTTACTGGGATCCACTCTCCCTAGAAAACAACGAGAGAGACAGTACGCGTCCCAGCACATTACAGCTGCCGATAGACCCTATCCCTCTCCACCCTGTCTCCTGGGTTCAGCTTTCTACAGGGTCCAAGGTTTATGCAGAGGTCTCCAACCAGTGACCCCTAGGGTGGGTGGATCAAACCCTCAATGTTTGAGCGTTTTTAAACTTTCTGCTTTTAAAATTAGGAGATCTCATGTGTGTGTGTGTGTGTGTGTGTGTGTGTGTGTGTGTGTTTGCATATATACACAATGGAATATTACTCAGCCATAAAAAAGAATGAAATAATGCCATTTACAACAGTGTGGGTGGACCTAGAGATTATCATACTAAGTGAAGTAAGCCAGACAGAGAAAGACAAATATCATATGATATCACTTATATGTGGAATCTAAAATATGACAAAAGTGAACTTATTTACAAAACAGAACCGGACTCACAGACATAGAGAACAGACTTGAGATGACCAAAGGGAAAAGGGGTGGGGGGGAGGGGTAAATTAGGAGTTTGGGATTAGCATATACACACCACTACATATAAAATAGATAACCAACAAGGACCTACTTTAAAGCACAGAGAACTATACTCAATATCTTGTAATAACCTATAAGGGAATAGAATCTGAAAAAGAATATATGTGTATGACTGAATCACTTTGCTGTACACCTGAAACTAATACAACATTGTAAATCTACTATACTTCAATAGGGACTTCCCTGGTGGTTCAGTGGTTGAGACTCCACACTCCCAATGCAAGGGACCTGGGTTCAATCCCTGGTCGGAACTAGAGCCTGCATGCCACAACTAAAAAAGATCCTGCATGCCACAACTAAAGATCCCGCATGCCACAACTAAGACCCGGTGTAGCCATTTAAATAAATAAATAAATATTTTTAAAAACTATACTTCAATAAAAGAATTCTAAATGAAAGGAAAAAAATAAAGTTAGGAGATCTCCCGTTTTAAAAAATATCCAGATTTCCAGTTTCTCTGAAAAATCAGAAGTCCTGACGATGGTAAAGGCTGTCCTTGCCTGGCAGCAGTAGGGAGAGCTGGGAAGGGGTTGCCCCTTAGGCTGGGCCTCTACCTCACCCCAGCCTGAGCCTGGCTCAAGTGCCTCACTTCTGTGTCCCAACCAGTCTCTGTGGATTTCTGGCCAATGCTCTACAGCAGGGGTCCCCAACCCCCAGGCCACGGACTGGAACCAGTCCGTGGCCTGTTAGGAATGGGACTGCAGAGCAGGAGGTGAGCAGCGGGCGAGCGAGCGAAGCTTCATCTGTATTTAGAGCCGCTCCCCATCACTCACATAACCACCTGAGCTCCCCCTCCTGTCAGATCAGCGGCGGCATTAGATTCTAATAGGAGTGGGAATGCTACTGTGAACTGCGCGTGTGAGGGATCTGGGTTGTGCGCTCCTTATGAGAATCTAATGCCTGATGATCTGAGATGGAGCCGAGGTGGTCCCATCACCCCCAGATGGGACCATCTAATTGCAGGAAAACAAGTTCAGGTTTCCCACTGAATCTGCATTATGGCAAGTTGCATAATTATTTCATTATATGTTACAATGTAATGATAATAGAAATTAAGTGCACAAAAATGTAATGCGCTTGAATCATTCCAAAACCATCCCCCTGCCGCTGGCCCGTGGAACAATTGTCTTCCGTGAAACTGGTCCCTGGTGCCAAAAAGGTTGGGGACCGCTGCTCTACAGTATCCTTAATGCAGCACCAAAAAGAGCAGATATTAGGAATATACAGGACTCTGCCTGCTGAGTGTGGTCAGGGCGATCGATGGTGATGTAGGTGATGTACAGGTGACCAGCGTGATAAGCAGGGATGCAGCTTAAGTCCATCACGGTTGCTGCTGAGAATTCTGTCTTTAGACAGTGAAACACAAACTCAAGGAGGTTGACACTCACTGCCCAGACAGCCGATCAAGTGGAGGATTCATCATTCAACACATATTTATTGAGCATCTACTGTGTGTCAGGCACTGTTCTAAATTCTGGGGACATAGCCATGAGGAAAACAGACAAATATCTCTGCCCTTGTGAAGTGGATATCCATGAGCAGGAAACAGATAATATACAAGACAGATCAGTAAAACACATGGTTCAGTAGATGGTGAGAAGGGCAATGGCCAAGCAGGGGAAAGGAGGGTGTTGGTGGACATGGGGGGAGAAGGGTTGCGATTGTAGATAAAGTGGCCAGGGTAGACCTCACTGAGGAGGTGACATTTGAGTAAAGCCCTGAAGGAAGTGAGGGGGTGAGCCATACAGTTATCTGGAAGAAGAATTTTCCAGGCAGAGGAAAGGGCAAGTGCAAAGGCCCTGTGCTTGGCAGATCTGAGGAAGATCAAGGAGGCTGCCATGGCTGGAGCAGCACAGGCGAGGGGGGAGAACGCTAGGAGGCGAGGTCACAGTGATGGGGTGAGAACAGGCGATGGTCTAAGTCTTAAGGGACCCTGCAAGGACTTTGAATTTTACTCTGAGATGGGAAAGCGTCAAGAGTTTGAGTCAGAAGAGTGACATGGTCTGATTTTAACAGGATCACATTGGCTGTGTTTGCAGAGCAAACGGGGAGAGATCGATTAGGAGGCATTGCCAACAGCCCAGGCGAACAGTAAGAGTGGCATCAGCCAGGATAGACCAGGTTAATGGTGAGAAGCGGTTGGATTCAGCATATAGTTGAAGCAGGGGCGACCCAGACGTGCTGACAGGTGAGAGGAGGGCTGACTGTAAGGTTCTGACCATTTACAACAGGAGAAGCCCGTGGAGGACTCGTGTGTCATAGTAGATGAGATGACCGCATCTGGGTAAAGACGCAGAGTAGGCATTTGGTGGCAGGAGTCTGTAGTTCAGGCACAGAGATCCAGGCTGGAGACTCAGATTGGGAGGCACCAGTGTGTCAACTGGCTGAGGTCACCAAGCGAGTGAGTGTAGAAGAAGAGAGGAGGTCCCGGGCCTGAGGCCAGGAACACATGGCAAAACCAGCAAAGAAGACAGCATCAGGCCAGTTGCCAGTGGGGTTAGAAGTTGTTCCCCATCTGGATCACTTTTACAGGGAGGAAATTTGGGTGGAAAAGTTCTGCTGACTTATTAACATGACTGAAATACAGAATGTTCTCTCAACTGCTCTGGTGCCAAATCTATAGCTTAAATTTATTTATTTATTTATCTATCTATCTATTTATTTATCATAGGAAATATAGTTACATGGTTCAGATTCAAAAAGCAGAGTGAAAAGGCTCCCTCTTACCCTTGCCCCTCAGCCACTTGACTCCTTACCCAGAGCCCCCCAGGTCCCCAGTTTCTTTTTTTTTAAATAAATTTATTTACTTTATTTATTCATTTTTTTATTTTTGGCTGCGTTGGGTCTTCGTTGCTGAGCACGGGCTTCTCTCTAGTTGTGGAGAGCAGGGGCTACTCTTCGTTGCGGTGCACAGGCTTCTCATTGCGGTGGCTTCTCTTGTTGTGGAGCACGGGCTCTAGGCATGTGGACTTCAGTAGTTGTGGCACGCAGGCTTCAGTAGTTGCGGCTCGCGGGCTCTAGTGTACAGGCTCAGTAGTTGTGGCGCGCAGGCTTCAGTAGTTGTGGCTCACGGGCTCTAGAGCACAGGCTCAGTAGTTGTGGCGCATGGGCTTAGTTGCTCTGTGGGCATGTGGGATCTTCCTGGACCAGGGCTCAAACTCGTATCTCCTGCATTGGCAGGCGGATTCTTAACCACTGTTCCACTAGGGAAGTCCAGTCCCCAGTTTCTTGTACCTTCTTTCTGAGAGCTTCTTAGCATATACAAGCATCAGTATGTCCATGTGGACACCCACTTCTCCCTTTGCTCATTTTTACACAAATGGTATCATAGGCCTATTGTTCTTCATTTAGTGTATCTTGAAGATTGTTCCATATTAGTACATAAAGAACTTCATGATTCTTCTTATTTCTGTAGTATTTCATTTTCTGGATGTACTGTCATTTGTCTAACCAGGCCCCCAGTCAGGGACTTTTACATTGTTTCCAATCTTTTTCCTCAATTAATAACCTTATATGCTTGGCATTTTGCACCCGCGTGAACATAAATCTTTTGGGTAAGTTCCTGGATGTGGAATTGTTAGGTCAAAGGGCATATGCATTTGGATTTCTAATAGATATTGCCAAAGGTGGTACCAATTTAAGCTCCTACAAGCCGTATATATGAGAGTGTTTGACACATTTTCCAACAGTCTGTAAGCAAATTATTCAATCTTTTCCAGTCTGAGTTTTTAAAAATGGACTTTTAGTTTGCATTCCTCTTAGTACAGGTGAGATTGCCTGTGGCTCTCAACACAGCCCCCAGAAATGTCACTCAGCAGAAGAATTATATGAGCAAAGTCTGTATTTGGTGGTGCCCTTTCCTTTGCTTGGCCTCTTCCAAAGGTCCAAGCTGCTCTGGGCCCCTTTGCCCAGGAGGAAATAACTCGAGAAACTTATTCCCTCAAGGGTTTTAGTGACTAGAAGTGGGATTGTCCCTGAAATAATTTACTTTCAGAACAGTAATCAAGGAGCCATACTTACCAAAAAAGGATGTCTGGTCCATAGTGGCATTGGAGGCTCGGCGCTATTCATTCATTCATTCTTCAACTCAGCCACTATTGACCGAGAGCCTGGAATGAATGTATGAGGCACTGGGCTGGACTCTGAGGACATGAGAAAGTTAGGATCGCCACACTTAAGGAAGCTTATGTCCTAGCAGGAGCCCGGACGAAAACTAGGCAAACAAATGAGGATTTTAGGAAGTAGTGAATTCTGCAAAAAAAGATAAAATAGGATGCTGTAACAGTGAGTGAAGAGGATAAGGTCAGAGAAGGCCTCTGGGGAGGTGACATCTCAGCTGAGGCCTGAAGAAGGATCTGGGGAAGGAGCTTTCCACGCAGAGGAGACAGGCTATCCAGGGAACATCTGAGGAGTAGGTGTAAGGCTCGTGGGCTGACGCAGAGCAGGTGAAAGGGGGAGAAATACCAGCTGACGGTGGAGAGGTGAGCCCCCGAGGCCACAGTGAAGGACTGCATTGTCTCTGGTTGCAGTTTAAAGCGTAAGGAGGGTTTTTAGCAATGGTGCACTGGTAAATGGGCAACAATCAGCTGGGCGTGTGGGCTGATTTGTACTGTTGGCAGATTTCAATGGTGGAAATACTCCCATCATGACCAATTTCAAGCTACTAAAGCGAGGTCCCTGGACCCGAGTCTGGGAAGAGCTGTGTGTCCAAAAGACCATCCGTTGGGTGAAAATGATAACTCTTTGCATCTCAGGATTCATTTTATTGAAAGTACTAAAGGGCATTTTACAAAACAAAACATTCCAAGCTGGAAAGAAGGGGCTCCAGCGCACCGCTGGTTTAAGCTGGGAAGTGAGATGCTTTTGATCCATGTCAAGATCATGCCGGCTGCCGTATGGACCTTCTGGAGTCCCTGAAATCACACATGCCTACACGCCACCTTCGCTACAGGGCCAAGCCGATCACTTCCTCACATTTCCTTCTTCCATCCCACCTTCCTTTTCTGCTAAGGTGCCTTACGTCTTTTTGTTGTTGTTGTTGAGCTTAGAACATTAGATATTTCCAACAGGGTCTAAGAAGATACACTTCTGAAATTACAGATTTCAAAGACAATGACAGTTTATCTTAATGCTGTGTAAAACTAGTGTATCCACTTGTATAAAACTAGTTATTCACACTTTCACTTCATTCTACTGACAAGAAAAGTATTGAATATTCCTTATGAAGATTGCAAGGGAATTTTTGGCCTGTTTCAGCCATATCCACAGAGCAGTACATAAGCAGATATTACTTGGCAATAAACACTGAGTTTAGATTCTTTTCTAATCAATCTTTTCAAATAGAAGTGTAGCTGATTTCCAGTGTTGTGTTAATTTCTGCTGTACAGCCAAGTGATTCAGTTATATATATATATTCTTTTTTATATTCTGTTCCGTTATGGTTTATTACAGGATATTGAATATAGTTCTCTGTGCTATACAGTAAGACCTTGTTGTTTATCCATTCTATATAGAAAAGCTAGCCTTAGGTCTTAATTTTATTTCAGCAGTGGATTTCATCTTTTTTTTTGGAGGCTGATTCATTCCAGGGCCAAAAGCTACTTCTCTTTAACTATTGTGTGGAGAAAGTCCAGAGCAGAAGAGAAAGCCCTTTCTGATTTTCCATGTTGATTTCCCTCCTGCCGTACGCACAGATATTGGTTCAGTGTGGCCCGATGTGGGATGCTACCCGCCCCCTAGCCCCCGCTCCCGGAGCCATGAGATGCTCCTCTAAACAGTAGCTGACTGCCTCTGTGCTTGGAATATCATGTGTGGGGATGGAGAGGCTCATTTCTCTTTCATTTCTATGTCTAATTTCAGGAGGGGGTGAAAAATGTAAACAATTTTATGATGTCTCACCATCCTTAAAATTCTGAAATTACTTTGGTCTTTGTTGGTCAGTATATAAATTAATTTTCACTTGAAGAAACATCGTTTTTAATGCCTTTCGCTCTGGCCTGGCCTCATCCCACGGTCCAATTACCGAGGTAACTATCACCAGCAAGGAGACCATGGGGGCCATAGATCAGAATTTGTTTATCAGACTTGCAGGCATCGATTTATTCGAGCTACCTGACACAGTTGGTCATATTTTATTCTCCCAAATCTTCTCTCTCAAATTGATTTTTCAGAAAGTTTTTAATACAGGTTTATTCATCTGGCTAATCCATTTATCTTCAGTTCCACCTGTAAAGTCAGGAAAATCTCTGGGGTGATCTGTGAAAGGAAAGAGACTTTCTCTCTCTGCTTCGCTCACCACCTCTCACCCTCTCTGCCCCTTCTCTGCACTCACACTGCACATACATTGCACACACGTGCCCGGGCACGCACACTCCACCAGGCTTACACACCACCACACGTGCCGCTGATGAGCTGGGAGACACTAAACCTCACTTCCTAGGTCCCCATTTCTTCTGCAAAATCGGAGGATTGCACTATTTTATCTTTAAAGTCCTTTCTGATTTGAGATCTTTAACACCGACAAGCTGAGAGCTGGGAGGGGCGAGGGAATTGAAACCAGTCTTCTTGGTTCCCAGTGTGGGAAGCAGAGGCTCCTCCTGCAAGAGAGGGAACCCATGTCCCAGCTGATAGTGACAATCGTGGCAGGATAGTGATGGGGATGGACTTCTTGACCACAGCTCCACCAGCCCCATCTTCCCTGCAGCCGAGGGTTATTTTTCTCTTTCTCAGGAGCAGAAAGACTCTAAGTTGTAGAAGCACAAAGACCTTTCTCTGGGGACACTCAGGCAAGTGGCCACGTTGTCAGGTGTCCTGTCGTTGCCAGAGCAAGGGGTTGGGTGGAGAGACACGAATAAGAAGCAGTGTGTCTTGGAAAATAATACAAATGACATGTGAGGATGTAGGCAGCTGTGGGTGCTCTCAGGAAGGGCTGACCATGGAAGAATCTGAAGCATGGCTCCAACTCTGCCAGGCTCCTGCAAGGGTGGGTGTGCCAGAAAACACCTCTGAGCCTGGAGTCCCCAACCTTCAGTCGGTCAAGCTGCAAAGTTACGAACTTGTGGACACAGCCCAGCTAAAGCAGCAGCTGGGCCTGAATTATGCAGAAATCATGTGTGACGCTCCACCTAGGGTCCTCTGGAGCCAGGATGTATGTGGTCTGTCCTGATCCTGTTTCAGATGGGGTTGCTCCTTTGACGCACAGCCCTGCCCCTTCCTCTACTGTTGGGCGGGCTTCTTGGGTGTGTAGTTAGCAAAAGGGAGGGGACAAGCAGAAGTATTTGCTGTCACTGGAAAATCCTCAGTGTCTAACTAATAAGAACCTGTTGTATAGCACAGGGAACTCTACTCAATATTCTGTAATGACCTTAATGGGAAAAGAATCTAAAAAAGAGTGGGTATATGTATGACTGATTCACTTTACTGTACACCTGAAATTAACACAACATTGTAAATCAACTCCACTCCAATAAAACTTAAAAGAAAAAAAAAAAAAAGAAAATCTCAGTGTCTCCGAGACTGTCAAGCCAAACCAAGGGGTTTATTGCGACCATTGTTTTGTGCTGAGATCCATGTCTTTCATGTCCCCTTTTCGCAACATGCAGTCAGCTGCCTCCTGTGTAAGCAGAGATAAGGGTGATCTACCCAACCAGAGGAAGGCTCTGGCAGGTGGAGGCCTCCCTCCGGCATCACTAAATTTCGCCCAGGCACCACTGTGCTCCCATTCACTCCTCCCAAGCACAGACTCGGAGAGAACCGTTCATCGAGATTCTACCTCAGACCTGGAAGAGGTGACAGAACTGAAGGAAAATGTGTATAGATGCACAGAAGGCCACAGCTGATGGACAGATCCTCTTATTCTTTTTTTTTTCATCTTTATTGGAGTACAATTGCTTTACAATGGTGTGTTAGTTTCTGCATTATAACAAAGTGAATCAGTTATACATATACATATGTTCCCATATCTCCTCCCTCTTGTGTCTCCCTCTCACCCTCCCTATCCCACCCCTCTAGGTGGTCAAAAAGCACCGAGCTGATCTCCCCGTGCTATGCGGCTGCTTCCCACCAGCTATCTATTTTATGTTTGGTAGTATATATATGTCCATGCCACTCTCTCACTCTGTCACAGCTCACCCTTCCCCCTCCCCATATCCTCAAGTCCATTCTCTAGTAGGTCTGTGTCTTTATTCCTGTCTTACCCCTAGGTCCTTCATGACATTTTTTTCCCTTAGATTCCATATATATGTGTTAGCATACAGTACCTGTCTTTCTCTTTCTGACTTACTTCACTCTGTATGACAGACTCTAGGTCAATCCACCTCACTACAAATAACTCAATTTCATTTCTTTTTATGGCTGAGTAATATTCCATTGTATATATGTGCCACATCTTCTTCATCCATTCATCCGATGATGGGCACTTAGGTTGCTTCCATTGCCTGGCTATTGTAAATAGAGCTGCAATGAACATTTTGGTACATGACTCTTTTTGAATTTTGGTTTTCTCAGGGTATATGCCCAGTAGTGGGATTGCTGGGTCATATGGTAGTTCTATTTGTAGTTTTTTAAGGAACCTCCATACTGTTCTCCACAGTGGCTATACCAATTCACATTCCCACCAGCAGTGCAAGAGTGTTCCCTTTTCTCCACACCCTCTCTAGCATTTATTGTTTCTAGATTTTTTGATGATGGCCATTCTGACCGGTGTGAGATGATATTTCATTGTAGTTTTGATTTGCATTTCTCTAATGATTAATGATGTTGAGCATTCTTTCATGTGTTTGTTGGCAGTCTGTATATCTTCTTTGGAGAAATGTCTATTTAGGTCTTCTGCCCATTTTTGGATTGGGTTGTTTGTTTTTTTGTTATTGAGCTGCATGAGCTGCTTGGAAATTTAGGAGACTAATCCTTTGGCATTTACTTCATTTGCAAATATTTTCTCCCGTTCTGAGGGTTGTCTTTTGGTCTTGTTTATGGTTTCCTTTGCTGTGGAAAAGCTTTTAAGTTTCATTAGGTTCCATTTGTTTATTTTTGTTTTGATGTCCATTTCTCTAGGAGGTGGGTCAAAAAGGATCTTGCTGTGATTTATGTCATAGAGTGTTCTGCCTATGTTTTCCTCTAAGAGTTTGATAGTTTCTGGCCTTATATTTAGGTCTTTAATCCATTTTGAGTTTATTTTTGTGTATGGTGTTAGGGAGCGTTCTAATCTCATACATTTACATGTACCTGTCCAGTTTTCCCAGCACCACTTATTGAAGAGGCTGTCCTTTCTCCACTGTACATTCCTGCCTCCTTTATCAAAGATAAGGTGACCATATGTGCGTGGGTTTATCTCTGCGCTTTCTCTCCTGTTCCATTGATCTATCTTTCTGTTTTGGTGCCAGTACCATATTGTCTTGATTACTGTAGCTTTGTAGTATAGTCTGAAGTCAGGGAGCCTGATTCCTCCAGCTCCTTTTTTCGTTCTCAAGGTTGCTTTGGCTATTCGGGGTCTTTTGTGTTTCCATACAAATTGTGAAATATTTTGTTCTAGTTCTGTGAAAAATGCCAGTAGTAGTTTGATAGGGATAGCATTGAATCTGTAGATTGCTTTGCATAGTATAGTCATTTTCACAATGTTGATTTTCCAATCCAAGGACATGGTATATCTCTCCATCTATTTGTATCATCTTTAATTTCTTTCATCTGTGTCTTATAATTTTCTGCATACAGGTCTTTTGTCTCCTTAGGTAGGTTTATTCCTAGATATTTTATTCTTTTTGTTGCAATGGTACATGGGAGTGTTTTCTTGATTTCACTTTCAGATTTTTCATCATTAGTGTATAGGAATGCCAGAGATTTCTGTGAATTAATTTTGTATCCTGCTACTTTACCAAATTCATTGATTAGATTTAGTAGTTTCTTGGTAGCATCTTTAGGATTCTCTATGTATAGTATCATGTCGTCTGCAAACAGTGACAGTTTTACTTCTTCTTTTCCGATTTGGATTCCTTTTATTTCCTTTTCTTCTCTGATTGCTGTGACTAAAACTTCCAAAACTATGTTGGATAAGAGTGGTGAGAGTGGGCAACCTTGTCTTGTTCCTGATCTTAGTAAAAATGGTTTCAGTTTTTCACCATTGAGGACGACGTTGGCTGAGGGTTTGTCGTATATGGCCTTTATTATATTGAGGAAAGTTCCCTCTATGCCTACTTTCTACAGGGTTTTTATCATAAATGGGTGTTGAATTTTGTTGAACGCTTTCTCTGCATCTATTGAGATGATCATATGGTTTTTCTCCTTCAATTTGTTAATATGGTGTATCACGTTGATTGATTTGCGTATATTGAAGAATCCTTTCATTCCTGGAATAAACCCCACTTGATCATGGTGTATGATCCTTTTAATGTGCTGTTGGATCCTGTTTCCTAGTATTTTGTTGAGGATTTTTGCATCTATGTTCATCAGTGATATTGGCCTGTAGTTTTCTTTCTTTGTGACATCCTTGTCTGATTTTGGTATCAGGGTGATGGTGGCCTCGTAGAATGAGTTTGGGAGTGTTCCTCCCTCTGCTATATTTTGGAAGAGTTTGAGAAAGATAGGTGTTAGCTCTTCTCTAAATGTTTGATAGAATTCAGCTGTGAAGCCGTCTGGTCCTGGGCTTTTGTTTGTTGGAAGATTTTTTTTTATTGGAGTATAATTGCTTTACAATGGTATGTTAGTTTCTGCTATACAACAAAATGAATTAGTTATATATATACACATATGTTCCCATATCTCTTCCCTCTTGCGTCTCTCTCCCTCCCACCCGCCCTATCCCACCCCTCCAGGCGGTCACAAAGCACAGAGCTGATCTCCCTGTGCTACGTGGCTGCTTCCCACTAGCTATCTACCTCACGTTTGGTAGTGTATATATGTCCATGCCTCTCTCTCGCTTTGTCACAGATTACCCTCCCCCCTCCCCATATCCTCAAGTCCATTCTCTAGTAGGTCTGTGTCTTTATTCCTGTCTTACCCCTAGGTTCTTCATGACATTTATTTTTTTCTTAAATTCCATATATATGTGTTAGCATACGGTATTTGTCTTTCTCTTTCTGACTTACTTCACTCTGTATGACAGACTCTAGGTCTATCCACCTCATTACAAATAGCTCAATTTCGTTTCTTTTTATGGCTGAGTAATATTCCATTGTATATATGTGCCACATCTTCTTTATCCATTCATCCAATGATGCACACTTAGGTTGTTTCCATCTCCAGGCTATTGTAAATAGAGCTGCAATGAACATTTTGGTACATGACTCTTTCTGAATTATGGTTTTCTCAGGGCATGTGCCCAGTAGTGGGATTGCTGGGTTATATGGTAGTTCTATTTGTAGTTTTTTAAGGAACCTCCATACTGTTCTCCACAGTGGCTGTATCAATTAACATTCCCACCAAGAGTGCAAGAGGGTTCCCTTTTCTCTAAACCCTCTCCAGCAATTATTGTTTCTAGATTTTTTGATGATGGCCATTCTGACTGGTGTGAGATGATATCTCATTGTAGTTTTGATTTGCATTTCCCTAATGATTAATGAGATTGAGCATTCTTTCATGTGTTTGTTGGCAATCTGTACATCTTCTTTGGAGAAATGTCTGTTTAGGTCTTCTGCCCATTTTTGGATTAGGTTGTGTTTTTTTTTTATTAAGCTGCATGAGCTGCTTATAAATTTTGGAGATTAATCCTTTGTCAGTTGCTTCATTTGCAAATATTTTCTCCCATTCTGAGGTTTGTCTTTTGGTCTTGTTTATGGTTTCCTTTGCTGTGAAAAAGGTTTGAAGTTTCATTAGGTCCCATTTGTTTGTTTTTATTTCCATTTCTCTAGGAGGTGGGTCAAAAAGGATCTTGCTATGATTTATGTCATAGAGTGTTCTGCCTATGTTTTCCTCTAAGAGTTTGATAGTTTCTGGCCTTACATTTAGGTCTTTAATCCATTTTGAGCTTATTTTTGTGTATGGTGTTAGGGGGTGATCTAATCTCTTACTTTTACATGTACCTGTCCAGTTTTCCCAGCACCACTTATTGAAGAGGCTGTCCTTTCTCCATTGTACATTCCTCCCTCCTTTATGAAAGGTAAGATGACCATATGTGTGTCGGTTTATCTCTGGGCTTTCTATCCTGTTCCATTGATCTATCTTTCTGTTTTGGTGCCAGTACCATATTGTCTTGATTACTGTAGCTTTGTAGTATAGTCTGAAGTCAGGGAGCCTGATTCCTCCAGCTCCGTTTTTTTCCCTCAAGACTGCTTTGGCTATTCGGGGTCTTTTGTGTCTCCATACAGATTTTAAGATTTTTTAATTCTAGGTCCATAAAAAATGCCATTGATAATGTGATAGGGATTGCATTGAATCTGTAGATTGCTTTGCATAGTATAGTCATTTTCACAATGTTGATTTTTCCAATCCAAGGACATGGTATATCTCTCCATCTATTTGTATCATCTTTAATTTCTTTCATCTGTGTCTTATAATTTTCTGCATACAGGTCTTTTGTCTCCTTAGGTAGGTTTATTCCTAGATATTTTATTCTTTTTGTTGCAATGGTACATGGGAGTGTTTTCTTGATTTCACTTTCAGATTTTTCATCATTAGTGTATAGGAATGCCAGAGATTTCTGTGAATTAATTTTGTATCCTGCTACTTTACCAAATTCATTGATTAGATTTAGTAGTTTCTTGGTAGCATCTTTAGGATTCTCTATGTATAGTATCATGTCATCTGCAAACAGTGACAGTTTTACTTCTTCTTTTCCGATTTGGATTCCTTTTATTTCCTTTTCTTCTCTGATTGCTGTGACTAAAACTTCCAAAACTATGTTGGATAAGAGTGGTGAGAGTGGGCAAACTTGTCTTGTTCCTGATTTTAGTAAAAATGGTTTCAGTTTTTCACCATTGAAGATGACGTTGGCTGAAGGTTTGTCATATATGGCCTTTATTATGTTGAGGAAAGTTCCCTCTATGCCTACTTTCTATAGGGTTTTTATCATAAATGGGTGTTGAATTTTGTTGAATGCTTTCTCTGCATCTATTGAGATGATCATATGGTTTTTCTCCTTCAATTTGTTAATATGGTGTATCACGTTGATTGATTTGCGTATATTGAAGAATCCTTTCATTCCTGGAATAAACCCCACTTGATCATGGTGTATGATCCTTTTAATGTGCTGTTGGATTCTGTTTCCTAGTATTTTGTTGAGGATTTTTGCATCTATGTTCATCAGTGATATTGGCCTGTAGTTTTCTTTCTTTGTGACATCCTTGTCTGATTTTGGTATCAGGGTGATGGTGGCCTCGTAGAATGAGTTTGGGAGTGTTCCTCCCTCTGCTATATTTTGGAAGAGTTTGAGAAGGATAGGTGTTGGCTCTTCTCTAAATGTTTGGTAGAATTCGCCTGTGAAGCCATCTGGTCCTGGGCTTTTGTTTGTTGGAAG
Source organism: Delphinus delphis (assembly GCF_949987515.2). Classification (NCBI taxonomy): domain Eukaryota; kingdom Metazoa; phylum Chordata; class Mammalia; order Artiodactyla; family Delphinidae; genus Delphinus; species Delphinus delphis. Next base: position 28,676,892 of record NC_082702.1, on the reverse strand, counting down.
ATTTTTAATCACAGTTTCAATTTCAGTGCTTGTGATTGGTCTGTTCATATTTTCTATTTCTTCCTGATTCAGTCTTAGCAGGTTGTGCATTTCTAAGAATTTGTCTATTTCTTCCAGGTTGTCCATTTTATTGGCATATAGTTGCTTGTAGTAATCTCTCATGATCTTTTGTATTTCTACAGTGTCAGTTGTTACTTCTCCTTTTTCATTTCTAATTCTATCGATTTGAGTCTTCTCCCTTTTTTTCTTGATGAGTCTGGCTAATGGTTTATCTATTTTGTTTATCTTCTCAAAGAACCAGCTTTTAGTTTTATTGATCTTTGCTATCGTTTCCTTCATTTCTTTTTCATTTGTTTCTGATCTGACCTTTATGATTTCTTTCCTTCTGCTAACTTTGGGGGTTTTTTGTTCTTCTTTCTCTAATTGATTTAGGTGCAAGTTTAGGTTGTTTATTCGAGATGTTTCCTGTTTCTTAAGGTAGGATTGTATTGCTATAAACTTCCCTCTTAGAACTGCTTTTGCTGCATCCCATAGGTGTTGGGTTGTCGTGTCTCCATTGTCACATGTTTCTAGGTACTTTTTAATTTCCTCTTTGAGTTCTTCAGTGATCTCTTGGTTATTTAGTAGTGTATTGTTTAGACTCCATGTATTTGTATTTTTTACAGATCTTTTCCTGTAATTGATATCCAGTCTCATAGCGTTGTGGTCAGAAAAGATACTTGATACAATTTCAATTTTCTTAAATTTACCAAGGCTTGATTTGTGACCCAAGATATGATCTATCCTGGAGAATGTTCCATGAGCACTTGCGAAAAATGTGTATTCTGTTGTTTTTGGATGGAATATCCTATAAATATCAATTAAGTCCACCTTGTTTAGTGTATCGTTTAAAGCTTGTGTTTCGTTATTTATTTTCATTTTGGATGATCTGTCCATTGGTGAAACTGGGGTGTTAAAGTCCCCTAGTATGTATGTGTTACTGTCGATTTCCCCTTTTATGGCTGTTAGTACTTGCCTTATGTATTGAGGTGCTCCTATGTTGGGTGCACAAATATTTACAATTGTTATATCTTCTTCTTGGATTGATCCCTTGATCATTACGTAGTGTCCTTCTTTGTCTCTTGTAATAGTCTTTATTTTAAAGTCTCTTTTGCCTGATATGAGAATTGCTACTCCAGCTTTCTTTTGGTTTCCATTTGCATGGAATATCTTTTTCTATCCCCTCACTTTCAGTCTGTATGTGTCCCTAGGTCTGAAGTGGGTCTCCTGTAGACAGCATATATATGGGTCTTGTTTTTGTATCCCTTCAGCCAGTCTGTCTTTTGGTGGGAGCATTTAATCAATTTACATTTAAGGTAATTATCGATATGTATGTCCGTATTCCCATTTTCTTAATTGTTTTGGGTTTGTTATTGTAGGTCTTTTCCTTCTCTTGTGTTTCTTGCCTAGAGAAGTTCCTTTAGCATTTGTTGTAAAGCTGATTTGGTGGTGCTGAACTCTCTCAGCTTTTGCTTGTCTGTAAAGGTTTTAATTTCTCCATCAAATCTGAATGAGATCCTTGCTGGGTAGAGTAATCTCAGTTGTAGCTTTTTCTCCTTCATCACTTTAAATATGTCCTGCCAGTCCCTTCTGGCTTGCAGAGTTTCTGCTGAAAGATCAGCTGTTAACCTTATGGGGATTCCCTTGTGTGTTATTTTTTTTTTTTTCCCTTGCTGCCTTTAATATGTTTTCTTTGTATTTGATTTTTGACAGTTTGATTAATATATGTCTTGGCGTGTTTCTCCTTGGATTTATCCTGTATGGGACTCTCTGTGCTTCCTGGACTTCATTAACTCTTTCCTTTCCCTTATTAGGGAAGTTTTCAACTATAATCTCTTCAAATATTTTCTCACTCCCTTTATTTTTCTCTTCTTCTTCTGAGACCCCTATAATTCGAATGTTGGTGCATTTAATGTTGTCCCAGAGGTCTCTGAGACTGTCCTCAGTTCTTTTCATTCTTTTTTCTTTATTCTGCTCTGCAGTAGTTATTTCCACTATTTTATCTTCCAGGTCACTTATCCGTTCTTCTGCCTCAGTTATTCTGCTATTGATCCCCTCTAGAGTATTTTTAATTTCATTTATTGTGTTGTTCATCATTGCTTGTTTCCTCTTTAGTTCTTCTAGGTCCGTGTTAAATGTTCCTTGCATTTTCTCTATTCTGTATCCAAGATTTTGGATCATCTTTACTATCATTATTCTGAATTCTTTTTCAGGTAGACTGCCTATTTCCTCTTCATTTGTTAGGTCTTGTGGGGTTTTACCTTGCTCCTTCATCTGCTGTGTTTTTTTCTGTCTTCTCATTTTGCTTATCTTACTCTGTTTGGGGTCTCCTTTTTGCAGGCTGCAGGTTCGTAGTTCCCATTGTTTTTGGTGTCTGCCCCCAGTGGCTAAGGTTGGTTCAGTGGTTTGTGTTGGTTTCCTGGTGGAGGGGACTAGTGCCTGTGTTCTGGTGGATGAGGCTGGATCTTGTCTTTCTGGTGGGCAGGTCCACGTAACGTCAGCTGGGCTGCAGTCCCTCTGGAAGCTTTGGGGAAGAATTAATTTCCTTGGTTTTTCCAGTTACTAGAGCTGTATTATTTGCACCCACGGCTGCAGGGTTCCTGGCTGTTCTTTCATCTCTGTGTGAAAATTTATCTCTGTGATTTCTCCTTCTTTGGACGCTCTCTCATGGTCCCTTCACTGGTCACTGGAATCCCTAAGGCTGCCCATTCTTTGTGCGCAGATAGAAGGACCATAGGAGGGAACAGTGATCGGGGTTTGGTCAGCTGCCCCAGGGGCCCAGGTGGCAATCTGCATATCCAGATGTTCATTTGCAAAACAAATTCCATTTCTGCTTATTCTCACTGACTGTGGCCTCATTCTCCAATCCGCAGTTACCTTCTCTGTGAAGTAGGGACAGTACAAGCTCCCATCTCACTGGATTATCGCAAGTATTAAAGAGCTAAGATTTATAGAGTGCTTACCATATTGACTCAGAGTAAAAGCTCACTAAATGTCAGAAACAACAGTAGTTATAGCTGCTATTATGGCCACAGCTGCTACTACTATTACAGGGATCTTTACCGCCCCTTCCGGTTTATAGGGTTTTCTGATTTTAAGTGTGGTCAGAGCGTCATCGTAGGAGACGGCCAATTCTACTGACCCACGCTGCAGGCCATTGGGGAAAGCATCATTAGAAGCACCTCTGTACAGTTACCTCCTGAGAACCTCCAGTGTGGCCCACCCCACATGTTGGTACAGATGTGGGGAAACCTTAATCACAGGCCAACTTTCCCTGGGGCCAACAGATCCCTCCAGGAGTGAAAGATATATAGTGGACGCTTATCTTAATATGGGAAGGAGAAAAACATTGAAGCCATTCCACAGCTGGAAGCAACTATTTTAGGCCTTCCAAAGACATTGATTCAGCCAACAAATATTTCATGCCGTATCAGTTTGCTCAGGCTGCCATAACAAAATACCACAGGCTAGGTAGCATAAACAGCAAACATTTATTTTCTCAGAGTCTGGAGGCTGGAAGTCCAAGATCAAGATGCTGGTAGGGTTCATTTTCTCTGAGGCCTCCACCTTGGGCTTGTGGATAGCCACCCTCTTACTGCCTGTTCACATGGTTGTCCCTCTAAGAGTGTGAATCTGGTGTCTCCTTGTGTGTCCAAATTTTCTCTTCTTACCAAGACACTAGTCAGATTAGGGCTCATGCATATGACCTCATGTTAACTTAATCAACACTTTGAGACCCTACCTCAAAATATAGTCACAGTCAGAGGTTCTAGGAATTAGGGCTTCAACATAAAAATTTGGGGAGGACACAATTCAACCCATATTATTTGTCTGCTGTGTGCCACACTTTTTTTTTTTTATAGGCAAAAGAACTATAGAAGTGACCAAACAGACAAAAAATAAAAATCCCTGCCTTTACTGGCTTTACATGGGTCAGAGAAGGAGGTGGGGGAGACAGACCATAAATAAACATGTGAAGTATGTTTGGTGATAAACGTTAAGGGGCAAAATAGAGCAGGTGCTAGAGGGTGGAGAGGAGTTGCTATTTTAAATATGGTGGCCAGGAAAGAGCTCACTGATGAGGGGTGTTTGAGAAGAAAACTGAAACAATTGATGAAGATAGATGCAAAAATCCTCAACAAAATAGGAGCAAATTGAATTCAACAGCACAATAAAAGCATCATACACCATGACCAAGTGGAATTTATCCCTGGGATGCAAGGAGGGTTCCACATTTGTGAATTAATCAATATGATACACCACATTAACAAAATGAAGAATAAAAGTCACATGATCATCTCAATAGATGCAGAAAAGCATTTAACAAAATTCAACACCCTTTTATGATATAAACTCTCAACAGATTAGGTATAGAAGGAATTTACCTGAACAAGATAAAGGCTGTATGTGAAAAGCCTATAGCTAATCTCATACTCAATGGTGAAAAACTAAAAGGTTTTCCTGTTAGATGGGGAACAAGGCAGGGATGTTCACTTGCCACTTCTACTCAACATAGTACTAGAAGTCCTAGCCAGAGTAATTAGGCAAAAATAAATAAATGGCAACCAAACTGGAAAGGAAGAAGTAAAATTATCTCTGTTTAAGATGACATGATCTTATGTGTAGAAAATGCTGAAGACTCCATAAAAAAAAACTGTTAGAAATAAATGAATTCAGTAAAGTTGCAGGATATAAAGACAACATATAAAAATCAGTTGTGTTTCTGTACACTAACAACAAACAATCTTAAAAGGAAATCAAGAAATCAATCCCATTTACAATAGCATCAAAAAGAATAAAATACTTAGGAATAAACTTAACCAAGGAGGTGAAAGACTGAAAACTATAAAATGTTGATGAAAGAAATTTAACAAAACACAAATAAATGGAAAGACATCCTGTGCTCATGCAATGAATTAATACTGTTAAAATATCCATACTACCCAAAGTGACCTACAGATTCAATTCAATCCATATCAAAATCTCAAAGACAATTTTTATAAAATAGAAGAAACAATCCTAAAATTCATATGGAACCACAAAAACCCCAAATAGACAAAGCAATCCTGAGAAAAAAAGAACAAAACTGGAGGCATCACACTTTCTGATTTCAAAATATATGACAAAACTACAGTATTCAAAACAGCATGGCACTGGCATAAAAACAGACGTACAGACCAGTGGAACCAGTGGAATAGAGCCGTCAGAAATAAATGGACACGTATACAGTCAACTGATATCTGATAAGGGAGCCAAGAAAACACAATGGGAAAAGGACAATTTCTTCAATAACTGGTGTTGGGAAAACTGGATATTCACATGCAAAAGAACAAAATTGGACCTTAAAAACATGATACACAAAAATCAATTCAAAGTAAAGACTTAAAAGTAAGACCTGGGGCTTCCCTGGTGGCGCAGCGGTTGAGAGTCCGCCTGCCGATGCAGGGGACACGGGTTCGTGCCCCGATCCAGGAAGATCCCACATGCCACGGAGCAGCTAGGCCCGTGAGCCATGGCCACTGAGCCTGCGCATCTGGAGCCTGTGCTCTGCAAAGGGAGAGGGCACAACAGTAAGAGGCCTGCGTATCGCAAAAAAAAAAAAAAAAAAAAAAAAGAAAGACCTGAAACCATAAAACTCTTAGAAGAAAACATCAGGAAAAACAAAGGTCCTTGACATTGGTTTTGACAATGATTTTTTAAATATGACACCAAAAGCCCAGGTGACAAAAGCAAAAATAAATGTGGATTACATCAAATTAAAAAGCTTCTGCACAACAAAGGAAACCACCAACCAAATGAAAAGGCAATGTACTCTATGGGAGAAAATATTTGCAAACCATATAGACGATAAAAGGTTAATATACAAAACATATAAGGAACTCCTACAATTCAATAGCAAAATACCCCCCAAATAACCCAATTACAAAATGGACAAAAGACCTGAGTAGACATTTCTCCAAAGAAGACATATAAATATGTATCTGGCCAACAGATATATGAAAAATTATCAGGGAAATGCAAATGAAAATGACAGTGAGGTAGCCTCACACCTGTTGGGAGGGCTATTATCAAAAAATAAATAAGAAGTGTGGCCAAGGATGTGGAGAAAAGGGAACCCTTTTACACTGTTGATGTGAATGTAAATTGGTGCAGCCATTATGGAAAACAGTATGGAGGTTCCTCAAAAGATTAAAAATAGAACCACCATATGATCCAACAATTCCACTTCTGGGTATATGTCCAAAGGAATTGAAATCAGGATCTTGAAGAGATATCTGCAGTCCCACGTTCACTGCAGCATTACTCACAACAACCAAGACATAGAAGAAACTTAAATGTCCGTTGATAGATGAGTGGATAAAGAAAATGTATTTAAATACAAAGGAGTGTTATTCAGCCATAAAAAAAGAAAGAAATCTTGCCATTTTCAACAACATGGATGAACCTAGAAGACATTATGCTAAGTGAAATAAGCCAGACACTGAAGAACAAATACTACACAATACCATTTATATTACAAATCTAAAATAGTCAAATTCACAGAATCTGAGAGTAGAATGGTGGTTACCAGGGGCTGGAGGAGGGAGAATAAGGAGGTGTTGATAAAGGGTACAAAGTTTCAGTTATTCACAATGAATAAGTCGTAGACATCTACTGTACACATAGTGCATGTAGTTAGCAATAGAGTTGTAAGTATAAAATTTGTACACTTAAAATTTTTGCTAAGGGAGTTCCCTGGTGGCCTAGTGGTTGGGATACGGCGCTGTCACTGCTGCGGCCAGGGTTCACTCCCTGGTCGGGGAACTGAGATCCCACAAGCTGTGCAGTGTGGCCAAAATATTTAAAAAAAAAATTTTTTTTGTTAAGAGGGTAGATATTAAGTGTTGATTATGACAGATAAGAGAGAGGATGGGAGGATATATTTATGGCATAGATTGTGGTGATGGTTTCACAGGTGTATACTTACCTCCAAACTCATCAAGTTGTTTAATTCAAATATGTACAGTTTGGGACTTCCCTGGTGGTGCAGTGGTTAAGAATCTGCCTGCCAATGCAGGGGACATGGGTTCTGAGCCCTGGTTTGGGAAGATCCCACATGCTTTGGAGCAGTTAAGCCCGTGTGCCACAACTACTGAGCATACGCTCTAGAGCCCACGGGCCACAACTACTGAAGCCCACGTGCTTAGAGCCCACGCTCCAAGAGAGAAGAGACAACAAGAGAAGCCACCAAAATGAGAAGCCCGCACACCACAATGAAGAGTAGCCCCTGCTCTCTGCAACTAGAGAAAGCCGGCGCAAGCAACAGACCCGATGCAGCCAAAAATAAATAAATAAATATGTACAACTTTTTGTGTGTTGTACCTTAATAAAGTAAGAAAGGAAACCATGTAACATAAAGAAAAAAAATCACAGAACTACTTTTCCTGAATATGTGTTCGTGGAAATTTTAATATACCAATTTCTAGTTCCCTGATATAATGAAATCCTACACTGAAAAAAATCCAGTTACTCACAATTATGTCTTGGCTGACTAAACATTTTACCATTTTAAAATGAAATACAGTATTGGAAAAATAATTGTAGTGTTCTGAACAATTGTATTTTGGTAACTGTTGTACTCTGGTATCAGCAGAGATTAGGCAGATTTTTAGCACAGTCCTTTGTAATATTTAAGAACAAAATAACTAGCCATACCATTCCCCTTGTATCTTCATTGAAAGCCCACAATGTAATAGGGTTAGGGCTAGGGCTAGGGATAGGGCTAGGGCTAGGGCTAGGACTAGGGCTAGGGTTAGGGTATGGATAGGAAAAAAAATTGAAATGGTAAGAGAATGAACTGTGTAGATATTTGGGGGAAGAGCATTCCAGGTAGAGGGAAACCAGGAAGTGCAAAGGCCCTGAGGCAGGCACATGCCTGGAAATTTCCAGGAAGAGCTGAGTCCATCAAGGCTGGAGTAGGGTGAGGAGGAGAAATGTGGTAGGGGATTAAGTCAGAGAAGGAGCTGGGGACAGGTGAGTGGGTCACGGTGGCTAGATTACCTAGGATCTCTTAGGCCTTTAGTTGGTATGAGATGGGAAACCATTGGAAGGTTTGAGCAGAGAGTGACATGGCCTGACTTGAGACTTAACATGCTCACACTACCCGCCATGTTGAGGACAGACTAAGGGGAGGCGGGGGAAGCCAGAGCCCAGCAAGGGGGCTGGTACTGTCATCCAGGTGAGAGGTCAGAGGTCATGGTGGCTTGGACCAGGGTGGTAGCAGTGGAGGCATATGAATGACTTAGGGATTGTCTGTACTGTGGCATAATTCTTTGCTCCCCTTCCTCTCCGTGTGTGTGACCTTGCATGTTACTGCTGAGTGATATTTCTGGTCAGGAAGCAGTAGCGACACACATTCTAATCAGCCAAAGAGCTGCATTTGGGACAGTGGCTGGGTTGAGTCACTGTGGCTCTTCCAGAAGGGAAGAGAAAGGGGAGGACTCCCACAGCGGGGGTAGGTAGGGCCTCCTACTGCACCCCATGCTGGGATTTAAGATAGAAAGACCCCAGTAAACCCAGTTACTGGTTGTGAAGATGTGGCTGGATGGTGGTTTGGGGCTGCGGGCTTTCTCCCAAACCCTCCTGGAAGTTGGGATTTCCCCAGCTGACCCCAGAGGACTCATCATCTGGGTTAATCTGCCCATACCAGCAGAACAGGGCAACCAGTGCAGCGTCCAGTCATTAGTGATTAGTGTAAATATATTTGTCCTTAGAAGCCGGATCACATGACCCTCAGGCGATGGCCTAACTCTTAAGTGACTCGTATTCCCGGGGAACACCTCTGTTCCTGCATTTCTACCTAAACGCAAACCTGGTCAGAGACGCCCAGTTGACCGCCCCCATCCTTAGTCACGTGGGCATATTCGAGGCTGGCCTTTTCCTCGACTGTGTCGCAGCCATCTAACAGCTTGAGTGTGGAGCCTTGGGGAGGGGGATGCAGTGGTCGCCTGCTCATCCCAGCCCCGTTTCTCCTAATCCCTTCCCCCGTCCCTTCATTCCCCAGACCACCTCCAGCGGTGGACAGAATTGGTCAACCGTGCTCTGGGTCAGTGCTGGAAACGCCCCGTTCGCATTTCATCTCTTTAACTTCGGGCTTTGGGTCCTAGAGTGTGCGGGACGGTTCAGCTTTCATTAGTCATTCATGTTTTAGGGAATGAAGATTCCGAGTTCTGGTTTTGATGGGGGTAGGAGGAGGGTAGTTGTAGAGGGATAAAGTCAAGTGCGAGAACCAACGGGGAGACGCTGGGGGTTAAAGGCATGAACTTTCTTAGGTGGGGCAGCCCTGGAAAATGGCTTCTGGGATAATACTTACAGCGTGTTTAAGGCGTTTTCAGTGAAAGATTCAGTAAAAACCTCTCTCTTGAACCCGTCCCTCATCTCTGGGTACTTAAACCCCTGGTGGAGATGCTGTCGTGCTTGAGACTATTAAGCATTTTGTGTAAGGGAAATATAACTCTTTTAGCTGTGGATGTTTTTCAGGAATGCAAGTGTAGGTGCAGGATTTTAAGAGCAGGGGTCTATTTAAAATGTACATATAATATTCTCTATGAGAAACATCCTTAGGTAAATTAATTCCTGCTTTGCTGCACGCATTCTTCCCATTGCCCACCAGAGGGCACTCGACCCTCCACCAGGAGGCGTTAAGGTCGACGTCCCCTTGGGTAATTTACTCGCCCTGCGCTTTCCCGGGCGTGGAGCCATATTAGACGCAGCAGGGCAAGGTTTGCCAGTTAGTGTCAATTGAAAGGGAAGGGCCATATAAATGGTGTCAGGAAAAACTGCTGCCTGTTACTGGGGAAATACAAATACATTCACATGAGCCCGTTAGGATATACAGTAACGGTCTCTGCCGTCACCTTCGTTTAGAGTCACATTGCCAAAGGAAGCAACAGTGCACCAGGCTTTAATATTCCTTCAAGCAGTCTTTATTTTCTCTGCTCTACACGTTAAGGAATGTTTGGTACCTTGTCATATCCAGAGAGAGAGAAAAAAGTGAGCGTCGTTCAGGTTTACAGGGTACCCCTTAGTGGGGACCTGAGGCCCAGGCTTGGCTGCAGGTGGGACGTAACAAACGTTCAAGCGCAAAATGCATGACCATCGTCCTTAAGACGCCCGCCGGCCCCACTTCTCCTCGCTCACATTCGCTAACACAGCAACCACCCTTCTCCGCCTAGTGTCTTCCGAGCCGCATTCAGTTAATTTTTCAACTGGATTCAACGTGGCTGGCATTAAGTGCTCAGCAAGTGGCCATGAATAGCAAGTCCAATTTATGGTCTCATTGATTCCTGTGAGAACAAAGTCATTTACAGTAAGTCAGCCTTAAAAGTGGGAAGTAGCAAAGGCCAAATTATCCAACTGTAAACTTCAAAATTTACTACTGTTTACAGTGTCAGATAAAGTAACTTGTGTCAGCACAGACAATGTTTCTGTTTTTAATTGTTCATCCATCATCATTAGGATGCAATTCTATTAAATCAATAGTTCAAGGAGTCAAAATTAGCTCCTCCCCCACGAAGTACTCCTGCCGGAAATGCTAAATCTAATCAAGTGTTCAGCCCTTACTGTATACCAGAAATACGGGGATAGATGATCAAGCTAAACAACATCACAGGAAATCCATCCTGGTCTGTTCAAGTGGTCCATGTTATGGGGGGGGGAGGGAAGGATTGTTCTATAACAGAGATTAAAGCGACATCACAACCAAATGCAATGAATGGATCTTGATTGGATGGTGGTTTTGAAAAATAGTAACAATAAAAGCTTTTTTTATGCTGTGTGAAAATAAGGGCAATTTAAATAGGTGTAGGCATGCAATGAGGCTAGGAATTTAGACCATTTTCTCAGGTGTGTCAGTGGCCCTGTAGGTAGTGTAATGTCCTAGACCTTAGGAGATACATGCTGAAGTATCTAGGAGTGAAGTTCATGATGTCCCCAACTTTTTTAAATTGAATTATAGTTGATTTTCACTATAAAAGTTTCAGATGTACAACATAGTCAACATTTTTATAGATTATATTCCATTTAAAGTGGTTACAAAATAGTGGCTATATTTCCCTGTGCTGCATAATACATCCTTGTTGTTTATCTAATTTATACATAGTAGTTTGTACCTACCCCTATCTTGCCTCCCCCTTTCCTCTCCCCACTGGTAACCACAGTTTGGTCTCTATATCTGTGAATCTGCTTCTGTTTTGTTATATTCATTCATTTGTTTTATTTTTTTTAATTCCACATGTAAGTGATATCATACAGTATTTTTCTTTCTCTGTCTGATGTAGTTCACTAAGCATAATACCCTCTAGGTCCATCTATGTTGTTGCAAATGGCAGAATTTCATTCTTTTTTATGGCTGAGTAATATTTCATTGTATATATATACACCACATCTTCTTTATCCATTCATCTGTTGATGGGCACTTGGACTGCTTCCATGTCTCGGCTATTGTAAATAATGCTGCCATGAACATTGGGGTGCATGTATCTTTTCAAATAGGTGTTTTCATTTTCTTCAGATATATACCCAGGAGTGGAGTTGCTGGATCATATGGTAGTTTTATATTTTCAGTTGTTTGAGGAACCTCCATACTGTTCTCCACAGTGGCTGCACCAATTTACATTCCCACCAAGAGTGCCCTATGGTTCCCTTTTCTCCACATCTTTGCCAACATTTGTTATTTGTAGATTTTTTGATGATAGCCATTCTGACAGGTGTGAGGTAATACCTTATGGTGGTTTTGATTTGCATTTCTCTGATGATTAGCGATGGTAAGCATATTTTCATGTGCCTGTTGGCCACCTGTAGATCTTCTTTGGAAAAATGTCTATTCAGGTCTTCTGCCCATCTTTTAATCAGGTTGTTTGTTTTTCTGATATTGAGTTGTATGAACTGTTTATATATTTTGGATATTAACCCCTTGTCCATCTCATCTACAAATATTTTCTCCCATTGAGTATGTTGCCTTTTGTTTTGTTGATGGTTTCCTTTGATGAGCAAAACTTTCAAATATAACAAATTCAGGACCTATTCATTTAGTTTTGCTTTTGTTTCTTTTGCCTTAAGAGACAGATCCAAAAAATTATTGCTACAATTTACGTCAAAGGGTGTTCTGCCTATGTTCTCTTCTAGGAGTTTTATGGTTTCACGTCTTACATTTAGGTCTTTAATCCATTTTGAGTTTATTTTTGTATATGGTGTGAGAAAGTGTTCTAATATCAGTCTTTTACATGTAGCTGCCCAGTTTTCCCAGCACCACATATTGAAGAGATTTTCTTTTCTCCAATGTGTATTCTTGCCCCCTTTGTCATAGATTAGTTGACTGTAAGTGTGTGGGTTTATTTATGGGCTCTCTATTCTGTCCCATTGATCTATGTGTCTGTTTTTGTGCCAGTAACATGCTGTTTTGATTACTGTAGCTTTGTTGTATAGTCTGAAGTCAGGGAGCATGATACCTCCAGCTATCTTCTTTTTTCTAACAATTGTTTTGGCAATTTGGAGTCTTTTGTGGTTCCATATAAATTTTAGGATTATTTGTCCAGTTCTGTGGAAAATGTCGTGGGTATTTTGATAGAGATTGCATTAAATCTGTAGATTGCTTTGGATAGTATAGACATTTTAACAATATTAATTCCTCCAATCCATGAGTGTGGAATACCTTTCCATTTCTTTGTATCATCTTCAATTCCCTTCATCAATGTTTTATAGTTTTCAGAGTATAGGTCTTTCACCTTCTTCGTCAAGTTTATTCCTATGTATTTTATCCTTTTTGATGTGATTTTAAATGGGAACTCCATCCATTTTTTCTTTGTTTGTTTGTTTTAGTTGCATGTTGTTTAGTCTCCACATGTTTGTGTTTTTCCCATTTTTCTTCCTGTAATTTATTTCTAGCTTCATACCATTGTGGTATTAAAAAATGCTTGATATAATTTCTATCCCCTTAAATTTGTTGAAACTTGTTTTGTGGCCTAGCATGTGATCTATCCTAGAGAACGTTCCATGTGCACTTTAAAAGAATGTGTATTCTCCTGTTTGAGGATGGAATGTCCTGTAGATATCTATCAAGTCCAACTGGTCTAATGTTTCATTTAAGACCACTGTTTCCTTATTGATTTTATGTTTGGATCATCTGTCCATTGGGATGTTAAAGACCTCTACTATTTTTGTATTATTGTCAATTTCTCCCTTGATATATGTTAATATTTGCTTTACACATTTAGGTGCTCCTGTATTAGATGTACATATGTTAATAAGTATTATATCCTTTTCTTGTATTGATCCCTTCATCATTCCATAATGACCTTCTTTGTCTTTTGTTATAGAATTTGTTTTAAAGTCTATTTTGTCTGATACGTGTATTGCTACCCCCACTGTCTTATTGTTTCCGTTTGCATGAAATATATTTTCCCATCCCCTCACTTTCAGTCTGTGTGTGTCTTTAGCTCCAAAATGAGTCTCTTTGTAAGCAGTATATAGATGTGTCTAGGTTTTTTATCCATTAAGCCATCCTATGTCTTTTGACTGGAGCATTTCAGTCCATTGACACAGTGATTATTGATAGTTATGTACTTATTGCCCTTTTTGTTACTTGTTTTCTGGTTGTTTTTGTAGTTCCTCTCTATTTTCTACTTTTAGTTTCTTCCCTTGTGGTTTGATGATTTTCTTTAGTGGTATGCTTGTGTTACTTTCTTTCTAGTTTTTGTGTATCTATTGTAGGGCTTTTTTAAAGTTAATTTTTATTGGAGTATAGTTGGTTTACAATTTTGTGTTAGTTTCTGCTGTACAGCAAAGTGACTCATTTATACAAATACATATATACACTCTTTTTTAGATTATTTTCCCATACAGGTCATTACAGAGTATTGAGTAGAGTTCCCTGTGGTATACAGTAGGTTCTAATTAGTTATCTATTTTATATATAGTAGTGTGTATATGTTAATCCCAATCTCCCATCTTATCCCTCCCCCCCCTTGATAACCATGTTTATTTTCTACATCAGTGACTCTATTTCTGCTTTGTAAATAAGTTCATTTGTACCATTTTTGTTTTAGATTCCACATATAAGTGATATCATATGATATTTGTCTTTGTTTATCTTACTTTACTCAGTATGACAATCTCTAGGTCCATCCATGTCGCTGCAAATGGCATTATTTCATTCTCTTTTATGGCTGTGTAATATTCCATTGTATGTATGTACCACATCTTCTTTATGTCCATCGATGGACATTTAGGTGGCTTCCATGTCCTGGCTATTGTAAATAGTGCTGCAGTGAACACTGGGGTGCATGTATCTTTTCGAATTATGGTTTTCTCTGGATATATGCCCAGGAGTGGGATTGCTGGATCATATGGTAGCTCTATTTTTAGTTTTTTAGGAACCTCCAAACTGTTCTCCATAGTGGCTGTACCGATTTACATTCCCGCCAACAGTGTACAAGGGTTTCCTTTTCTCCACACCCTCTCCAGCATTTATTGTTTGTAGATTTTTTTTTTTTTTTGGTAGATTATTTTGATGATGGCCATTCTGACTGGTGTGAGGTGATACCTCATTATAGTTTTGATTTGCATTTCTCTAATAATTAGTGATGTTGAGCATCTTTTCATGTGCTTTTTGTCATCTGTATGTCTTCTTTGGAGAAATCTCTACTTAGATCTTAGGACCATTTTTTGATTGGGTTGTTTGGTTTTTTGATATTGAGCTGCATGAGCTGTTTCTATATTTTGGAGATTAATGCCTTGTCAGTCTCTTCATTTGAAAGCATTTTCTCCCACTATGTGGGTTGTCTTTTCATGTTGTTTATGGTTTCCTTTGCTGTGCAAGAGCTTTTGAGTTTAATTAAGTCCCATTTGTTTACTTTTGTTTTTCTATTGTAGGTTTTTGATTTGTGGTTACCGTGTGGTTCATATATGTTGACCTAAAACTATATCTACTTGTTTAAGCACATTCATTTAAGTTCAAGCACATTCCAAAAGATCTACACTTTTTGCTCCCCTCCCAAACATTTTGTGTTTTTGATGTCATATTTTACATCTTTATGTTTATCCCTTTACTGATTATTGTAGTTATAATTGATTTTACAATATTTTGTCTTTCAATCTTTGTACTAGCTTATTTAAGAGGTTGATCCTTTACTATATATTTGCCTTTACTAGTGGGATTTTTCCTTTCCTATACTTACGTCTTGTTATAGCCCTTTCTTTTCTACTTAAAGAAGAGCCTTATCATTTCTTTTAGGGTAGATTTAGTATTGATGAGCTCTTTTAGTTTTCACTTGTCTGAGAAGCTCTTTATCTCTCCTTCAATTCTAAATGATATTATTGCTAGGCTAGGTTGCAGGATTTTCCCTTCTAGCCCTTTGAATATATGTCACTCCCTTCCGGCCTGCAAAATTTCTGCAGAGAAAATCATTTATAGCTTTATGTGGAGGTTCCCTTGTATATGACTCTTTGTCCTCTTGCTGCCTTTAGAATTCTCTGTATTTAACCTTTGCTATTTTAATTATGATATGTCTTGGTGTGGGTGTGTTTGGCTTCATCTTGTTTGGGAACCTCTGTGCTTCCTGTACTTGGATATCTGTTTCCTTCTTCAGGTTTAGAAAGTTTTCAGCCATAATTCCATCAAATACATTTTTGACCCCTTTCTCCAGGGTGTTCTGGCAGCTATCACCTTGGTAGGAGGTGGGGCTGGAGATGAAGGGGCTAGAGCCAGCACCAAGTGTGAGCCAGGGCTTCTCCTCTGTTCAGTGGCCAACACCACTATTTTGAGGGTGGAGGCAAGTTCCAAGTTGCTGGAGCAGAAGCCCTGACGGTCAGGTCTGACCTGGCTCTGTTCCCTTTAAGGGTGTGCTCTCCTCCCACCCCAGCACTGGCTCCCCTGTCCCAGAGGCGAGCAGTGTTGGAGCCAGAGGGGCTGGTGCTGGTGCTTGGCCTGGGTCTGGGTACAGCTGTGGTGGTCCTGGTTGCAGTCAGGGTCCCTGATCGCTTCTGATGTACTGTCTCCATGAGCACCCATAGTGGCTGCCCCCACCCCACTCAGAGGCCACTCTGAGTCAGAGCCACCTTTGTTCCTCACAACAGAGCTCTCCCCTTGGCCCCTGAAGCCCTCACTGTAGTGTGGAGCTGTGCTGCAGAGGAGGCAGGGCTGGTGGAGGCACTCACCTCAGGCTGGGTTGAGTGCCAGGGTGGTCGCAAGAACCCAGCATCCCAGGCAGTTTCAATCTGCCCTTTCCCCGCTGTCTGGGGAGTAAGCAAGCATTTATGCATGCCTCACAGGTGGAGTCCAGGCTTCCTACCGTCCTCCTGTTAGTCCTACCAGCCTTCCAGCCAGCCAAGCGGACGCCTTTCCTGGAGTCAGATCCCCCATGGCTGGTGTGGCCAGTATGTGGCTCAAAGTGCTTACTCCCCAGGGAGGAACCCCACCTGTGTAAAAGGAGTCCAAGGGAATTCCTCTGAGTCCCCTACCGGGGCACAGGTCCCGACCTGATGGCTTCTCTTCCCTTCCTACCCAATTCCGTGTGGAACTTTCTTTCAGCCTTGGTTATCCAAGAGCCTTTCTGCCAGTCTCCAGTTGGTCTTCAGTGGGAATTTCTCCACATGTAGATGTATTTGATGTGTTCGTGGGGGGAAGTGAGTTCCCCATCCTCCTTCTCTGTCATCTTGTCTCTCTCTGCAACTTCTTTTGAAATGATTCAGGAATAAAAAAGTAGACAGGGAAAGGAAATATAGCAAAACGATTACACCATTAAACGTTGTTGAAACTGGGTGGTGAGTATAAGATGGTCATTGTACTCTACTTTTCTGTATGACTGAAAATTTTTACATTAAAAAGTTGGAATAAATGATGGTGACAATGCCATTTGCTTTGGGTAGCAGACTCTCAAAATCATTGGGACTTCTTGTCTTCCACAAATCACTATTTACCTGTGTAAGAAAGGAAGGTGTCTATGTCAGGAACAGTGTCCTACCCACAGCAGACCCTGAATTATTTATCAATGAATGAATATTTCTTTCTCTCTTTTTGGTTTTCCCTTTCTAAATCTGCCACTCTAGTTAAAGCTAACCTTAAGCCTTTATCATCTTTCTAAATGCTTTAAAACTGCAGAGTGAGGTGATTTTGCAAAGAATGCCAATTAAAGAGAAGATAGCTCTTGTGGCTGGTGGAATAGTTAGTAGCATGCTGAGAGTGGGTGGTTATTTGTAGTGTCATGCCATGTTCAAAGTACTGTTTGATTGTGTTCTGTTTTGGTTTTTTAAAGTATTCTATTTATTTTGGCTGTGCTGGGTCTAAGTTGTGGCACCCAGGATGTTCGTTGCAGCACGCGGGATCTTTTAGTTGCGGCACGTGGGCTTCTTAGTTGTGGCATGTAAACTCTTAGCTGCGGCAGGAATGCGGGATCTAGTTCCCTGACCAGGGATCAAACGTGGGTCACCTGCATTGGAAGCATGGGGTCTTACCCACCAGACCACCAGGAAAGTCCCCAAAGCGCTGTTTATAAAAGAAAATCAATTCTATTCTGGCCCTCTATGAGCTGCAATGTTGTATACTGGTTGCTTTTCCTTAAGGCATAAATACAGTGGTCCATCGGCTACTCTGATTTAGACTTGAAATACTGTATTCTGTAAAATTCATCCTTTCATCTGTCTATCCAATCATCCAACCATCCACTCACTAATTTATTCAAGAACCAGGAGTTACAGGAACAAGGTCAGGGAAGAAAATGTGATGCACCCCAAAACTGGAAGCCCATTTGTGATGTTATAAGCAAGAATTATAATGATCAGTGAGGATGTAGAAAGGATAAAAGCCACATCATCCTCTATAGCAGTGTTTCTCAAACTTCAATCATTGACAAAAATTCATGATTTCTGCCATATCTGAGGACCATTAACTGTAATACTTAATATCCTCTCTTAAATCCATTCACTTAAAGAAAAAAACAACTTAAATGCCTACTGTGGTCTCATCCTAAACATTACTATCCATAAAGTCATGGTTGTGATGTGTTGTTGAGTTTTTCTCTGATGTATTAAAATAAATGCATAGCTATACAATCATCACATGTATCTTTAACGATGGGTGTAATCAGTGACACACATACCATACTATATAGGAATCTACCTTTCAGAAAAGGATTTAGGAGGCAAATGAATTGAGCTTAACGTACTGGCTCATATGTGTCCACATGTATGAAACACATATACATTCCAACTAACCATCATTTGGTCCCTTCCTTCTGTTCAGGCCTTCCTTTAGTAGTAAATCAGTGATCTAAACTGCTTTGTACAGTTAATTTCCCAAAGACCAAAAGAAGAATGGATTCAATGAATATTTTGCTGATTAGAAAATGAGCACGAGTCTTGAATACTCATACAGATCACACATCTACTAAGTCCTGATGCAAGAAGAATTCATCTTTTTTAAAAAATTTATTTTCTATTTATTTATTTATTCTTTTTTTTTGCTGCGTGGCATGTGGGATCCTAGTTCCCCAACCAGGGATTGAACCTGTGCCCCCTGAGTTGGGAGCGCAAAGTCCTAACCACTGGACTGCCAGGGAAGTCCCAAGAATTCATCTTTTTTTTTTTTTTTAACATCTCTTTTGGGGTATAATTGCTTTACAATGGTGTGTTAGTTTCTGCTTTATAACAAAGTGAATCAGTTACACATATACATATGTTCCCATATCTCTTCCCTCTTGCATCTCCCTCCCTCCAACCCTCCCTATCCCACCCCTGCAGGCAGTCACAAAGCACCGAGCCGATATCCCTGTGCCATGTGGCTGCTTCCCACTAGCTATCTACCTTACGTTTGGTAGTGTATATATGTCCATGCCTCTCTCTCACCCTGTCACAGCTCACCCTTCCCCCTCCCCATATCCTCAAGTCCGTTCTCCACTAGGTCTGTGTCTTTATTCCTGTCTTACCCGTAGGTTCTTCATGACATTTTTTTTTTTTTCTTAAATTCCATATATATGTGTTAGCATACAGTATTTGTCTTTCTCTTTCTGACTTACTTCACTCTGTATGACAGACTCTAGGTCTATCCACCTCATTACAAATAGCTCAATTTCGTTTCTTTTTATGGCTGAGTAATATTCCATTGTATATATGTGCCACATCTTCTTTATCCATTCATCCGATGATGCACACTTAGGTTGTTTCCATCTCCAGGCTATTGTAAATAGAGCTGCAATGAACATTTTGGTACATGACTCTTTTTGAATTATGGTTTTCTCAGGGTATGTGCCCAGTAGTGAGATTGCTGGGTTATATGGTAGTTCTATTTGTAGTTTTTTAAGGAACCTCGATACTGTTCTCCATAGTGGCTGTACCAATTCACATTCCCACCAGCAGTGCAAGAGTGTTCCCTTTTCTCCACACCCTCTCCAGCACTTATTGTTTCTAGATTTTTTGATGATGGCCATTCTGACTGGTGTGAGATGATATCTCATTGTAGTTTTGATTTGCATTTCCCTAATGATTAATGATGTTGAGCATTCTTTCATGTGTTTGCTGGCAGTCTGTATCTCTTCTTTGGAGAAATGTCTATTTAGGTCTTCTGCCCATTTTTGGATTGGGTTGTTTGTTCTTTTGTTATTGAGCTGCATGAGCTGCTTGTAAATTTTGGAAATTAATCGTTTGTCAGTTGCTTCATTTGCAAATATTTTCTCCCATTCTGAGGTTTGTCTTTTGGTCTTGTTTATGGTTTTCTTTGCTGTGCAAAAGCTTTGCAGTTTCATTAGGTTCCATTTGTTTATTTTTGTTTTTATTTCCATTTCTCTAGGAGGTGGGTCAAAAAGGATCTTGCTATGATTTATGTCATAGAGTGTTCTGCCTGTGTTTTCCTCTAAGAGTTTGATAGTTTCTGGCCTTACATTTAGGTCTTTAATCCATTTTGAGCTTATTTTTGTGTATGGTGTTAGGGAGTATACTAATCTCATACCTTTATATGTACCTGTCCAGTTTTCCCAGCACCACTTATTGAAGAGGCTGTCCTTTCTCCACTGTACATTCCTGCCTCCTTTATCAAAGATAAGGTGACCATATGTGCGTGGGTTTATCTCTGCGCTTTCTCTCCTGTTCCATTGATCTATCTTTCTGTTTTTGTGCCAGTACCATACTGTCTTGATTACTGTAGCTTTGTAGTATATTCTGAAGTCAGGGAGCCTGATTCCTCCAGCTCCGTTTTTCGTTCTCAAGATTGCTTTGGCTATTCGGAGTCTTTTGTGTTTCCATACAAATTGTGAAATTTTTTGTTCTAGTTCTGTGAAAAATGCCAGTGGTAGTTTGATAGGGATTGCATTGAATCTGTAGATTGCTTTGGGTAGTAGAGTCATTTTCACAATGTTGATTCTTCCAATCCAAGAACATGGTATATCTCTCCATCTATTTGTATCATCTTTAATTTCTTTCATCAGTGTCTTATAATTTTCTGCATACAGGTTTTTTGTCTCCTTAGGTAGGTTTATTCCTAGATATTTTATTCTTTTTGTTGCAGTGGTAAATGGGAGTGTTTTCTTTATTTCACTTTCAGATTTTTCATCATTAGTGTATAGGATTGCAAGAGATTTCTGTGCATTAATTTTTGTATCCTGCTGCTTTACCAAATTCATTGATTAGCTTTAGTAGTTTTCTGGTACCATCTTTAGGATTCTCTATGTATAGTATCATGTCATCTGCAAACAGTGACAGCTTTACTTCTTTTCCGATTTGTATTCCTTTTATTTCCTTTTCTTCTCTGATTGCTGTGGCTAAAACTTCCAAAACTATATTGAATAAGAGTGGTGAGAGTGGGCAACCTTGTCTTGTTCCTGATCTTAGTGGAAATGCTTTCAGTTTTTCACCATTGAGGATGATGTTGGCTGTGGGTTTGTCATATATGACCTTTATTATGTCGAGGAAAGTTCCCTCTATGCAGAATTCATCTTTTGACACAAATATCAGATATGTTTCCAAAACTTACAATAATGAATGTAATATGAAGTGATTAAAAATGTTTTACAGGTAGTGTTTAGGGCCAGTAGTTTTCTTTTTCTTAGTACTTTATATTTTAGTCTTAAAGAAATGGTACCTCAAGGCTGCCTCCTCATTTCTGTTTAAATAAATCATCCTCATTTTCATAATGAGGTCCTTTCTTGGTGCAGAGCTGGGGGCATGCAGGTAGGCAGGTGTTTTAAATATACTTTAGTTGCTTCTGTCCTTCATTTGTCAAGTATTTGTTGCATACCTACTACATCCAGGCATTGGACTGGATGCTGCAGAGACCAGAAAGAATGAAACAGACATGGTTCCTGCCTGGTGGAGCTTACTGTATAGTATGGAGAGAGCTACTAATAAGTCATCTCCCAAATAGACAGAAAATTGCCCTGAGGAAGTGGTGTTTGAGCAGAGGTCTGTATAGGGGGAGAGAAAAGAAAGGTCCAGTCAAAGGGAACATCCAGTGCAAAGGCCCCCTCTTGTGGTGGGGCAGAGAGGGAGAGCATCACACCTCCAAGGAATTAAAAGGATGTAAGTGGTTGGAACCTGGGGCCTGTGGGGCTGGACAGGTGTTGGCCCTGCCATGCTGGGCCCTCGGTGATGGTAAGGAGTTTGGTCTTTGTCCCAAGAGCAACAGGAAACCACTGAAGTGGGGGGGGGCTCCTCAATAAAAATCAAGGCTCTGTTAGCAATGAAGAAGGGGGAAATGGTTACCAGGTACGCAAGCAACAGTACTTACAGAAACACCCCAAATGTTGCCTATCCCAAAAAGAACTATTTCCCCATCTTCCCCACCCCTGTAAACAGTATGGCTTACTGTTTCTCATCTCAGTGAGTGGCCTCACTATTCACCCAGTAGCTCAAGTCAAAATCTAGGCTCCATCCATGATACTCCCCCTTGTCTTCAACCCCTTACCCTCCATATCTAATCCATGGCCAAGTCCTGTCCATTCTACCTCTTAAATATCTGAACTCATTCACTTCTCCATCTCCACCGTCAAATTCATGCAATGGTGTCTTGCTGAGCCACCGCAGTGGTTCCCCACACGCTCTTGTATTTGCACAATCTGTTCTCCACACAAAATGGCCTTTTCAAACTACAAATCCAATCATATCACTTCTCTGTCTGAAGGCCGGGGATCTGGGGTAAATCTCGCTGAGCCCTAGCCAATCATGACAGACTCATTCCACCTGCCCTTGACTGGTTTCATTGAGGGCAGAGACCCAGTGACTCATTTCTGGTAAGCATCGCTTGGGGGGAGCTTCTGGGAAAGGGTTTCTTGTTCTTCGAAAAAGACCTTTGGGAGAAAAGGATGCTTTTTATTTTGCTAGGCATTGTCACATCTGGGTGTCTCTGGAATGGCAGCAGCCATCTTGCGACCAGCCTGAAAGCAGTGCCTAAAGCCCAGAGTGCCACCGCTGGAAACTGCCCTACATGTGAGGCAAATCCCCTGGCTATGCAAGCCGATTTGAGTTGGGTTTTCTGGCATGTGCGGCTGTAAGGATTCTGATATGTGTCTGAAGCATCTGGTGCCAAATGGGCAGTTGGATACGTGCAGCTGAAGCTCAGTGGAGAGGTCCGAGCTGGAGAAATAGAGTCCTTGGTGAAGCTGAGGGAAGGGATAGATTGCCAAGGAGGAGGGTAGAAGGTGAGATCAGAAAAAAGTTTAGGAGAGGATGAGACTGCCAAGTTTAGGAGGGATTGGGTCAGAGAGAGGTGCCAAGGGAGACCACCTGTGGCCAGGAGAAAGGATTTCCTGTTTATCTTCCTCTTTATATTGATTGAGACTAATATTAAGGAAGGGCATTATAACATTCCTAAGTGTATTCAAACTGGACAAAAGGAAGTGGCTCAGGAATGTTTTCGCTAGAGGAGGAAGTTGGATTTCAGAACCAACCCTTGGGATTAGGGGAGTTTGGCTGTCTGCCATTTTACAAGGAGGTCATTTTACCAGAATTTCAAAGGCAACCAAAAATTGAACGAACAACCTGATCAGGGAATACTCCTCCTCTTCTGAGTGTAAGATACTGAGTTAGGTGGAGATTGGAAGGGCATCCCAAGAGGAGGCACCATCGTAATAAAAGGCTCGGAGGGTGTAAGCCAAGGGCATCCGTCACAGAATGAGGCTGGAGAAAAACGTGGGAAATGAGATGGGAATATGGGAACGAGGTCAGCATAGGGTGTGCCTTGTAAATCAGGCTAAGTTTACATTTTATTCAGTCTGAAACGGTTCCCGTGGAAGGTTTTTGAACAGTAAGGAGTTAGATGTGGTAAAGGTGTTCCAGATCACCTTTGTTAGGTTAAAAAAAAAAAAAAACAGAGGACCAGGCGCTACGTTACCATGAGAGGTTCTCAAACTTCAGTCCGTACCAGAATTACCAGAGGAATTTGTGAAAAATGTAAATTCCTGGTACTCACCACCCCCCGGATTGGGATTCTATAGGTTGGGTCCGATACGTACACTTTTAAAAAAGCCTTCTGGCAGCGCTACTGCCAAGGGATGAGTTGGGAGTTTAGCTCCCATCCTCTGCATCCCTTCGCTCCTCCATTCTTTGACACAGAAAATGGGCGTTTCTCAATGTTACACCAGAAGTTCTTCCAGGGTCTATCAACCTGACAGCGGCCCCAGTCCCTCCCACGTCGGGTGGACCCGACGTGGCGGTCTCGGGCCCCACAGCGACGCCAGGGACTGAGGACCGAGCAGGGGCGGGCACCAGGCGGTCGGGCGGCGACCGGGCTCCTCTCTCGGACTCCTGCCCCGAGCCCGGCCCCGCCCTGCCTCGGGTTTCGAAAACCCGCAGCCATAGCCTGCCTGAATAACAGCGGTGGCCACGCACAAACCTGTGGGCGGGTCTCCATGGTGACTGGCGGACGCTGTGACCAATTATGTACCGGCGTTTGTTTCCGCCCCATCCCTCCCCCGGGGCCGATACTTCCGTGACTGACAGTTCCCTCTGGACGCTGTTACGTAAGGGGAGGGTCAAGTGCGGCCCCACCCGAACCGAGCAGATTTGATTGGCAGGACCTAGTGCTGCCGCCCCAACGCCCCCGGAAGAACGTCCTTGACGGACAGGTGTAGGAGCCACTCGGCGCCGCGAGGCTGGGCGGAAGCGTCCGGGTCCAAGGGAGGGGGGCAAGGGGCGGAGCCGGAGGCTGGGAGCCGGGCTGGGCGGGGCGGGGAGTAGGTAGGGGCTGGGCTGGCTCTGCGGCCAGAGATGCTGAGGGGCCGCGACGGCGCTCTGCAGCCGGGAGCACTGCATTAAAAACACCGAGGTGGGGTGCGCTGCCAGGCCGGTGGTAGGTACGCGAGGGATGTCGAGTCCTCAAACGCGGACCGCCAGCGTCCTCGGGGCCGGCATTTGTATACCCTACCAGGGGCCCTCGACTCCGTAGCGACGGCGGCCGCACTGGGACACGGGGGCGGGGCTGGGCACCTGTCCGCGTTCGTAGGCACCTGCTGCACCGGCCGCCGCGGGGCCCGGGGCCTGGCGCTGGGGGCTGCCCGGGAGCGGGGCCGGGCCGGCCTGAGGAGGGGAGGTGAGCCGGACCGGTTCGCCCCGTCCGGGGCCCGCACTCCTCGGCCCGCTCCCCACTCCCGGCTCTGTCCCCGCTCCCAGGTTGAGGGGGGCGTCCGAGGCTCGCAGCCCCCCACCAGAGGGTCTCGCGGGCCTGGCCGGCCTCGAGCTATCTGCGAGGTCGGGATTTGGCTCCTGCCTTGCATCATCCCGAGACAGGTTTGTCCAGATTCCCTGCGTGCGCGGAGATGGGTTTCCGCCCCGGGCGCGGGTGCCCGTCCCGGCTTTCCCCAGAGAGACGGGGCAGAGGCTGTTTTCATCTTTTCCCTGGGCCCTGCTCCGTCGCCTCTTAACATGGAATTTAAGGCTGTTCGGGGTGATGTGCCTATTTAGGAACTATGGTACATAGGAGGTAAGCACCGCCCGTCTCTTAAGTTTTGGCTCAGGACAGGTGCGGATCATTCTTATAGGGCCGAGCTACGACTTCTCAGCTGTATGATATAAAGAGACAATCATGTGTTGTTTGTACGACCAGACCAGCAGAAATTCTAAAGTTGTTTCGGAATGAGTAGGACGTGCCTTGTGTTTTCTTCCATCTATGTCACTCCTGTTGGAAAAATGCTGTACTGTGCCTGGGTAAAGTAGATAGCTATTAAAGAGTGTAGTTGCTCATGAAAAGCGTGCTACAATTTCTCGATTATGTCGTCGCTGGAAACAAAGGCAGCAGTAGACAATACCTCCTTCTTAAAGACAGGAGGAACTGGGACTAAGTTTTATTTGATTCTTAAGGGCAAAGTCATAGAATCTTTACGTGTTAGACTTGGAAGGGACCTTACAGGTGACTGATCCACCCCAGTAAATTTACATGGTGGTGAGCGCTGTATCCCAGGGGGACAGGATTCCCTGTTAAATCAGGTCTGTTCTAGATGATGGTTGGGTGCTGCACATTACTCTGGATCTGAAAACCAGTGTTGTTCTTACTTGCACCAAACAGGAACATACACACCCACACAGTTTTGATGTCCCAGCCATTTTGGCTTGTATCATAGTTACCTTTAAAGACAGATTTGCAGAGAGCTCTCAGCAATAAGTTGCTACTTACTGGATGTAAGTCATCAGGTAGGTGGGAGAACCAGAATCCTCATTACTTGGATTCAATTATTGGGTGGCATTGTATCTTGGAAAGCAAAGCAGCAGTAATGGGCACTGGTTGGGTATGGGACCCACCTGTGGATGTCATAGGCTCGGCAGAAAACAAATTTTTGCTGATTAGGGACATTTGGTACATGCTTCTCTAATGATTTGCTTCTTACAAATTTTGTAAAATGTTGCTTTAAATTTTTACCCTTTTCACCTTCAGCTTGTTGACTGGTGCAAGTAGGAATTTAGCAGAGCTCTGTTTTAAACATGACCAAGCCTGGGGGAAGTCACCAGAGCAGACAAATTACTGTTCTTACGCTCCGCTTGCTGCTTGTCCTTTGCCTCTTCCTTTGTATTTTTAGTAAATGACCCACTGACTTGGTGACTTTTGAGACATGCTTTCTTATCCACTTTGCATAATTCTGCTGTTTCCACACTTGAAGCAGTTGGAAAAGGTCGTTTTTTGTTTGTTTGTTTTGTGGATGGTCCAGACAGGACCCAGTTCTCCCTCCCCCTCTGTCTCGTATGCTCTGCCTTTGGTTGCTAGTTTTGTGGGAGAGAATCATTCTGTACTTAAGACACTCTCAAATCAGCTCCCTTGGATCTTTAATTCCCATAACCCTGAGAACTGTGATAGACCTTTTGTGTCAGTGGGTACAGTGCATTCTGAACCTGGCTTTCCCAGTAGTTAAATGCCTAGACATTATGCTAGTACCAGCTGCTGTAGTCCATATCTTTTGCACTTCTGGCACCAGAGCTGAACTGTGTCACTGAATATTCTGAATCCTGGCCAAGGACTTGGTACACAGATTCCTGTCGGCATTTAAAGATGGGAAAGAAATTGGAGTCAGGAGAGGGAGGGGGTATAGAAGGAAACTATTTCTAAAGATTTTTCCCCCTAGGTTTTTATAACTACATGTTATATAACATTATACTGTATTTCTGCTTAGAGATACAGATTTAGTTCTTAACTATTTCAGAAGTCTTAACTGTTGGTGTTGGTCTGTTTCTCTGTTTTCCCATCTCATTTTAAGGTAAAGTGAATTCTGCGGACGGAAGAGTTTGATGACACAGACCACTGAATTTCTTTGTTTGGAGTACACGTTATGAACCCTTTCTGGAGCATGTCTACAAGCTCTGTACGCAAAGTAGGTATAGTTGATAAATTTACTGAGGAAACCCATCTGTGTCAGACCAGAGGCCAAAATAATTCATACCAAGGTTGCCTATAATGTTAACAAAATTACCTTGTTTTTCTAGTTTAGGTTTTACTTTTGGGAAACAATTATTTGGTTGATTAAAGTCAGTTTCTGAGACCAAGATCACATCTCAAATAGAAATCATTCTAGTAATCAAAATTCTGTTATTTTGACTTAGGTTATATTTACACATGATGAAATTTGTGACACTTTATTGTAGTAGTCTTTTGACAAACTGCAAGATTTCATGGTTAGAGAAGTGTTGGTTGGGCAAGACCAGTCCAATATGGTCAAGTCAGACTTGAGGGCACTGGTTTAAGTTTTCTAAATAAAATACATTTTAGGGAAGCTTAAAATACACAAACAAAAAGAAAATGAATGTCACCCATAATTCCACGTGTAAGAGAACACCACTATTAATCCTTTTTCCTGTACACGATGTTGTGTACGCTTTTAAGACAGCTAACTCCGCAGGCTTTGACTGCGCTTGAGCCGAGGAGATGCCTGTGAGACGGCAGTTTAGCCTCTGACTCATTTACCCCTCTGTCTTTGACTAAGAATGACAGTTTATACTGATGGTAGTCCAGATGTGGAAACGTGTCCATTAGGGACAAGATCAAAATCAGACCCATGCAAGTGAGAGAACAGCTTCATTCTTAGTTTCTAACCGAAGTGGTGGCATCAGGTAGTGACTGCTTTCAGTCCTCTATACTATTTATTTTGAGATGCTTAGCACCCGACTTTCTACAGCTAAATGCTAGGGGACCTTTCTAGTCTTGTCTAATTGTGTAGTAACCCCTTGCCCTCTTTCTGGGGCCGCCAGGAGAAACCATTTCTTTCTCCGTTTCAAGTAAATCCTGTAAATATTGGCCTTATTGTCTTTATAGGCTGCAGCTGATGCATGAATTTTCTTACGATTTAGCCTTGCTTCAGCTTTGCTCTGCTCTCTGTAATAGCCTGCCTGCTCAACAGACTTTCAGGTCATCTTGATCATGGTGCTAGAATGTCCTTGTAAAAGAGTAACTCCAGCTTTTCAGTCAAAGACTAAAGGACATCACATGTAGTCTTGTGATTTAAGAATCATCCTAACAAATGTTCTCACCGCTTCATC
This sequence comes from Delphinus delphis, assembly GCF_949987515.2. Lineage (NCBI taxonomy): Eukaryota > Metazoa > Chordata > Mammalia > Artiodactyla > Delphinidae > Delphinus > Delphinus delphis. The sequence goes on along the minus strand of NC_082702.1, from coordinate 28,648,875 downwards.
TTGAATAGCGATCTGATGGTGAAGAAAAGACATTAACAGGGGATGTGAAAACCAGTCCTCCACGCACTGCTCCAAAGAAACAGCTGCCTTCTATTCCCAAAAATGCTTTGCCCATAACTAAGCCTTCATCTCCTGCCCCGGCAACACAGTCAGCAAATGGCACGCATGCTTCTTACGGACCTTTCTACCTGGAATACTCCCTTCTTGCGGAATTGTAAGTTCTGAAACAAACGGGTTAACTTTTGAATGACCCTTGAAGGTGAAGAATGAAACTTATTCTGAAGGACTCAGTAAACAGCAGCCATTTAATCTTAAAGCTCAAACCCATCCCCCTCCAGTATTAGCCTTAATGTATATAGGATGGACTCTATTGCTAGCAAAATCACCTTTCTTCACCAAGGCCTAAGTGGTGTTATATAAATATCCTCTTCTAAAAGTAATGATTCTTATCGAGAGCTTGGCTAAGTAAGATTTAAGGCAAATGTGTGCTTGAATTTCCATGTCTGTTTTGGAGAGCAAGAGGGGGGGGGAAACAGATTTATTAAGCAACCAGGAACTTAATTTTGGTCTACCTTTATATGAGGTGAGGAACTCACCTCTGAAGAGGTTGTTGTAGAGGGTGGGACAGTGGGAGGGTGGCGATCTATTCTTTCTTGGGTCAAACCCAGCTGGAGGTTTGTGCTCCATTCTGGTGATCACCCTGTAAGAGGCATCTATCCTGACAGACTGAGGAGAGGGTCCCCAAAAGAGATGGTCCCAGGAGGAGATGGTCCCAGTAGGCGGAGGTCAGGAAGCCTGACCTTGGCAGTCAGCAGTTGAAGGAACGGGAACCACTGACTTGGAGAAAACCTGGAAAGTACTTATTAAAGCTGTCTTCACCTGAAGGTCCGTCATTAGAAAGGGGATTTGACTTATTCTGTATGACCCCCAGGGGCAGAACTAGGCCATTATGGGGAAGTTTTAAAGATTTGGGCTCCATGTAAGTAAGAACTTGACTGGTCACAGAAGTCAAAAATTGGACTGAAGTTGCACATATCAGTAGAGTGTGAGCAGACGGGCACTTCCGCAGAGTCTAGTAGTGGTACCACAGTGCTTGGCCCATCAGAGGGGCTCAAATAGTGATTGAGTGCAGATGGCCTTTGATTTGATTATTTGTTATGTGGGCAGAACGTCTGGAGAATTAATTCTGAATTTCAGTCATGTAAAACTTCCTTTGTACATGAAGTTTAATTTTAAAAGCATCCTCCAGCCGTCTCTCACTGTGCTAACGTTGTAACGGTCAGAGGGTCTGAGGCCCCAGTGTAAATGGCGAGTGTGATTTGGTAGCACAGGTCCCTTTAGCTTTATAATGGAAGCCTGTGTTTGAGGCGAGGCAGTGAGTTGGACAGGCTTCTATTGTGGCATTAAATCTGCTGTCTGTATTAGGACACAAAATTGCCTTTTTGGCAAACCTCACTGTAGTAGATACATCTGCCAACCATGCTGCTGTTGACAGCATGGGATAACTACTTTAAAATGATTGAAATACAAGTGTGGTAGCAAATAGGTCATAAATAAAAACAGACAGCTGAGGTCCAATAAGCTGCTTCGCAGTAACATTCAGGATTGGCAGGTTAATGTGTCTTAAGACCCTCAGTCAACATTGTTCTTTTCAAGGTCTGGTCACAGTGTTACTTGTTTAGGCTCACAGCTCAGCTAAAACAGGAACAGAGCAGAATGGCTGTCAGGTGACCAGGTCCCAGAAGAGCCAGTGCAGCCTCTGTCTTCCCTTGTTTCAGCACCCACCGTTTCCCACGCCACGGCCCACAGAGTTCAAGTGTCTGAGTTGGGGGTAAATTCAGGAGCAGAGTACAGTGTGAGCGCCTCAGGCTGCCTGCCTTCTACCAGGAACACTGCCGCACCGACTGGTGTTCAAACTTAAAATGACCCCCAAATGAGGGTAATTCCATGGAATTTTAATGTCTTAATTACCTAAAGTTGTATTTTAAAAAGGCTTTTAAATGTGTGTGGGTAAGATGTGTTGTTCATGGTCACAAAAGCAATAATCGTACAGATACTCGCACTGACCTAAAATTTGATGTCCAGAATTACCTACAGGTTGGTTTCCAAGGTGGTGTTTTGGGGAAGCTGATTTCTGGGTGGAAAACTTGATTGTGTATCCCTGTTCAGCTTTAATTTCTTAATCTGGGGCCCTTATTTGGCTGTGTTTCTCTGTAAGCATGTGTTATGAAACCAGTAAACAGGCAGCAGTCAGGGCCAGGTGAGAGATTGTGATGACTCTGTCTGTATGGTTAGAGTATCAGCTGCCCTTCAAGGGACTATTCCTTCTTTCAAAAAATGAACGTGGGTGGTTTGGTCTGTATGTCGTTTCCATCTGTGCAATCTCACTGTTCTGCTGCTTCTGTTTTAGTACCTTGGTTGTGAAGCAGAAGTTACCTGGTGTCTATGTGCAGCCATCTTATCGATCTGCATTAAGTAAGAAGGATTCGCTCTTTTTATAGCATATTTGGTTCCTCTGACACAAACTTAGCCTGTAACTCTTTTTATTTTTTCCTACAGTGTGGTTTGGAGTAATATTCATACGGCATGGACTTTATCAAGATGGTGTATTTAAGTTTACAGTTTACATCCCCGATAACTACCCAGATGGTGACTGTCCAGTAAGTTGGGGATACAGTCTGGCTTCTTTTCTTTCTTGGACCCTTACTGCAGGAAGAGGGTATAAGGGGCTTTAAAGATTTCTTGGTTCTTTTCCTGGCCTAATACTTTTATGATTTCAGTTTCCCGAAATGTCTTGTCTACTCAGTAGTCTTTCAGGGGGATTTTTTGCTTTGTTGCATCTTTTGCCATGCTAGCCTCTGCCTTCAGCTTTACTTGTTTCTCTGCTCAGGGTGTGCAAGTGAGGCTGGAAGCTGTAGTACAGCTCTCACTACGTGAATTGCGATTGTTATGCTGTGGTAGAGAAGGGCGACTTTTCCCCTGCTTCACTGCAAAATTTAGTCTTACAGGAAAATGGTGAAAGTAGTTAGGTGTCCCTCTTGAGGCAGCTCTTTGACTTTAAGCAACAAAACTGCCTTGTCCTGAAGCTTCTTTTACAACTTATCCGCGTGGGTTTAATATGCTCCATTGCTTCCATTAAAGGATGTGTCTCTCTTTCAATGTAGCGTTTGGTGTTTGATATTCCCGTCTTTCACCCGCTAGTTGATCCCACCTCAGGTGAACTGGATGTGAAGAGAGCATTTGCAAAATGGAGGTTAGTAAATAAAAGTTTCGTGTGGTGACATAAGCCAGCAAGAGGAAGCCTCAGTAATCCTGCCATATTTCCCTTTAGGCGGAACTATAATCATATTTGGCAAGTATTGATGTATGCAAGGAGAGTTTTCTACAAGATTGATACAGCAAGCCCCCTAAACCCAGAGGCTGCAGTACTGTATGTTACTTTGCTTTGTTATGTAAGATAAATTTGAAGAGATAGCAAAGTAGATTATGTTGGTAACCTTTTGATTTAAACTTTTAACACAGGTACGAAAAAGATATTCAGCTTTTTAAAAGTAAAGTGGTTGACAGTGTTAAGGTGTGCACTGCTCATTTGTTTGACCAACCTAAAATAGAAGACCCCTATGCAATTAGGTAAGTGGTACATTATCAAGATAAACTACACTCTGCAGTACTGTGCTGCTGTTTTCCAGGTGGCCTTAGAATGGGGATTTAAAAGGAAAGTGTATAATCTGTTAGCCTACAACCTTTCTAACTTGGTATCAGCTTGATTTCTGCTTTCAACGTGGACTGACACATTGTGCCAATAGCAAGCTATTTAATGACTTTGGTTTCCTAAGGATCCTTGTAATGTGCTCATTCAAATGTAAGGACTTTTCTTTCCAGTTGGAGCCCCTCTTAAACTCCCATACCCCAACCAACTTACAGATGTGGTGAAAGGAGGGAAGCTGAACAGTGTGAATAGTGTGAATGATGGGTTCCTTGAGCATTGTGTTAGTTTATGTTGAGGAAGGGTGTCTGCAGGAGTATTGAAAACGGAAGCGATTGAGCTCTTGGGCAGCACTGGTGTTGCTGTGCATAGTGGGAGTGGTCAAGGGCTTGGGCTCTACGGTTAGACTGAGTGACTTTTGCACTTACTGGCTTTGGTGACCCAGAGCGATTACGTAATTTTACTGTGCCTCACTTTCTTCAAGTAATAGGACTTCAGGGGTGGTTGTGAGGCTTACATGAGCTAACCCATGTAAAGTGCTAAGGGATAGTTATTGTGAGAAAATCATTTAGATAATGTCTAAAACTTACGTATTGACAACTGATTAAAGATTGTTCCTTGTTAACTTTTGTTAGGGGAAGTGGGTTAAAAATGTAAAAAACAATGGATGTTAAACAAATTTAGTAAGGTATTTTTTAATATTTTTCTCTTCCCGAAGCTTTTCTCCATGGAATCCTTCTGTACATGATGAAGCCAGAGAGAAGATGCTAACTCAGAAAGTAAGTAGATTACCAGTTTGGAAATCGTTAACTCACTGTTTCCTTTCTAAAATATCTTCACTGGAGACTACTCAGTATATACAAATAACTTTTGAGGAAACAAATTTGCACAGTGCTGAAATCCCCTCATCAGTCATTTTTTAATGTCTGTTTTTCATTGTGCCTAGAAGAAGCCTGAAGAACAGCACAATAAAAGTGTTCACGTTGCTGGCCTGTCATGGGTAAAGCCTGGCTCAGTACAACCTTTCAGTAAAGAAGAGAAAACGGTAGCAACTTAAGAGCTGGCGAATCTGGTGCACCGTGCACTTTCCTGCTGGACTTGGGCTAGTAGAGCTGACCAATGGCAAAGGACTGCCTGCAGAGTAAAACGGTGTGCGCAGTGACTGGTGTCAGTGTTGTCCGTGTATGCTTAGGTTCTAACAGCAAGTTCTGGAAACCTCTCTTTACGTAATGCATTACTTCTGTCAGAAGTGTCTTCAGGGTGGTTATCTAGTTCAGTACTCCAAATTCTTGGGGACCTGGAGGCTTATGCATTTTTCTGAATATAATGCTAAAGGTAAGTTGCATTCATTTAAACTAATGAAGTAGGCGGAGTTCAGCACTATCTAATGATTTTTAAATCAGTGGTTTCAGGTGTACATATGTTAGGATATGGAGAGGAGATGTATAGAGAGAGCAGTTTCCATAGCTTATTAGCACTTTTAAGTGGAAGAGCATTTGAACCTCAGTCTTCAGCCTACTGTGTTACTGATATACAAACTGCTGTCACTGAGGTACATATTAGGTGAGTGAGAAGAAACCAGAACACTTGTTCATAGTTTTTTTTTTAAGCAAATTACTTATTGTATTTTTATGGCAGGAGGGAGAAAAAGTGTTAAAACGGTTTCTAATGAAGTCAGATATTTAAATGATGAATGACTAATGTGTTTCGTAGAGACAATAAACCAATAAATGATTGTTCTTTGTCATTTATGCAGGACATTAAATACCCTTTTCTCAATATAACTAAACAAAGATTAATTTATAAGTGCTTTATTGAAAAATACTTATTTTCATATAAAATTACAGTAGCAGTAAGTATCTTGAGAGGTTTTATAAATATTTTTGCAGAACACTATTCTAATTGAACAGTGTAAGTAAGTTCCATATTTCTTTCAGAGCAATATGAAGTTACCTAGTAACTTTGTTTATACTGATTCAATTTACAATTGAATTTTCTCCCTAATAAGATTATTCATTCAACTTTAAAACTGCTGGAACAATAGTGATTAATAAAGGTATATATAGATAATTCAGTAGCTGTTAAATTAACATTTTCTAATTTGTATAAATGGTACTATGTACTAATAAAAACCTAAATTCTCCAATCTATTTTTTAAACTTCCAGGAACACACCCAAAGATATTTAAAATATATCACCTTAATAAAGACACACGTCTTTTGGATAACTACCTCCTAAAGGAAGAGGTCATAATTTTTCATAATCTCTTAATTCAACTTGATTTAAACTCTTTACTAGCCAGCTGATCCCTATCAACAAAAAATGGAGAATTTAAAACACATGCCCAAAACCAAAAGGTAGCTATTGGGGCTTTAACAATTTTTAAAAAGTACAAAAGCATCAAAGAAGATACTGAATTAAGTTCAGCCTAGAAGTTTTGTACTTAATGAAGTTCACATTGTAGAAAGTGCCATTGCAAATATACAGCAAAATCTGGGTTCCAAAATCATGCTTTATACAGCCCTAAAGTGCCACTTCTTATACAGGTTCACTCACACACTGCACACCAGTCAAGCACTTGTCACACTGCACCACACCTAATGGGGAGAGGGAAGAATTACACAAAGGGAATGGGAGACTGGACTCATAACCTAGGACCTTCAAATCTGGGCGCTCTACCTTGTCACCTTTTAGGAATGCAAAAATCTTACACTCCTACCAAGTGTTTTAGGACAAAAATACCTACTTTCGCTTTTCATGAGGGCCAGGTAGGAATGAACTGAAATACAGTTCCTCTGCTGGAACACGCTAACAGAGACCTCTTATACACACGTTTGAGTGCACTCTGTTCTCTGCAATTCTTGTAGTAGCTTTGCCAAAGAGTTAAAAAAAATCCAAGTTTGGATTCTAAGCAGCCTTGATGGCAAGCACTGAAAGGTCGGGAAAAAGGCAGTTGGGATAAGTAAAAATATCCTAAGGATACTGGAAGGATTAAGGAAAAGGGCCCCATAATCCAGCATGCATTACATGATGCTGCTAAACAGAGTTTGTGAAAAGACAGTTTCAGTACAACAGACTAACCTCAGTGGGAACCTCGGTCATTAGCTACATCTTGGAGACGGCGTAATAAGGCAGAATGATTTTCTGGGCAAATTCTTTTTGCAGGTGATTCACTTCCATCTTCCAGAAGAATCCCTCTCTTTTTGGTTGGCGTTTCTCCTGTCCGTATCATACTGTTAATTTCTCTCAGTCTCTGGGGGGGCAGGGGGTTAAAAATAAATATAAAAACTTTAAAATTCTAATACACATAGTTCAGTGTTAAGTCAAAGAACCTCAAATAAGTTAAGCGGTTTATCTTGAAGAGTTTGAACATCTTTATAAAGAAACGTACTACCAAATTTTATGTCCTTCCAATTTCACTTCTCAGCTGCCTGACATTGATGACTATCTGGGATAGAGGCAGAGTATTTCTATTTTTTAACAAGCTCCAGAGGTGATTTTGATGTAAGCTTTTCCACAATGTAAGAGTTCACAAATTTATGATTTTTTTTTTACAAAAGTTATAGAGCATCACATTGTTATGCCACATTTAATCAGTTTCATACATTTCCATTTTCTTTTTAAAAAAATAGCACGACTTTACACAGTATTAGGCCATTTTTTCCCCAGTCTAGTGTTACTCATTTTTTAACAGCCATGGAATTTCACAAGAGAAGCCTTAATTCCCTAAGGCATCCATTGTAGGTAATTTATTAGTATGATCTAGAATTCTAGAATGTATTGATATTAGTTACATGTCATCCTTGGGAGAACTGAGAAAAATTCAGGCCAATTATTTTCTGCATTCTCTGGTTCACATGAAGAACTCGGATTGAGAAAAACTTCGCCAGAGGGCTAGAGAGACTGGATTTATTTATAGGTGCCTTCAGCACTAAGTTTCTCCAAAGCCCCAAAAGTTAGCTATTGCATTATTTTCTGGTAGTTAAAAAAATTTTTTTTCATGTGCTGCTAATGTCATTGTCCATGTTTCCTAGTGGAAAGCATACTGAGCACATTTCATATGCATTTATTATAGGAAATTTCAAATATATACGGGAAAGTAGAAGTGTATAGTGAACCCTCACATGACCATCACCCTACTTCAACAATTTTGGCCAGTCTTATTTGATCTATACCCCTCATTCATTTCTCACCCCCCAGATTGTTTTAAACCAAATCCTAGATATTTATTTTACTTTTATTTTGAAATAATAGGCTTTTCTGAGGTTTTAAATAAAACCACCAGTTTTTCATTATCAGTATATGCACCTTCTCAAATTTCAACCGTCTTAAGAAAGCTTTCCTCTGACTGACTCTTCTACTCTTTGCCTCCCTAAGTCTGCTCTGCACTTCCTATCTCTAGTCTCCCATTTACTTGAATATTCCTTAAATTGTTAACTGTATACACTAATTGTATAAATGTTATTTGTATATAATGTGTATACATCATTATATTATGAATATACTGTGCAGTGTATAATTGTGTACCTTACTATACATAACACATTAATATACATTAATGTAGAACATACATTTATACATTGCACATTAATATGTATAAATTTACAGTACAGTCTGTATAATCTAGTACCATCATCAATACCAAAGACATTTAATAGAAATTTAAAGATAAACATTAATGTTAAAGTAAATATTCAGTTTTCCCACTTGTCCCCCAAATATCCTTTATAGCTGTGCTTTTCTATGCAGGATCCAATCAGTCATCATGCCTTGCATTTGGTTGTCATGTCTGTTTAGTCTCCTTTACTCTAGATCAGTACTCTCCCTACCATCTATCTATCATCTATCTCTTCATGATACTGGCATTTTTTGAGAGTCTAGGCAATGTGTTATATATGTGTTTTTCCTAAGCAATCTTTATAAATACAAATATCACTTAAGGACCTTTAAGATGCAGGTGCACTCCTTAACATAGCATATGATTCCTAGGGATCTAGCCTTACTGCCTCAAGAACTTTGTTTCCCTTCCCTTATCTGCTCCATCCTGGATGCCCTTCCTTCTACCCCTCAGCAATCTGCTAACTTTTCATCCATTAAGGCTTCCCTCAAGCTTCCCTCCCCATTGCAGACTGAGGCAGATGCTACCACTTAAATCTGTGCTAATGTAACACTGTCCAAGTGTCCAAAATGCCCATTTCTCCCCTTAGACTGAGACACTTCCTGTCCCAGAAGGAGGCACTTAGTAAATAAATCAGTTAAGGGATCCAAATTTTCCTTCCCTAACTGAAATTCGGAATTTTAAAAGTTTTACAAATGGAATAAAAAAATAAAATTCCAGATTTATAGCAGAATATTCAAATGTACAAATAGGAAATGGGAGGAATGAAAATCCAGATCCCTTACCCTATCTCCAGCTCTAAAGTTCTCCCCCAAAACCCTTGTTTTTTTGCTGCTTTGGGACTTACTGGTCACTCTTCCTTGACAGATCCCATCGCTCATGTGAGTACTGAGGGTTTCCCAAAAACCCTGTTTCTAGAATCCTAAGCATTTTGGGGTTAATAAAGGCCAAGATTTATATTAGGCTCACCTTTGAAGGACTGTTGCTGAAGTAGTAGAAAATCTTTTCTCGAGGAGAAAGCATTGCTTCATTTTTATGCGGGGATATGTACACAGGATGATTTTGAGACAACTGTATTCGGCGAGGAGAGCCTGTTCTTACAAACGGATAGGGAGAGAGTGGAGGAGCATCCATCTGTTTAACAAAAAAAATTTCTAAGAAAGGTAAACGAAATTTCTAACCAGGTGCTTTTTTTTTGAAAATGGTTATTTTTATTGAAAGAGTGAAGAGGTATAATAAACCAGTAGCTTTATGAATGGTAGATAGTGATGTATTAGCGGCAAAAATTTAACCTAAAGAAAACCATATAAATAGCAAACATCTAAGTGCTTTCTTTGTGCCAGTCACTGTTTTAAGCATTTTAAATACATTATGTAATTTAATCCTCACAACAACCCTATAAGCGAGGGACTACTTCTAGTCCCATTTTATATATAAGGAAACAAGATACAGAGGAAGTTAAATAACTTGCAGGGTCACCACAACTGGTAAGTTTTGGATAATTTGAACCTATGCAATCTGTCTCATATTACTATACTTTGTAGGGAATCCAAATATCATCTTGTTTAATGCTTCACAACAGTAGAAATTATGTTGGTTAAGCCCATTATTTGTTAGAGACTTCCTTAGTCTTACTTAACAAAAAGAATTATTTGTAAAACTAGTTTACACAGAAGCAGCTCAAACATAAGTGATTCCTCATTCCTCACAAGTGAAAAAAAGTGTGAAATGATCCTCATCAAACTTACTGCATTTGCCTGTGAGTACTTCATGGCAAATGTTTTAATTTGTTTTATGTAGATGTTGTTGTAGAACTGAATAAGGTCTCCCCTCTCCTCCTCTTCCACATCACTGTTGGCACCTGTGAGACGAGTAGGTGTAGGAGGGGCACTGCTAGGCTGTGGAACTGGCAAGGTGCTGCTTGACCTCATGACAGGACTGGAGTCTCTACTGGCTATAACCGGTGGAACAAAAAGTGTTAAACAGGAAGACTGCTAGTGCAGATTGCTTTTAAAAAGAAAATTCAGTAAGGTAAGGTTGAATGGCTACCTGCTCTACTTACTGAACAGCAGCAAATGGGCACTCTTATTCTTCATACCAAGGAGCAAAGCACAGATAAGATATTAAATACTAACTTCAGGGCTTCCCTGGCGGCACAGTGGTTAAGAATCCGCCTGCCAAAGCAGGGGACACGGGTTCAAGCCCTGGTCCAGGAAGATCCCACATGCCACAGAGCAACCAAGCCCGTGCACCACAACTACTGAGCCTGCGTTCTAGAGCCTGTGAGCCATAACTACTGAGCCCACATACCACAACTACTGAAGCCCACGCGCCTAGAGCCCGTGCTCCGCAACAAGAGAAGCCACCGCAATGAGAAGGCCACACACCGCAACGAAGAGTAGCCCCAGCTTGCCGCAACTAGAGAAGGCCCATGCGCAGCAACAAAGACCCAATGCAGCCAAAAAGAAATTAATTAATAAAAAAAAATACTAACTGTACTACCATGCTATTAATGTAGCAAGGGCTTACTGAGTAGTTTTCATTAATTTACACCAAGCTTTCTAGGACCTGAGCCCTGCATTAAGTGGTATAAACCAACAATTAAGGATAGTGTTTCCATAGCATGGTTTCTGTTGACATGCCACATTTTTCTCAAACTCAAGTCAACAAATGCCTGCCTTCTCCATCCTGTGCTAATCCCTCTAGAGAAAAGTGTTATGCACAATGTGCCTCAAAGCCACGGGATAAAGGACAAACAGCTCTGTGACTAAATTTAGAATTTGGTTTATTGTCCAACAAATCTTTTGCCAATAAAATATTTTCATAGTTTCTACAACAGTAATTTATTAATCCTTAGTCCTAGGCCTAAAAAATAAGAGAAGCTTTTAATTTCATTTTATAAGTTCATAAAGATCCCACTTACTTCTGTCTTTGTTTAGTTCTGTTGGAGAATTCTGATGACTTCTGCTGTCACTGCTGCCAGAATTTCTTCTTTTCCTTTTCCCTTTTATCAGAACACTTCTATACACCTTTAGACAGGTCATGAGGAGGGAACAGAAACGAGTTATTTATTGAGCACATCCTAGACTATGTGACTTTGACATGTTATTTAATTCTCACAACTCCATATAGTAGTAGTTTTCCTACTCAGGGGAGGTTAATAAATGCAGCCAAGGTTACATATCTATTAAATAACAGATACAGGATATATACATCAGGGCCTGTCAGGCTTCAACTTCCAAGTACTGCCTACAATACTACAGAGCAGTAATAATACGCAATTGTAAAATCAAGTCATTCTAAGCCAAATATCAATACAAAGATCTCACATACCTACCTACCTCTTGAAACAAATGAATAGCATTAAAGGTAAAATGAGTTTTAAATTTTCACTTAATGCCGTTTTGGTTAAATGTACAGCATTATGTTTCCTAAACCAGACTGAATTCAAGGTGACACAGAATCCAAACACCTTCCGAATTTACATCTATCTTGTGATTACCTGAATTAAAAAGGAATCAGTTATTTCACATCATTACCTTTTGGTGAAAAGAGAACTTAAACTAATCAAGATGTGTAGCTGTCTGTTAATCAAGATGCGTTGCTATCTGTCAATAATTAAATAAGATTAAAATAAAGACTTCCCTTAAAGTAGAACCTTAGTTTTTTATCCTGGAGAAAAAGCCACAGAATCAGCTGTAGTTAACTTTTTTGTATGCCTCAAAGACTTTGATCTTTATTTTCAGCCATGAGAGAAAATGTAGTAAGTTACCTGGCTCCGGGCCTGTGGCTGAGTCCTATAGCAACGCATAATATTCTGGAAGGACTTGTCTTCTTTTGTGACCTGGCAAAGAATAAGAGTTCTCTGAGAGAGAATTTGACTTCCAGCATAATACTATGAGATGGTCCGTGAACCTGCTCCCCAGTGAAACTGGTGAAAATTATATTAAAAAACATCATTTAAAGCCTCTGGAAATGGCCCTAAAAGGCATTTAACAAATGAAGAAATATATATTCAAGAAAATCTACTAAAATTCAGTAACAACAGAGGGAATAAATGGTATTTGAGCCAAGACCTAGAATAAAAAATTATAGTAACAAAAAATTCATCAGAGGAATGAAACACTAGATTTGAACTGGCAAAAAACATTTAGCAAACCTGAAGATGGAGTTGTGCAATCCAAAGAACAGAGAAAAAAAAAGCATGAGGAAAAATTAACAGAGCTTCAGAGAAATGTGGCACACCAAGAGAGTGTGGGAGTACCAGGAGGAGGGGAGGGAGGGGAGTTGAAAGAAATGTTCAAAGAAATAAAGAAACATTCCCAAATTTATTTTAAAAACAATCTATATATCCAGGAATTTTAACAAATTCCAAGTAGGACAAATGCAAAGAGCTCCATACCAAGACATAGAGTAAAAAAGCTGAATGCCAAAGAAAGGGAGAATATCTTGAAAGCATCAAGAGAAAAGCAACTTTTTGCTTACTAGGAAACTCCGATAAAGTAACAGAAAACTTCTTATTAGAAACCATGGAAGCTATGAGACGATGGACAAAGTAAAAACTAAGGATCCAGTATCCAACAAGGTTATCTTTCATAAATGAAAGTGAAATAAATACAATCTCACATAAACATAAAGAAAGAAAATATGCTGCTAGCAGAACCATCTTACATGAAAATACTAAGGAAAGTTCTTCATAATAAAAGTAAGTGACCCCAGGACTTCCCTGGTGGCACACTGGTTAAGAATCCACCTGCCAATGCAGGGACACGCGTTCAAGCCCCAGTCCAAGAAGATTCCACATGCTGCGGAGCAACTAAACCCGTGCACCACAACTACTGAGCCCACACGCCTAGAGCCTGTGCTCCACAACAAGAGAAGCCACCGCAATGAGAAGCCCGTGCACTGCAATGAAGAGCAGCCCCCACTTGCCGCAAATAGAGAAAGCCTGTGCGCAGCAACGAAGACCCAACACAGCCAAATAAATAGATTAAATAAATAAAATAAAATAAAAAAATAAAAGTTAAGTGACCCCACACAAATTCAAATACAAGTGAAAAAACAAAGAGCAATGGTAAAGATTGTTATGTAACTGGAAATGCAGTATAAAATGCATATTTCTTAACTGATTTTTTAAAAATTGTATAAAACAACATACATACATGAAGAAACGTGATATATATATTTGCCAAAAATAGCACAAAGGAGGAGATTAGGAGGAAAGCTATTCTAGGCTAAGGAAATGACTCCAGATGACAACTCAAATCCCCAGGAACCAACAGAGAGAAATAAGGTAAATAAGTAAATAGTGAATAAGGTTAATATGATAAAAGCTATAAATAAATACTTGCACTTCTTTCTTGTCTCAGCTCCTTTAAAAGTCATAAAAATATTAAATAATAACAATGTTTTTGAATTTATAACATTCATGGATATAATATGTATAACAATACTACCACTGTATAACAAAAAGGAAACAGTTACATAGAAGTAACACTTCTATATCTCACTGGCATTCAGTTACTATAAATTTGAAGCTGTTTTTCATAAGTAAAGATGTATATGTGGGGGTTGGAGGAAGTGGGGAGATGCTGATCGAAGGGTACAGATTTCCAGTTATGAATAAATTTTGGGGAACTAATTTGCAGCATGATGACTATAGTTAACAAACTGAATTGTATACTTGAGAGTTGCTAAGAGAGTTGATCTTAAATATTCTTACTACCAAGAAAAAGTAGCTGGGTGGTAATCATAATGCAATATATACATGTATCAAATCATCACACTGTACATTCTATACTTATACAATGTGATATGTCAATTATATATCAATAAAGATGGGGCAAAAAAATGGGGGGAGATAGAGCAAAAAGAAAAAGAAAAGTATATGGTAAGCCTCAAAGAAACCACTAAGAAAAATAAAGTTGAAAAGTCATCACTGAGGGCTTCCCTGGTGGCGCAGTGGTTGGAAGTCCGCCTGCCGGTGTGGGGGATGTGGGTTCGTGCCCCGGTCCGGGAGGATCCCACGTGCCGCAGAGCGGCTTGGCCCGTGAGCCATGGCTGCTGGGCCTGCACGTCCAGAGCCTGTGCTCCGTGGCGGGAGAGGCCACAGCAGTGAGAGGCCCGCATACCGCAAAAAAAAAAAAAAAAAAGTCATCACTGAAATTAAAATGCCATGAATGCACATGAAAATGAAAGCAGTAAAGGAGGAAGAGAGTATCTGAAAGACATGAGACATATATAAAAAACAAAAAGTAAAATGATAGATGTAAATCCAGTTACAACAATTATGTTAAAATATGAATAGATTAAACAACAAAATCAAAGGCAGAAATTGTCCGACTAGATAAAAAAAGAGATCCAACTACACTCCCTATATAAGAGACACACTTTACATTAAAACAAACAGATATGAAAGAAAATGATGGAAAGAAGGTATATCATGCAAACAGCAACCCTAAGAAAGCTGGGTGGCTATACAAATATCACACTATAAAACTGACTTTAAAACAAAAAATAAAAGTTACTAGAGATAAAAAGGGACATTTCATAATGATGATGGGTCAATCCAACAGAAAGGTACAACAATTAAAAACACACATGCAAAAAAACAAACAAAAAACACATGCACCTAATAACAGAGTACCAAAATATATGAAGTAAAAACTGACAGAAATGAAGGGAGAAATAGGCAATTCAATAATAATATTTAGAGAGCTCAATACCCCACTTTCAATAATGGATGGGTACTAGATAGAAGATCAACAAAGAAACAGAAGACTTTAACACTATAAAAAACACTAAAAAACCTTACAGACATCTATAGAACACTCCACCCAACAATAAAATACACATTCTTCTCAAGTGCATATTGAACATTCTCCAGGATAGACCATATGCTAGGCTACGAAACTTCAATAAATTTAAAAGGATTGAAGTAATTAATACAAAGTGTGTTTTTTGACCACAATGGATTGAAACTAGAAATCATTAACAGAAATTTGGGAAACTCACAAATATGTTGAAATTAACACACCTAGATAACCAGTAAGTCAAATCAAAAGAGAAATCAGAAAACACTTTGAGATGAATGAAAATGAAGACACAACATACCATAACTTATGAGATGCAGCTAAAGCAGTGCTTAGAGGGAAATTTATAGCTCTTAATGCCTATAGTAAAAAAGAAGAAAGATTAATTACCTAACCATTCATCTTAAGACACTGAAAAAAGAAGAGCAAAAACTAAGCCTAGGGAATTCCCTGACGGTCCAGGGGTTAGGACTTGGCGCTTTCACTGCTGACGGCCTGGGTTCGATCCCTGATTAGGGAAATAAGATCCCACCAGCCGTGCAGCACACCCAGGAAAAACAAACAAACAAAAAAAAAAACTAAGCCTAAAGCAAGCAAAAAGAAGGGAATAATAAAGATTAGAGCATATAATAATAAATGAAACCAAAATCTCGTTCTTTGACAAAATCAACAAAATTGATAAACCTTCAGCTACACTAAGATAAAAAGAGAGATTGTTAAATTACTACTGACAAAGAATAAAAAGGACTAAAAGGAATATTATGAACAACTGTGTGCCAACAAATTAGAAAGCCCAGAGGAGACAGACAAATTCCTAGGAAGACATACACTACCAAAATTGATTCTAGAAGAAACAGACAATCTGAATAGACTCATAACAAGAAAAAGAATCATCCATCAATAAACTACCCATAAAGAAAAGCACAGGTCCCAAACGTTCATTGATCAGAAAGTGAAATATGGTTAAGATAGCAATAGTCCCCAAACTGATCTACAGACTCAACATAATCTCTATCTGAACCCCACCTGACTTCTTTGTGACAAGAAGTCAGAACTGACAAATTCATAAAGAATTTCAAGGGATTTAGACTAGCCAAACAAACCTTGAAAAAGAAGAAAAAAGTTACCAATGTTAAAACTTGAAACGTTTGTTTTAAAATGGGTAATGTTATGTGAGTTTCGCCTCAATAAATTATTTTAAAAAACAAAGTCAGATAATAAAAAGTGTTGATGAGAATGTGGAGAAATAAGGACCTTCATATACTATCAGTGGAAATGTAAAATGGTGCAATGACTTTGGAAGACAGTCTGGCAGTTCCTCAAATAAACATAGAGTTTACCCTATGACCCAGCAATCCACCCTAAGGTATATACAGAAGCAAAATGAAAAGATGTCCACACAGAAACTTGTATACAAATGTTCATAGCAGCGTTATTTATAATAGCCCCAAAGTAGAAATAATCTAAATGTCCATTACTGATGAATGGTAAACAAAATATTATATATGCATACAATGGAATACCATGTTCCAACATTGACTGTGGTGATTGTCACACATACCTATGAATGTACTAAAATCCACTGAGCTGTGCGTTTTAAATGAGTGAATTATACAGTATGTGAATTTTATCTCAATAAAGCTGTTAAAAGTGTTCTGAGAGTAAGGAAGTAGCATCTTTACTTTTTCCTTTAAATTCCTAATGGTACTCACCTTTGCCATCACATAAATGGCACACATTAACAACTGGTCCAGATGTCTGTCCATCATAAGTTCAGGACACTGAATTATGGAGAATTCAAAGCAGGTCCAGATTTTTTTCCTCAGTTCATCTGAAATATCCAATTTAGCACAAAGGTCCCGAAGACGGACACCTGCTAAGTGATAAACCTAGTAGATAAACAAAAATATCTCAAACTTTGTTTATCTAACCCTTGTATTTCCCAAGCTCTAGAACTGGTAAGGGTACATTTTTCTTTAGAAAAATTACCTTTCTAAAGAAAAGCGATAAAGAGCTGGTCTTCCTGGGTCTAATATTGCTGCTGGTTAAAGGTAGGCCTTGTTTCTGCTGTTGTCCACTTGGGGAAATCTGTTGAATGGCCACCTGACCAGGGACTTGCAAGGTCGTTCCTGTCACCTGTTGAGAGCTTAAACTTCCAGCCAGGGCCTGAGCACTGAGGGGCTGGATGGAGCCAGTCACAGCCTGTGCCTGCCCCCCAACATTGACTTGGACTGGGAAGAATGTTATTCCTCCATTTTCATTGGCAATGCCTAAAATTTGTTTCAGAGAAAAAAAGCATGAAGAAAATGTTGATACTATAAGATTCTCCAGGCGGAGGTTTTCAATTATTTCCCCTCCCAACCCCTTTCCCCCACTCTTCTCTCATATCATCATTCCAGCCAAATTTTGAGTAACTTTCTAATAAGTGCCACAGAGAAGGAACGCAATATTCAACTCTGCCTTCCTTACCTTGTACAGGAATAGTCACTGTTTGTCCATTGTTGGCTGTGACAGTGGCTGTTGCCATGGTGACCAAAGTCTGTCCAGGAACTGGTGTGACAGAAACAGCTTCCCCAGATACATTCTGCACAGGGACAGCATTGACTAGAGGCTGTGGGGGGATGCGGCCAGGTGTCCCTCCATCAGTGGGGCTATCATTCTCAACAAATAGCCGCCTTCTGGTAGAGCTGGCTGTTGGGGAGCTGTACCTATCGTATAATGTGGTTGGAGACGTTATGCCTAGGGTTAAAAAAAAAAAAATCATTTAACTCAAGGAGACAGATCTGACTTCCATCCTAGAAGTGATGTTCACAACCAATTAGTGTTTGAAATACTATATAATCAAAAAACAAAAATTACAGGAGTCACATCATAGCTACATTCAATGAATGAAAATTCAACTGAATACTATTAAGAGCAAGATTTAAAGGAAGGATTTTTCTCTATGTGTCTCACAGTGTTCCCTTCTTCACTCCACCTTTTGCTAAATCAAACTAGACTTTGCCCTCCACTACCACAGGGTCCTGAGGACTGAGGGGCAATTTAAATAATTTTCTATTTTTCTACCATATTCAATTCCTACA
Source organism: Delphinus delphis (assembly GCF_949987515.2). NCBI lineage: Eukaryota > Metazoa > Chordata > Mammalia > Artiodactyla > Delphinidae > Delphinus > Delphinus delphis. Next base: position 28,630,656 of record NC_082702.1, on the reverse strand, counting down.
GAACACTCATGTAAGATGTGATTTCACTGTAAAGATACTACTTGATAAGACTTGATGGATTTGATATTACTACGTATCATCTGGGAGCATTTACCCCCTGTTTTATGCATTTTCATCTTTGTCATTTTTTACATGTAGAAAGTTACTAAAATTCAATTCGGTTCTTTAGCAAGAATGGACATACATGTTTTGGATTCAATTAAGCTTAGTTTATTTTTTTTTTAAACAACTTTACTGAGATATGATTCACACATATTTCACCCACTTAAATTGTACAGTTCAGTGGTTCTGGGTATATTACTAGCTTTCTAAAATTGTGGTAAAATACGTATAGCATAGGACTTGGCATTTCACCCGCTGTTAAGTGTACAGCTCAGCGGCACTGCATTCACAGTGCTGTGCAAACACCAACACCATCTTTTCCAAAGCTTTTTCAACATCGCACACAGAAACTCTGTTAACCATTACAGTTAAGTATTCACACCACTGTCTGAATTTTTGAGAGGCATCCCTTTCCCTCTTCCATGTCCAGCTGTAAAAACTGCACATCACTGGGTTTTAAATATTAAAATCTATGTAGGGAGTTCATAAGAGGACTGACAGGAGCAGTTCTGACAGACTGCGGCTTAACATTATAATTTCCTGGTGATACAAAAGCAAATAAATGTACTAGATTTATATTTGGAACAAAGCTGCAGAGTTAGGAAAAATACACTAATTATGATCATTATCTCTGGAAAAAACACAAGGTCCTATTGTATAGCACAGGGAACTATATTCAATATCCTTTGATAATCCATTATGAAAAAGAATATGTATAACTGAGTCACTTTGCTATATAGCAGAAATTAACACAACATTGTAAATCAACTATACTTCAAAAAAATTTTTTTAAAAGTGTTTCAAGGACTTCCCTAGCGGTCCAGTGGTTAAGACTCCATGCTTCCAACACAGGGGACACAGGTTTGATCCCTGGGTGGGGAACTAGGATCCCACATACCGTGGGGCATGGCCAAAAAAAAAAAGTGTTTCAAATTATGATCATTATCTTGTAAAATATTAAAAGACCTCATGAAAATGGAGAAGTGATAAGTACAAAAAAATGAAGTTTAAAGTCAAGTCCTAATCCATTGATTAGGGAAGGAAAAACTCTACAGAAATAGGACTGAGGAAGACCAGCTATCAGATCTATGGGTCTGAGTGGATAATAAGCAGAAAAATAAACCATTAAGCCTTTATGCCTCTTCTTTCAAAAATGAGTAAGTTTTCATATAGATCATCCATATTCATTGAATATGCACTGACATAGAGTGATTCCTCATTTTAAAACTGATCTTTCTTCTATAGCCAGTGCTTATCAATTACATTAAAAAGTTGATCTAGAAACAAGAATGTCCTTCTAATGGAATCCAAGGATTTAGAACTCTCTGGATTTACAGAATTGCTTTTTTTAAAAAGTAGTTTTATCTGATGTAAACTTAAACGTTGCACCTGGCAGATGTTATAAAGAACTGCCTAAAATGTAACCAGATGAAAAGCAAAATTTCCCTTTTCTGTACCTCAGGGCCAGCAATGCTGTTGTATTAACCAGGGTAGCACTGCTCAACTGACAAGAGTCAAAGCTGAACATGCTTGGGAATTCCCTGGCAGTCCAGTGGTTAGGACTTGCTTTCACTTCCACGGCCCGGGTTCAATCCCTGGTCAGGGAACTATGATCCCATAAGCTGCAAGACGCAGCCAAAAAAAAAAAAAAAGAAGCTGAACATGCTCAGGCCATTCAGTCCTCTTAACTCAATGGCTCATCTGTACCTAAGTAGATCTTACACTCTACCTTTAAGAAGATTTTTCTGTTTCTTCCGATTTTAAAAGCAATACATATTCATCTTAAAAAATTTACAGAAATCACCTAGAATTCTATTACCCAACAATAATCATTAATAGTTTGGTTTTTCCATTTCAGCCCTTTTGCATGCTTATAGAAAAAAGATACACTTAATAAATAGGAATCACATTACTATACGGCATTCTATCTATTTTAAAAGACACTTGACTTTGCACGCATTTTCCTGTGTTCTTTAATATTTTTCAAAAGCGTTGAAGTGATCCATGTGGTATTATAATGTACAGAATATTTTCTTCTATATACACCCTACTAACTTCACTTGTAGTTTTAGATGGAATTTAAATCTCCAGATGCTAGGCCCCAAAATACTTCCCTTAATATTTTAAACTTACTTCTTCCAAGTCCTCCAGCATCAGCACGAACTTCACTCACCCTTCTGGGAGTCAAAGGGGAGCCAGCAATACAAATTTCATCCGCTCTTTCCAGGTTCTGAGGTGGCATGACCTATTAGGGAATGTTTACACAGAATGCCATTATTCAAAAGAGTATTTTAATTAGAAATATAATAATAATCTAAGGCAAAAGAAAACTATCTTGGCTCATCAGTTATTCCACCTAAATAAAATCCCCTGTCTTTTCCACTTTCATACTGAAGTTAAAAAAAATTCTGGCAGGCTTAAAAAATTCAAATCTAATAATTGGATACTAAATATAAATTAACCTTCATTACTGATTTAGAGAATTAGACAACCATTTTAAGGTATTGAAACTTGATTAGAAAATCAAGAAAGAACACTGAACTCTTACTCTGTCACTGAAACCTTGGGGCAGTCACAAGTTATTTCTGACTCTTGGTTCCTCTTAGATATAGGGGTGATTGTACCAAATTAAACCCAGCTATTACCCTCCCATACTTATGAGGAAGATGCTAAGTTTAACTGTGGTCGGTGAAAGAGAATTATGAATAGACTATATATTGATATACTTTTATCATAGAAAGATGTTAACATCTTTTCACAAACCTCTTCACACGTAGGAACTCTGTTTTCATTGTCTCTAATTCTGTCCCAGAGTGGAGACTCTGGTTTCCATGCCAAATGATCCAAGATCTGTTCTTCAATCTGATTAAGGTGTTTTACCACCTCTCTACAAAGGCCATCTTCTGCTCTAATGAATACTTCTATCACCTGAAATTTTAAAAAATGTCTTGGTTTGTTTAGTAACAATAATTTTTTAACAAAAAAAATTGTTCAAGTGCAAAAGCAAAATTGGTAAACTTATTTAAGTTTTTTTACATATTTATAGAAACAAAAAAGTCAATTTATCAAAAATTACAAGTTTAAAGAATAGTACTATTTTGAAACAGGTGCTCTTCCTTTCACTATCTTTATAAATAATTATTTAAACTGCATGTATGAATTATATAAAATCTTTTGTATAGTGATACATTTCAAAAAATCTTTAAATTAAAAATTTCAAAAATCTTTAAAAAACATGCCTTGTCTATTGAGATTAAAAAACATTACTCAAAATTCATATTTATTTTTTTTAATATATTTATTTATTTATTATTTTATTTTTGGCTGCATTGGGTCTTTGTTGCTGCTCATGGGCTTTCTCTAGTTGCGGTGAGTAGGGGTTACTCTTCACTGTGACGCACGGGCTTCTCATCGTGGTGGCGTCTCTTGTTGCGGAGCACGGGCTCTAGGCGCACGGGCTTCAGTAGTTGTGGCACGCGGGCTCAGTAGTTGTGGCTTGCCGGCTTAGCTGCTCTGTGGCAGGTGGGATCTTCCCGGACCAGGGCTCGAACCCGTGTCCCCTGCATTCACAGGCAGATTCTTAACCACTGCACCACCAGGGAAGTCCCAAAATTTCGCATTTAAAAACTCTGAACATTCAGTTTATGCCACTATAAAAATTAGTTTTGACTACTATAGGAGCATTAAATCCATACACTAAATCAATATTAAGAGGGAAACCAAATCAATGCTATAACTCTGTGCTTCTATATAATATGTGAAAAGGAATTTTTTTTTTTTTGAAAGACACTTTCATTTAATTTTCATAAAATAAAAAAGAAGGTTGTGGGGATTTCCCTGGTGGTCCAGTGGTTAAGAATCTGCCTTCCAATGCAGGGGACGCAGGTTCGATCCCTGGTCGGGGAACTAAGATCCCACGTGCCCGCAGGGCAACTAAGCCTGTGCACCACAACTACTGAGCCTGCGCACCTCAATGAAAGATCTCTCATGCCACAACGAAGATCCCGTGTGTCGCAACTAAGCCCTGACGCAGCCAAATAAATAAGTCAAAATTTTTTTTAAAAAAAGAAGGTTGCTATCATGATTAGCTAGTGATATGTTTGCTACTTTTCTAAAACCTTCTTAGCTCATAAAATGAAAGTATTCTAAAAGACTTTATCAGACAAAAGGAGGAATTATATGAAACTTTTACACAAAATAGGTCTATACAATTCATTGAAAGAATATATATAGTTCTTAAGACTCCTATTTCTTCTCTGCTCCCCATTTAGAGTGGAAATTATTAAATATGTAATTAAAAATAGAAGAAATGTACTCATATATTAAAATGAATTAGATGGCTAACCACAGGAAGTAGATCTCATCCACAATTTCCTCATCAGTTTCAGATTTTTAAAAATACCTTGTAAAAATGATAAAGTGGTACATCAAATATTTCAGTAATACATGGAAAATTCCCAGGAGGCTTATAAGAAAAAGTGACGACCTCAAGGCAGCAGGCCAAGAGCGATCTGTGGAATGCATCTTGTTCCAGAATGCCCTATTAAAAAAAACAAAGCTTGAACATTTAGAAACCTTTATATACCCTTCTGTATGTTTTCAAAATAAAAAAAACTGTCCTAAAACAGCCTTTTAAATTCCTACAACCATATACAGCCATATAATATTTTTATTGAAGTACAGTTGATTTACAATATTATATTAGTTTCAGGTATACAGCCTAGTGATTCAGTATTTCTGCAGATTATACTCTAAATAAAGTTATTACAAGATAATGGCTATAATTGACTGTGTTATACAATATATCCTTGTTGCTTACCTATTTTTATACACAGTAGTTAGTATATGTTAATCCCATACGCCTAATTTGCCCCTTCCCCCTCCCCTTTGATAACCCAAGTTTGTTTTCAATATATGAGTCTGTTTCTGTTTTGCATAGATTTTAGATTCCATACGTAAGTGATATCATACTGTATTTTTCTTTCTCTGTCTGATTTATTTCACTAAGCATAATAATCTCTAGGTCCATCCATGTTGCTGCAAATGGCAGAATTTCACTCTATTTTATGGCTCAGTAACATTCCATTGTATACACAGCCATATTTTTATATAGAATAAGAGAAGTGTAAATAGTTACAAGGAGTTAGAACAATTATTTGTCAATTTTACAATTTTCTCTAAAATTTATTTAAAAATTAATTTAAAAAAAATTATTTTTATTGATGTCATTAAAAGTAATATCACTTGTACAATCTAGAAAAATTATCTTAGCCAAAGATCAATGGTTGAATGTTTATGTTAAATTCCTATATAGTCAATACTCAATTTATTCTATACATGGCTTGAATTAAAACTCTATGTTATTTAAAAACCTCAATTAAGGTTAAGTCTGAATGTTTTAATCCTTGACTACAGAGTCTTACTACCCACAGAAACTGCTGCAATGAGAAACACTAAGTGGGGGACTGGAGGTAAGAGGACTCAGAACACAAGTTTTCTTAGATGCCAATCTTATTCCCTCAAAGCCATATATTATTTTTTCAATAATGGCTTTTTTTTTGGTGGGTGGGGCTGAAAGGAAACTACATTTTATTGTGGTGCTCAGTACATTAGCTATTTACTCACAGATAAATCCATGTCTCCCAGTCTTTTTTGTTCCTGCTCAATAACAGATTCTAACACTTTATAGTAAAGCATCTCTGCAAAACGAAAATGTTTGCTGGCAATTTCTGCATAAATAATAAAAAACACAAAAATCACATGCAAAGAACATAAATATTGGGAAAAATGAGGATCCATCCCGTTCCCTACAGCAGAATAAAATTTAAAAACCAACCCAACACTTCATATACATGCACTTCCTACAGTTGCTATTTCAATCATCCCTAAGATTCCTTAATTTCATCTTCATGGTAACACTGAAATTTTTCTAAAATTGTGAAATGAAGTTTGCACATAAAAACTGCAATAGCATTCCATCAAGATTCACACTTTTTTTTTTTTTTGTATTTTGAATAGAGCAGCTCTATGCTAAGACATATGTAATTGGTTTATTATTCCACTCCTACTTGGTATTCATACTTCATGACATCAAACAACTCCAATGGGTCTGGGCATGTAACAACTATTATATTCTGTCCTTGTTCTTATCATTTTGAAGAATCACTATAGTTCTATACTGAAAATCCAGCCTACAAATGAAAACCAAAGATTTTTTTAAAGTGCCAGAAGTCCAACATAATAAAGATTATCAGTCTAAAATTTCTCTCTTATTGAGAATGGCCCAGAAATCAGTTGGTTGACAGAAAAATTGGACATCCATATTCTGGCCCTCAGTCTAAAGTCAAATTTTTTCTTCATATTTCTGACTCGGTTTCCAAGAAAGGAATGCATGTAGTTAAAGTTCAAAGATGAGAGCAATATAGATAATATTAAGCCTTACCTTTAGCACAATTACTGATATCCTCATCTGGCTGGGAATGCTGAGAATATATTTCATACATTTCTTTCAATCTGTTGGCTATAGCCTGGGTTGGATCTCTGGAACATGTCCTAAAAAAATAAGAAGAAATTATCTGAGTTAAAGGTTTTGTCAAGTCACAAAGTGATAAACTATTTACAACTCTGTAATTTCAGAGTAATTTTAACCTGTAAATATAAAATACTTCAAATAGAAACTATACACTTCCCTATTAATCCAGGAGATCCCATAATTCCTTATCAAAGGTGTTAGTATTACCATTTGAATGAAAAAATATTTCTTTCATGGAGCTGTACCTTTTACTGCAGTTAAGTTTAGGAACTTTGACCGGTGCCTATTTGATGTGCATGACCCACATAGCCTACACATCTGCAATCACTGATGACAAACAAAACTGCCCTCAACTGTTTCCCTAGAGGGCAGTACAACTCTTATTAAGAACTCCTAGAAAAAAACAGAATGAAGGGGTATATGATCTATACTACAACAAACTTATATAAATCATTATTGGCATTCTACATTTTTTCCTCTAAAATGAAGTTTATTTCATTGATTTTTTTTTTTTTACTAGAAAGGCAATATATGTTCAATGCAGAAGCATAATACAGATGATCACCATGTGGGCTTCTGTAACAACTATGTCTTTATCTCGATCATAAACATAAATATTCTCTATAAAAATGCAGCAAGTTTAGAAAATTATAAAGGAAATATAATCAATTATAATCCTGGTAGAGATGGCTACTGAATATCATATGCAAGCAGAATTTTATTTATGAACATACACAGAGGTTACAAAAACAGGACCCTTTGGTTTTACCTAGTAGCTACTGGCAATATTTAACTCCACTAATGGTTATTTAAGATTAAAGAAGCTGCTACTCCTAGTTAGAGACTGTAAAGAGATCTGGAAGACATAACAGTTAAGACAGGCTTCTAAAATGTATTTATAAAATGCTTCTGAATTCTAGGTAAACAAGGTCCATCTGAGAAATATGACTTAGGAAGAGGCCATACAGACAAACCCTGTTGAGTGTCAATCACAATCAAGTTTATGAATAAAGTAGACTTCATGAAAATGTACAGGAAAATCAGTCAGCCTTGGTATTTAATGAGTCTAGCTATGAGTGGGAAATTATTTTATGTTTATACAGAGCTTTCTTACACCACATCACCAGAAATCAAATTGGCTCCTATAGAGTCTACATCATTAAATCATAAATTTTTAGGAACAGGAGCAGTCTTGGAGGTAATTTTGTCAAATAAATTTGCCAAAAATTATGCACAGGTAATGAAATTCAGTCTATTGTGTTTTTCACTAATGCTCCCTGATATTCCTACTAGTATCAGACAGATCAAAGGAACTAAAGGTAGTTGACTTCCTTCTCAGGCTAAGGGTGTTTTATAAAACTTAGAAAGTTACAGTGGTTTTACATTGGTTATGAATCTAACTGGCTATCTTTTCAAATCTGACCAACCCTTCAGAAATTTGCTCAGGTCCAATCCTCTTCCTGAAGCCCTTTGACAAACACCCATCTTTACAGATCCCCTGCTTCCCTGAAATCTTAAGAGAGAACAACTGGTAATAGATAGTTTGGTGCTTTATTCTACACTGTCTAGTGTTATTAGTTACTATCTCCTGAACTATGTTAAAAAATAATCGAGAGCTATGGACTGAATGTTTGTGTTGCCCCCCTCCTTACCCCCTGCCCCAAATTTATATGTTGAAATCTAATCCCCAATGTGATGGTGTATGGAGGTGGGGCATTTGGGAGGGATTAGGTCATGAGGGTGGAGTCCTCATGAATGGAATTAGAGCCCTTATAAAGGAGACCCTAAGAGCTCCTTTGCCTCCTTCTGCTACATGAGGACACAGCAAAAGACAGCTATCTATGAACCAGGAAGCAGTCCTCACCAGACACTGAATCCGTTAGCACCCTGATCTTGGACTTCCAGCCTCTAGAACTGTGAGAAATTTATTTCTGTTGTTTATAAGCAGTCTACCATATTCTGTTATAGCAGCCCAAGAAGACTAAGATACTGAGAAAAAAAGGGTCATTTTCTATTCATACGTTTTATATTGCTATGTCCTCTAAGGACTAACAACAGAACTGAGCATGCAATTGATATAAAATTATCAATGGGTGAATTAAGGCACAAAGGGTGAAAAATTAAAATAGAAAATTGGAAAATAGTCAACAACCAAATCTTAGAAGACAAGAATGGCTCAAACTAACCTTAGAATCTGTTCCAGTTTCTCACTTGGTGCATTCCTGAGGCCTGTGAGCATGGTGTGGAGACGACTCAAGCTATGTGTAGCTGTAGAAACTGGAGTCACACAAGGGCTGTTACCCTTAATGTACCTCACACCAGTAAGTGGGGTAGAGATCCTAAGTGCTTTAGACTAAAGAGGAGGAAGAAGAACATTATTTTAGGTCAAAAAGACCTAAACTACTTTCAACTACTTCATGAATGGGAATTTCAAGCTAATCAGAACTTTATATTATCAATAAATATTAGTGATTTCTGTCATTATTCTTGGAATTTAAACGTTACACCACCAAGAGCCACGACTATCCATGTGAAATTGTGTGAAAGGACAATCTGCACTTTAGACAACTAAGAAGTTTGTCTCTTAAAAGTTAAATGTTTATGGGAATTCCCTGGCAGTCCAGTGGTTAGGACTCCACACTTTCACTGCTGAGGGCCCAGGTTCAATCCCTGGTCAGGGAACTAAGATCCCACCAACCACTCCGTGTGGCACAGCCAAAAAAAAAAAGTAAAAATAAAAAAAAAGGTTAAATGTTTAAGATAAGGCATAGTTCCCTATTATTCATCCTTCAAAACTTAAGCTTGGGGCTTCCCTGGTGGCACAGTGGTTGAGAGTCCGCGTGCCGATGCAGGGGACACAGGTTCGTGCCCCCGTACGGGAAGATCCCACATGCCATGGAGCAGCTGGGCCCATGAGCCATGGCCGCTGAGCCTGCGCGTCCGGAGCCTGTGCTCTGCAACGGGAGAGGCCACAACAGTGAGAGGCCCGTGTACCACAAAAAAACAAAAACTTGAGCTTGAAGGCAAACATAAGCCTGAAAATATTAAGGCTATCTCTGACAAACAGAATTTCACCGTTCCCATCTACTGCTATTTTTGTAATTACTCAAAGATTGACAAAGGAAAGCTGAGAATAAATCTGGCCCAAATGAAATCCATGATTTAACAAAAGCTCATCTAAATAATCAAATTTGGACTGTCCTGGTGGCACAGTGGTTAAGAATCCACCTGCCAATGCAGGGGACATGGGTTCAAGCCCTGGTCCGTGAAGATCCCACATGTCGTGGAGCAACTAAGCCCATGCGCCACAACTACTGAGCCTGCGCTCTAGAGCCTGTAAGCCACAACTACTGAGCCCATGTGCCACAACTACTGAAGCCCACATGCCTAGAGCCCATGCTCCACAACAATGAGAAGCCCACACAATGCAACAAAGGGTAGCCCCAGCTCGCCGCAACTAGAGAAAGCCCATGCGCAGCAACGAAGACCCAACACAGCCAAAAATAAATAAATAAAATAAATTTATTAAAAAATAATCAAATTTGCTTCACAGGAGGATAAAACAAACATTCTTAGATGCAGAATACAACCTGATGCAGAACAGCCTTCTTCAGTCTTCTTGCCCTTCTTTACCTTTAGTTACTAGAACCTATCACAGTTCTTCCCCCCAAAGCAGACAGATCTTCAGAGAAATAAGTTTAAGTGAAATTCTTGAACACAAATATGAAAAAGATATAGCTTAACGTCAAGAATTTAAGCATGAATACATAGGCTATAAATTTAAGAAAACTGAAATCGTATCAAGTATCTTTTCCGACCACAACGCTACAAGACTAGATATCAATTACAGGAAAAAAACTGTAAAAAATACAAACACATGGAGGCTAAACAATACACTACTTAATATCCAAGAGATCACTGAAGAAATCAAAGAGGAAATCAAAAAATACCTAGAAACAAGTGACAATGAAAACACGACGGCCCAAAACCTATGGGATGCAGCAAAAGCAGTTCTAAGAGGGAAGTTTATAGCAATACAATCCTACCTTAAGAAACAAGAAACATCTCAAATAAACAACATAACCTTGCACCTAGAGCAATTAGAGAAAGAAGAACAAAAAAACCCCAAAGTTAGCAGAAGGAAAGAAATCATAAAGATCAGATCAGAAATAAATGAAAAAGAAATGAAGGAAACGATAGCAAAGATCAATAAAATTAAAAGCTGGTTCTTTGAGAAGATAAACAAAATTGATAAACCATTAGCCAGACTCATCAAGAAAAAAAGAGAGAAGACTCAAATCAATAGAATTAGAAGTGAAAAAGGAGAAGTAACAACTGACACTGCTGAAATACAAAGGATCATGAGAGATTACTACAAGCAACTATATGCCAAAAAAATGGACAACGTGGGGGCTTCCCTGGTGGTGCAGTGGTTGAGAGTCCACCTGCCAATGCAGGGGACATGGGTTCGTGCCCCAGTCGGGGAGGATCCCACATGCCACGGAGCGGCTGGGCCTGTGAGCCATGGCCGCTGAGCCTGTGCGTCTGGAGGCTGTGCTCCGCAACGGGAGAGGCCACAACAGTGAGAAGCCCGCGTACCGCAAAAAAAAAAGGACAACCTGGAGAAATGGACAAATTCTTAGAAATGCACAACCTTCCGAGACTGAACCAGGAAGAAATAGAAAATATGAACAGACCAATCACAAGCACTGAAATTGAAACTGTGATTAAACATCTTCCAACAAACAAAAGCCCAAGACCAGATGACTTTACAGGCAAATTCTATCATTTAGAGAAGAGCTAACACCCATCCTTCTCAAACTCTTCCAAAATATAGCAGAGGGAGGAACACTCCCAAACTCATTCTACGAGGCCACCATCACCCTAATACCAAAACCAGACAAAGATGTCACAAAGAAAGAAAACTACAGGCCAATAACACTGATGAACATAGATGTAAAAATCCTCAACAAAATACTAGCAAACAGAATCCAACAGCACATTAAAAGGATCATACACCATGATCAAGTGGGGTTTATCCCAGGAATACAAGGAGTCTTCAATATACGCAAATCAATCAATGTGATACACCATATTAACAAACTGAAGGAGAAAAACTATATGAACATCTCAATAAATGCAGAGAAACCGTTCAACAAAATTCAACACCCATTTATGATAAAAACCCTCCAGAAAGCAGGCATAGAGGGAACTTTCCTCAACATAATAAAGGCCATATACGACAAACCCTCAGCCAACGTCGTCCTCAATGATGAAAAACTGAAACCATTTCCACTAAGATCAGGAACAAGACAAGTTTGCCCACTCTCACCACTCTTATCCAACATAGTTTTGGAAGTTTCAGTCACAGCAATCAGAGAAGAAAAGGAAATAAAAGGAATCCAAATCGGAAAAGAAGAAGTAAAACTGTCACTGTTTGCAGATGACATGATACTATACATAGAGAATCCTAAAGATGCTACCAAAAAACTACTAAAGCTAATCAATGAATTTGGTAAAGTAGCAGGATAGAAAATTAATGCACAGAAATCTCTGGCATTCCTATACACTAATGATGAAAAATCTGAAAGTGAAATCAAGAAAACACTCCCATGTACCATTGCAACAAAACAAATAAAATATCTAGGAATAAACCTACCTAAGGAGACAAGAGGCCTGCATGCAGAAAATTATAAGACACTGATGAAAGAAATTAAAGATGATACAAATAGATGGAGAGATGTACCATGTTCTTGGATTGGAAGAATCACCACTGTGAAAATGACTATACTACCCAAAGCAATCTACAGATTCAATGCAATCCCTATGAATCTACCAATGGCATTTTCACAGAACTAGAACAAAAAATTTCACAATTTGTATGGAAACACAGAAGACCCCGAATAACCAAAGCAATCTTGAGAAAGAAAAATGGAGCTGGAGGAATCAGGCTCCCTGACTTCAGACTATACTACAAAGCTACAGTAATCAAGACAGTATGGTACTGGCACAAAAACAGAAAGATAGATCAATGGAACAGGAGAGAAAGCCCAGAGATAAACCCACGCACATATGGTCACCTTATCTTTGATAAAGGAGGCAGGAATGTACAGTGGAGAAAGGACAGCCTCTTCAATAAGTGGTGCTGGGAAAACTGGACAGGTACATATAAAGGTATGAGATTAGTATACTCCCTAACACCATACACAAAAATAAGCTCAAAATGGATTAAAGACCTAAATGTAAGGCCAGAAACTATCAAACTCTTAGAGGAAAACATAGGCAGAACACTCTATGACATAAATCACAGCAAGATCCTTTCTGACCCACCTCCTAGAGAAATGGAAAACAAAAATAAACAAATGGGACCTAATGAAACTTAAAAGCTTTTGCATAGCAAAGGAAACCATAAACAAGATGAAAAGAAAACCCTCAGAATGGGAGAAAATATTTGCAAATGAAGCAACTGACAAATGACTAATCTCCAAAATGTACAAGCAGCTCATGCAGCTCAATATCAGAAAAACAAATAACCCAATCCAAAATTAGGCAGAAGACCATATAGACATTTCTCCAAAGAAGATATACAGATTGCCAACAAACACATAAAAGAATGCTCAACATCATTAATTATTAGAGAAATGCAAGTCAAAACTACAATGAGATATCATCTTACACCGGACAGAATGGCCACCATCAAAAAATCTACAAACAATAAATGCTAGAGAGAGTGTGGAGAAAAGGGAACCCTCTTGCACTGTTGGTGGGAATATAAATTGATACAGCCACTATGAAGAACAGTATGGAGGTTCCTTAAAAAAGTAAAAATAGAACTACTGTATGACCCAGCAATCCCACTACTGGGCATATACTCTGAGAAAACCATAATTCAAAAAGAGTCATGAACCAAAATGTTCATTGCAGCTCTATTTACAATAGCCAGGACATGGAAGCAACCTACGTGTCCATTAACAGATGAATGGATAAAGAAGATGTGGCACATATATAGAATGGAATATTACTCAGCCATAAAAAGAAACAAAATTGAGTTATTTGTAGTGTGGTGGATGGACCTGGAGTCTGTCATACAGAGTGGCAGTCAGAAAGAGAAAAACAAATACCGTACGCTAACACATATATATGGAATATGAAAAAAAAAAAGAAAATGGTCATGAAGAACCTAGGGGCAAGACAGGAATAAAGACACAGACCTACTAGAGAATGGACTTGAGGATATGGGGAGGGGGAAGGGTAAGCTGTGACAAAATGAGAGAATGGCATGGACATATATTTACTACCAAACGTAAAATAGATAGCTAGTGGGAAGCAGCCGCATTGCACACGGAGATCTGCTCGGTGCTTTGTGACCACCTAGAGGGGTGGGATAGGGAGGGTCGGAGGGAGGGAGATGCAAGAGGGAAGAGATATGGGGACATATGTATACGTATAATTGATTCACTTTGTTATACAGCAGAAACTAACACACCATTGTAAAGCAATTATACTCCAATAAAGATGTTAAAAAAATACATAGGCTAATAAAATATCTTTTCTAATTTTTCCAACAAACTCTGAAAGGTTAAGATAGCTAAAGAGTTTTTTACTATTCAAGATAGACTATATTTCCCTATGTATTAAATGTGCTTATTCTAGAGATAGTTGTAAAAACACCCAGCAAAATTTTTACCTGGCAACAGAACTATTCAAGTTTCATAAGATACAGAAAAACACAGTAATTCGCCATACAGAAATAAATCTATATGTGTCTTCTCTGTGAGTTAAACAAGAGTAGAGCCAAGACTTTCACTTTGTTTCAAAGAAATTAATTCTGTAATTTTTTTTAGGTCAATAAGATGATCTACGTAGATTAACTACATTCAGAAGATTTCTCCCTATATTTAACAGCTTTTCTTACAGCCACCTTCTTCCCTGTTTATGAACCAGTGCATTGCTGGGAGGAGAAGCAACAGCAGCCAGCAGCATCTCACCACGTGGCCCACAGGTAGCAGCACTTCCACAAAGGAAATGACATACGACAACCACAAACAACTTCCTGTCTGTAGTCCTCAAGGTCAGCATGGGGCTTCTTGGTAGCCCTGTTTAAGTTCTTAGTTTAAAGCTTCCTGTGCATTCTGATCAAGAAGAGTCTCTCTTTAACTTCTTAGACCTCTTTTATTGTCTATCAACTCATACTACTAGGTAACCTCTCTTAATTCCATGGCTTTAAAAGCCATCCATATCCTAATGACACTATATATATCCTAAGGGTATATATATATATATATATATATATATATATATATATATATATATATACAGCCCTTACTTTTGCTGTGAGCTCTAGTCTTGTATCTCTAAATGGCCTATTTAACTCCTCTACTAGAATATTTAAAAGACATCTCACCCTTAACGTGCTCATAACTCTAATTCTTGATTTTTTCCCCGCTAGACTTGTTCTTTCCCCTCAATAAATGTAAATAGTAAATATTTATGGAATGCCTACAAGCACTGAATACAACACTGGTCATAGACCTCATAAAGCTTATATTCTAATGCAGGGAGACAGATAATAAACAACCCATCTATCCTTCCTTCCTTTCTTCCTCTCTCCCTCTCTTCCTCCCTTTCTCTCCTTCTCTCTCTCTTTCTATGTATTTATTATCTTGAGACAAACAATTCTTTATTTCTACCTACCTACCTACCAACCATCAGACACTGATAAATACTAACAGGAACACTAATGGCAAAGTAAGGGGGAAAGCAAGTCCTGAGGTAGGGGAGGATGCTAGTGGTTATTATTTTATACAGTAGTCAGGTTATCAGAGATCTGAAGGAAGCGAGGAAGTAAACCACATGAGCATCTTGAAGAAACATGCTCTAGGCTGAGAAAACAGCAAGAGCAAAGGCTTTGAGTTGGGAGTATGCTTGGCATATCTGAAGAATGAAAAAGGAGGTTAATGTGGCATGAGTGGAAAGGGTGAGGAGGAAAGTGGTGGGAGATGAATTCAGAGAGGTAGCACAGCTAGATCACTGAAGACTTTTTAGGCATTTGTAAGGACTTTAGCTTTTATACCATTCATCCAACTGGAGTCATCACTGTTTTCTTTTTTTTCACACCCTAGATCCAAGCCATCAGTAAATTCCAGGATATTCATAGCTGTTTTGTTCACTGACATAGCCCCAGTGTCCAGGACACAATCTGACATACAGCATACCTTGAGAATATTCGTTGAATGAGAAAGCAAACCAGTCTTAAGTCTGGTCTTACAGGTGAGTTACCCCTTGGAATTAGCTACACTGCCTCTGGAAGCACCTGTCAGAAGGTGCTTATTTTCTGTTGTATGAACACCACACAACAGAAGGGAAACTCCTAGTCGCCATCATCCTAAGTGTCTGCATGAAATATACACATGATCCTGAAACTCAGTTTAACAGAACTTTCTTGAAGACTACAGATTCTCAGTTTCTCTAGTCTCTTAGATGAAGGTACCAATTTGGGTCAATCAACATTTTCTAAACACTTACTATGTTCAATATGGGCTGTATATTACTGGCCCATCTTCTCAAAACCAACAATCATCAGCATGATACATTCATTTACATGTATATTAAATTCTTTTTCCCAGATCTAACCAAAAATTTTGAAAGTCAAGGTTGACAAAATTTAAAACAGTAAACATACAGATAACTTTTTTTTTTGGTCCTCAAAAGTGTTTTTTTTTCTTTTGTTTTGTTTTGTTTTTTGCGGTACACGGGCCTCTCACTGTTGTGGCCTCTCCCGTTGTGGAGCACAGGCTCTGGACGCGCAGACTTGGCGGCCATGGCTCACGGGCCCAGCCGCTCCGCGGCACGTGGGACCTTCCCGGACCGGGGCACGAGCCCATGTCCCCTGCATCGGCAGGCAGGCTCTCAACCACTGCGCCACCAGGGAAGCCCCAAAAGTGTTTTTTGTTTGTTTGTTTGTTTTGTTTTACATCTTTATTGGAGTATAATTGCTTTACAATGGTGTGTTAGTTTCTGCTTTATAACAAAGTGAATCAGTAATACATATACATATGTTCCCATATCTCTTCCCTCTTGCGTCTCCCTCCCTCCCACTCTCCCTATCCCACCCCTCTACGTGGTCAAAAAGCACCGAGCTGATCTCCCTGTGCCATGCGGCTGCTTCCCACCAGCTATCTATTTTATGTTTGGTAGTGTATATATGTCCATGCCACCCTCTCACTTTGTCACAGCTCACCCTTCCCCCTCCCCATATCCTCAAGTCCATTCTCTAGTAGGTCTGTGTCTTTATTCCTGTCCTACCCCTAGGCTCTTCATGACATTTTTTTTTCTTAAATTCCATATCTATGTGTTAGCATACGGTATTTGTCTTTCTCTTTCTGACTTACTTCACTTTGTATGACAGACTCTAGGTCCATCCACCTCATTACAAATAGCTCAATTTCGTTTCTTTTTATGGCTGAGTAATATTCCACTGTATATATGTGCCACATCTTCTTTATCCATTCATCCGATGATGGACACTTAGGTTGTTTCCATCTCCTGGGAGATAACTTTTTCAATTAAGATAAGTAGGATGTGAATTTTCTTTTTCACACTGGAAGCAAGTAAAACGCATCTACACACACAATTACCAAAATAAAATAGAACCTCTGGCATGTCTGCTCCTGTACTTCCACTCTTCTGGCATGGCTCAACTCACCTTGTCAAAGTGCTGCTGCAAGATGCTTTTCATCTGCACCCTTTCAGCAGTCTCTGTTCCTGAACCAGTATTCAAACACCTTGAGAGGGTCCCAATTTCCTCTTCAGCATCCTCTCCAAGAAAAATCCGCTCATCTAAATTCCCAACAGATAAAACATACTCCTCATAGGCCTTATTGATGGCTTTACTATAGGGGAAAAAAAATAGGCAAAATGTATACTCACGGAACTGCCATTTCAGTTGTTTTAGGCTACTTGTTTCATTTTTTTCATTTACTAAAAATTCTAATAATTTTGTAAAAGTTAAGTTTTAGTGGGATCACTGTTAATTATAAAAACTGAGGAGTATAAAATGCACGCTTGCTCCATTATGCTCATGCATTGTACAGTAAGTATATTTTGGTGACAGTATTTCAGGATGGGTATCCTGTACCAAGCTGCCTGGTAGGTACAGCTTCTGGTGAGAAGCCTAATTATCTTTCTTAGCTGCTCCAGGCAAGTTTGAAGACCTAAGTACTTCCACATCATCATTCTTCCCCTGTGTAGTTCCAAAAGAATTTCTTTATTTCAAAAATCACGATCCAAAAGCTTAACTATTAAAGCTTTAAAGAACGGCCATACAGTTTTCAATAAATCTAAAACATGTGCTTCGAGTAATAGTTGACAGAATTTTTTTTACTGCATCCCTATATTCTGCCACAAGACATATTCTAAATTTCCAGGACAAAACAATAAAAACATGAAACTCGGGCTTCCTTGGTGGCACAGTTGTTAAGAATCCGCCTGCCAATGCAGGGGACACGGGTTCGAGCCCTGGTCCGGGAGGATCCCACATGCCGCGGAGCAAGTAGGCCCGTGAGCCGCAGCTGCTGAGCCTGAGCTCTGGAGCCCGTGAGCCACGGCTGCTGAGGCCTGCGCGCCTAGAGCCCATGCTCCGCAACAAGAGAAGCCACCACAATGGGAAGCCTGCACACCACAATGAAGACCATCCCCTGCTCGGCACAACCGCGCGCAGCAATGAAGACCCAGCGCAGCCAAAATAAATAAATTAAATAAATTTAAAAAAAACAAAAAAACATGAAACTCTGAGGTTTCCTCGGTACATAATTTAAAACATTAAAGTACGTTTATAACAGAAGTACTCACAAACTCTCTCCAAAATTCCCAGGTTCTAGAAAACCAGTAAGATTTTCTTCTTTTCCCTTAAGGAGCTATGATGAAAGAAAAGATCCTTAAGTCATCGTATTAAATCAAGTCTTTGCCCAGAAGATATTTTCAAATTACTTCTTTACTACTTACAAACCTTTTTTTCATAAAGTTTCCTAATATAGGGTTTCCAGAAATGTTCCTTTATTCCCTTTGCTTCCAAAACTAGGCCGTCATGTAAGGAACAGAGTTTCTCAATGACACAAGGTGGGTCGGAAGAAGGTTTAGAATCCTTAGCGTGAAAATCTTCAGATAGACCTGTGATGGGTAAAATCATAGAGATAGCAGGTAGCATTCCATAAACCAAACTGTAATAAACTAAACTATAAATAATAGAGAGTCTAATCAGCACTTGAGTTAGCATATGAGTGTACAGGAAATAGTGTAAGGGCCTAATTTGACTCTATTTAAATATACTTCAAAAATAGCAAATAGAGGTAAAGCGTATCACTGCTCAAAAGATTTCAGTTATTCAGTTATCTACCTGGAGACGGTTAAAAAAGAAAAACTAAAAAAATAATTTAGTATATTGCTATAAGATCTAAAAACCAGAAAAATAAAATGTTGCCAATAAGCGTTACATTCAAATAAAAAATAGCACTTTGAAAAAAATTACTGTTCAAAGTACACACTCTTTATATACTTTGATTTAATTATATTATATGTATTTATCATGTTAATTTACAGCCCTTGTTCTAGATTCAATGCAAGAGAAATAAAGAAGAGGGGATAAAATGAAGGGAAGCAGCTATATAGAAATATAAAAGGGAGTTAGGAAAGAAATAAAAGGACAGAATACAGAGAACATTAAACTTACCAAACCAGAAGCAACTGAAGTAATTAACTCCACTGACTTTAAAAATCTACCTTGAGATTCAGACAAGCTGAAATTCTAATTGTAACCACCCCACAACTAACAATCACTCAGAATCCTACCAAGTTATTATTCAAATAGCAGCAGCATTATATAATAGCTCAATAAATACTTTTTTTTTTTTTTTGTGGTACGCGGGCCTCTCACTGTTGTGGCCTCTCCCGTTGAGGAGCACAGGCTCCGGACGCGCAGGCTCAGTGGCCATGGCTCACGGGCCCAGCCGCTCCGCGGCACGCGGGATCCTCCCGGACCCGGGCACGAACCCGCGTTCCCTGCATCGGCAGGCGGACTCCTAACCACTGCGCCACCAGGGAAGCCCAATAAATACTTTTTAATATTTGCTTTATACATAATTGGTCTCTTACTGTATATCATTCATAGAAATTATATACCTTAAAGCCTACTAAATGGATAGCCAAAATAACTATCATTTCCAAACACCTTTTAGTTTAGAGTTGAAAATTCATTTTACTTATTTTAGAACCATAGCTACTCCTCTTCTATAGAAAAGATCTGAAATGGAGATTCTTTCAATAAATCTGCTTTGACCTCCTCCTGTGTGTCAGCCATGAAACTTGCCAATGTAGAAAACCACCGTCAGCTCTAATGTCATCTTCGCTACTCCAGGTTTTTAAATTCCTTCTTCTTGTTGAATATATATTTCAGAAACTTCTAAAGTTGTCATCTAAGACTTTAAACTTTGTGATATTTGCAATTTCTTTTTCCATAAATATTTTTACAGAGAGCTCAACTCCTAGTTGTAAGTACTCTGGTGATGAAGCTTTGAAAAGCATTTATGTTCTCTGATGCTAGGAAAGCTATAGTATGTGTACAACTCCCAACAGTAAACATAATGTAGAAATGTGAGTTGTCTGATAGTCTTTGATTTACAAACTTACCTTTAAAATTAGGGTTCACAAGTTCTTTACGATTGGAACATTGAAGGGCATTTCCATAAACTAAGTCCAAAGCACACAGCAGAAGATGATAAGAATTAACCAGATCATCACTAATCATGGGGAAATTACCTACAGGATTATAAACAATTATAGAGTTAAATTTGCATCAACTTCACAATATTTTTAAAATAATTTCTTCCTTTAGTTAAAATGACATTATACAACAGTGTACAAAGCTGACTCAAGAGCTACAGAAAGTGTTTTGGCAAATTCACAGTTTGAAATATTAAACTCTTAGAAATTTATTAAACTAGATAGATAAGAGTAAGGCTAAGAAGCCCGCCGGCCACAACTAAGACCTGGCACAACCAAATAAATAAATTTTAAAAATAAGTATTTTTAAAAAAAGAGTTTAAGAAAAACCAAAACTTTACTATAAATGCCATTCATTAATATTCATTAAATAAGCATTTATTAAATGCCTAATAGCTGATCAAAATTTTATCATAATTGGTTTTTCTTTTGACAATTCTGAACACAAACAACTTCATAAATTATCTCAAGCTGTTAAGAAATTGTTTGGTATGAAAATATTTTTCTGTCAAGAAAACTGGTAGAAATGCTTAGATGGGAAAAGCTGAAAAAATGATTAATGTAATTATTTTTTCATGTATGTATTTTAAAAAGACCAGAAACTATAACCAGACTCCTAACAGTAATATTTTAAATACTTTTTGATGTAGTAATACAAGCTCATATAAATTAATGCAACAGGACCACAATAAAAGATATTTCAGTTCTAGAGCTAGTATCCCGGGAATAATTGTTGATGCTTGGTAACAAAAAAATAAACCAAAACCTAAACCTAAAGAAACATGTCATTTCTGTAGTTCTGGTTTAACTCTAACATTGAAAAGAGTTTTTATAGGCAGTTAAAACAGTTTTATTATTCTTAGAAATTAAGGAATATTTCTAGATTTTTTTTGTATCTTTAAGCATTAAACACTGCATATATATGCTTCATATTGATTTTACACTCTTATAACATCAGATGAATTCAACTTAAACAGCTAACATACATCTGAAGAATTATTTCTAAACCTTGACATTTTCACACTAAATGACTACCCAAATGCATACACACACACACTCACACTACTCTGTTTCAGGCTGTTTTCTCTCCTTTCCTCTAAAGAAAGTTACCACTTACCTCAGCATAGCAGGATAAGCAATTCTTTTTTTTTTTTAATAGATGGAAATATTTCAACAAATCAATTTAAATGGATTAAAGAGAAAAAATAGTTTTCTGCTGCCAAAAAGACAAATGATAATTAATAGGCTAAACTTTGCATTGATATAACCATACTAACTTGCATGGTTTCACAAAAAAGATGCTTAATATTAAAATATACTCAATTCCTCAGATGTAAAACAGGAAGTGGTACCTACCAGTTTCAAGCTACAAAGCCCTACACACTGACAAGCCTAAACTTGTCGCTGGTGTTGTACCTGCCACGGAAGGAAATAACTGGCAGCACAGTGACTTCTAACAAAAATCTGAAATGCCCCTAAAGATCAGAACCTAAACTCCAGGACTCTCCCATCATGACATACTCTACATTTCAAATCCTGACTTTAGAAATAAATCTCACTTCGTGAGATATTTTATCTTTCAATCAACAAAGATAATCTGACTGAAGACTTGGGATAACATGTAAAACAGGAAGTGGCACCTAACAGTCTTCAGTCCACAAAGCCCTTCATGACAACAAGCCCAAACTTGTCACTCGTGTGTACTTGCCATTGGAAGTCAACAAAGATAACAGGCAAAAGTTAGCTTGTTTATCAGGAATGAGATAATCTGGGATGCCCACTGTTGCAGACAAAGTCATGAAAAAGGTGTCTATAAGAGTACACCATCCCCCAAATAACTAAACCAAGAACTGAATAAAACCAACTAAACTACTCTATTGGAAAAGATCCTAGTGAATCATAAACGATCATAGTGCTGGATCGTGGGTAGACAAAGGCTCTTTAGACCAAATAATTATATCGGAATTAATAACAGTAAGGTAAAACTCAAACACTGAGTTAATTGTAGAGACAAAAGCTATGCCACCCCAGTTGATCAAGTGAGACCAAAACCTAAATAAATACACTTCTCTTCCAATAATTTATATAGTACCAAATACTTACCTCCAAGTATACATATGTCATAAGACATAAAACAGATATAAATCCTAGAAGTCAGATATACCTGCCCACAATCTACTGTCAAGACTAATATCATAACACCAGCCACAGTAAGCCAAGTGGTAGCAAATGTTCCAACCATCATGAAAACAGTTTATATGCTCTTATTAAGCCTTTCTAAATTTCATGCCACTGATCACACCACCTTCATCTCTGCTAAAGAAACATCCAGTGTGATGGAAAGCAAAAATAACCAAGAGCTCATTTTTGACAAAAGAAAGATTTTTCTTTTCAATAAAGCATGCAACTCAGGGAAGGAAGGATAAGTTCTAACCTAACTAGCTAGAAAGGACCAGCTACAATCAGACAAATTGAACTGACACCAAGGGACACATCCCTGCTAGAGGGCCTACACATGCAGCATGAAACCAAGAGCTAGGAGATGTGGATTCAAATCCTAGCTCTGTTTCTAGCAGCTAGTTTCTGGGCCTCAGTTACTGACTCTTTAAATAAGTTGGACAAATGGATCTAATAATGAGAACCTCTTATATTTATGAAATACCTGCCAGCTCTAATAATTCTTTGATTTTAACTTTGCATTTTATTGGGATATCTTAATGGCAAAGGCATTCTATATAATCTATAGAAAAAGCTGTGTAACTGTACTTTCTGCTCTTCTATATATTAGTAAGAATCATTTCTACATAGAAATACAGAGAGGTAAGAACCTGCTGTATAGCACAGGGAACTCCACTTCGCTGCACAGTAGAAACTAACACAACATTGTAAAACAACTATACCTCAATTAAAAAAAAAAAGACACTATGCCTAGGAATAAGCTGCATAAATTTTACACATATTTTATATTTCATTTCAATAAACTTACTGATAGTCAATTCATTCCTGATTAAAAAAATACAGAGAGGACAATAATAAGAATAAAAATGTATTTCACTGAATGCAGACCTTGGACAGGTTAAGTGAGAAGAGGAGGTAGAGAAAATAAGTTGTATCTAAAGGTATTTGATCAAGCATATTTATCTGAACAAGATGTAAAAAGTAATCTGAACTACTCTGAAAACGATCAGTCCCACTCAATTAAATAAGACATGTCTCGTGAAAAATACAGCCCAAGATATAAGCACAGACACACTAATGTGTTTCAGTCCATAATTCAGAGATAATGTGCTTTGGAAAAAATGTTGTGTAAGAACAAAACGAAGGATTTTCCATTTAATGAAGGAAGTTTGGGATACTGTAAAGAATTTCAAAAGACTCTTATGAAAAGGCAATACTTAAAAAAGAACCTGGGACTAAAAGCCTTGAGAAATTTTTCAGTGAGAATCTTTTCCTGATACACATTATAGGTTGACAATAGTAGTACCTGAACTTTTAAATAAACTAATATTTAAATAAATATCACTCTTTCCTTACCTTTTGCATATATAAAAAGCACCCAACAAAAATGGAAAACTTCAGACACGGTACAGGGCTGTCGCCTTTGGGGGAGAAAAAAGTCATGAGATAACAGAAGAATCAGAAAAAGACATGACAAATGACTGTAAACTAGGTGAGAAACAAAACCCACAGTTAGAGGGAGTGACAGCAGATTCATTTCACATGGAAAATGTGCAAGAAGTTCTGCTCCAACCAAATACTGGTAAGGGAATAGCTGGGAGCAAGGGAAAGCACTCATCTTAGAAGAAAATTCTGAAGAGGTGTAAAAGCTTTTGCAGGTCAAGATAAGTAAGGTAGAAAATAAAACGAGTAACAATAGTTCTTCTGATGACATCAGCAAGGCTAATGCTGCTTTAAGACCCATGTATGCAGGCAGATATTCCTCCAACTTTTTTTCCCCTCCACCATAGTTGATGAAATGTAAACCCTCCCTCCCTAAAGACATTCCAGATTATATATCGAGTCACAAATGGATTTTTTTTTTTTTTGGCTGTGCTGCATGGCATGCGGGATCTTACCCCGACCAGGGACCGAACCCGTGCCCCCTGCAGTGGGAGCTCGGAGTCTTAACCAATGGACCGCCAGGGAAGTCCCACGAAAGGACTTTTTAATGTAAATTCGGGGCTCCCCATAATTCCTTATATTTCTATCATTAGGAGTACCTGTTGCAGGGAGGAGGAAGGGGGAAAATAAAAGTGTACCTGTTATATTTGCTAAGATGTCTGCTACAGGGAGTTTCAGACCTGTTTTAAACTTGGCTTTTCTACCAAATCCTCTGCCAATGTTTAGGTAAGACATCTGTTGGCTCCATATCCCAATAGCCTTATTCTACCAAGGTGCTTTGAAGAGAAGAATCTGAAGACTGGGGTTTAGTTCCCTCACTGTCATTAGCTAAGTACACTTGCTCTCCATGTGCCTTAGTCTCTCCATCTGCTAAAAGATCATTCTACTTGGGTATAATACTGTATTTCATTCACCAGTCGATGGCAAGGATTAAACGTCATTGCCCTGCTTTAAAAAGTAGCCTCCCCACCATAGGCATGTGATAAACTACCTAGTTTTGCTACCTAGCAAGATAAAAGTCAAACATTTTAGAAGCCATTCTAACTTACAGTTATAAGAAAAATAAGTCCTAGCGATGTAATGTACAACATAAATATAATTAACACTGCTGTATGCTATATATGAAAGTTAAGAGAATAAATCTTAAGAGTTGTGATCACAAAGAAAAATTTTTTTTCTATTTAGTTTTGTATTTCTAAGTGAGATGATGGCTGTTCACTAAACTTACTGTGGTCATCATTTCATGATGTATGTAAGTCAGATCATTATGCTGTACACCTTAAATTTATATAGTGCTGCATGTTAATTATACCACAATAAAACTGGAAGAAAAAAACAACACTCAAGCCACTCCAAAAACTGGCTCTAGAACTCTAGAACAAACTTAACCTGCTTAGCCAAATTTCCTCCTACTTTGCTGCTTCGGTGTCTTCATTCTTCATCCTCTGCATAGAAGGCTACCTGTATCTCCAAATTCACCTATCAAAATCCTACCCATCCTTCCAGTCCTATTTCTGCCTACTCCATGGAACCTTACCTAACTGTCTTATACAGAGTGGCTTATTTTTGCCCCCAAAGTCCTACATTTCTATTATCTTTTGCACTTATACATGCCTCTCCCTGACTATACTTACTGTAAGCTCTCAAAAGACAGTGACTCTGGGTTTTGGTTTTTTTTTTTTTTTTTTTTTAACATTTGTATCCTACATACAGTAAGCTCTCAATAAATACTCAGTGAGAAATTTTCAAAGACCAGTGTGTGAGATGCAATACTGAGTCGTGGTGAAATACACGGGTTCTGCAGGCAGACTACTTAAGTTTCAATAAGAGCTCCACACTTACTGTGTGACCTTGGCCAAATTACTTAACCTCTCAAAGGCTTGTTTCCCCCCACGTGTAACAACAGTATCAACCTCATAAAGCCATCGTAATGATTAACTGAAGTAATACATGCTTAAGTCTTAGAAGAGTCCCTGCCCCATAATAAATACTCAGTAAATGGTATACATTACTATTACTAATATTAGCCAAAAGTACTAATAAAAAGTATACAGGGTGATATAGATGTAAAATTTTTAGGTAAACTTATTAGAATTTTCTGAATTAGAATTAAGTAGTCCATACACCCTAATAAATATCAAAGCAAATACAATCTGAAATCATTTTTACAACACTTCAGAGAAAGAAGATATTCTATATCTTTCTATAAATGATCATATCAGCCTCACTTAGACTCAGAAACAAGCTTCTATCCAAACTTTAGAATACTTAATTATAAATAGACAATTCCCTAAAACTGCAAGCAAACTAGACCAGCTGCTTCCGTATCAGTGGGGTCAAGTATATAAAAATGAACATCGTTTTATTTTTTAAAGCTGCTCACTTACTGTAAACATCCTTCACAGTTTGGGAACATTTTTATATTGAAAGAGAAGCAAACATTATTCATTCAATTACAATAACTTCTTTTCCCCTACTTTTCTTGTCAACATTTTTCTAGTTCTATTTTAAGAACAAATTTTCATTTCTACTTTATGAAAAAAACTTTCGTGATAAAAGTAGAGAATTTGTATCCCATAATTGCCCTTATCTACCAGGAAAGATGGAAAACGTCGAGCCAGAATAAGTTTACAGATTTGCACACATAGTCAGAAGCAGAATTTCATAATAGTTTCAGTTTTCAGTTCCACTATTCTCCCCCCAATCCGGTTTCTCTACTTTTCACAGGTTGTAAACATCAAAATACATAGAGAAGGCTTTTCAGGGGGATTTTTTTACTATTCACTTTGACATAAAAGTCAAATAAAGAAATAGTCTATATGTATTATAATATGTAGAAAATAATAGAAATAGTCAATATCATCGATAATAGAAAATTAAGTAGTCATATTCTATACCCAAGATTGCTAACTGGTGAGAGTATCTAAGGTCTGATTTTTGCATTTTCGGTTGCTTAAATGAACAGGGAAAGTTTATAGAAACAGAGATTCCACACATTTTGCAACGTGAAAGAAGCCAAACTCTTCAGAGCTAACATACAATGAAAAGCAAGAAATTATTATTGGAAAGAAAGATTACTTATGAAATCACATTTGTTTCTTAAGACCAGCAAAATAAACTGAGGGACACAAACTAAGGGATCAAAACTGTAGTACAGACAAATGTGTATTCCTGCTTAACAAATATAAAAACATACCGCTGTTTTCTTCCTCTTTGTTGACGAGGCTGCTCCTCTTGAGGATATTTAAAAATGTCCTGAAAAATGGGTTCATATTTCTTAAAGATTACAGCAGAAACAGTGAAGTTTCTTTCTAATCTCTCAGTCCGTTCTCTGAACTGTGCGGGTAGGTTTGCCATGTCTTCCCATTTCTTCATCTTGTGAAAAAATTCAATTAAGCTGATATTAAAAATAAAAAATGAGATTTTTTTTTTGTAATTAACACAGGGTAAAATATACAAATTAGATAATTAAAAGTAATTGAAATTAACTCATTAAATTATATTACTTTTAGACAGTGATATAAAATCACAACTCATGCCTCTCTGGCTAATCTCACAGATTGGTTTATTTCTCTCATCTTCCAAATCTAATTTCCCTAATCTCTTTTCCTGAGATTACCTAAAAGTTTAAAAGAAATATGAAATACATATCAATACAAAAGAAGTGGAAAATAAGTAGTTAACCAGAGAACATAACCAACATTCATGTAACAATTGCCAGATTTAACAAATATAAACATATCAAATACATTTTGCCATGTTTGCTTCAGATTCTACAGAAACAGCCAGTTCCCTTTGGACTCTTCTTCCCCAAAGATAAGCACCACTGTATAGTCTGAGTCTTCCCATCCGAGTTTTTACACTTACTGTGTGATTATATATGTACCCATAAACAGTTTAGTAGTATCTTTTGTATGTGTGGTTTTAAATTTTTATATAAATGGTATCATACTGTAAGTAGCATTCTACAACTTGTTTTTTCATTCAATATGTTTATGAGATTAATGTTGCTACGTGTAGATCTAATTTTTAATTGCTAAAAATATTCCTTCATATGAACTACCATGTCTTGCGTTCATTCCCCAACCAATGGAAATTGAGGTTTCTAATTTTTCACTATAACAAAAATGCTGTAATGAACACATTTCTGTACTTGTACGCTGAAGTTTCTTTAAGAACTACCCTGAGAAGCAGAATTGCTGAGTCAGAGAATATGCATCTTCAACTTTACTAGATACTGCCAAATTTCCCACTAGAGTGACTGTGCCAATTTATACTCTCTCCAATGTACACCAGCAATACAGAGTTCCTATTTCCCTACATAATGACCAAACTTGGTATCGTGAGACTCCAAATTTCCCCAATCTGATGAGAATGAAATATTACCTTATTTTTACTTCGAACTTCCTTGATTACTTGTGAGACTGAACATCTTTACCTACATGTATTAGCTATGTGAGTTTAGGCCTTTGTGAAATCATATACTTTTCCCATTTTTTAGTAGCTATTTGTCAATTATTTAACTATTTGTTAGTAGTCCTTTATGTAATTCTGGATACTAATCTTTTGTTACACTGTAAATATCTTTTCCCAATCTGCTCTTTCTTTTTAATTCATTTAGTCCATTGCTGCAGAGAAGTAAATAATCTGAACCCATAGGTAAAAATTTAAAAACAAAAATTGAGCTTTCGAATTGGAAATAAAACTGAAGTCTGAGATATTACTTGCATTAAAATATTAGGTAAGCTTAGTTTACTAGAGTTTATAATGATGATTCCATAATTTGACCTTTGCTTCTAAAGTCCCTTGTCTGTCATTTAACTGGATGAGTCTGACTCCACTTTTCTTCTTTGTAATGATTATACTTTGCACCTTATTTACGCCCACTTCTGCAGGTTTACAGCCCAGGTGTTCAACTCTTTACACGCTGCCTCTTGTTCTTAGGCCTAAATATAACTCAGGATGGAGTTCAAGGTTAATAAATAGACTCCAGCTAAAAGATTACATTTGTTGTTATTTTAATAGTAAGTGATTTTTTTTTAAACCACTAGGTCCATAAATTTTGACAGTGGCACTTCCTCCAAAATGCCAAACATCCTTTTTCCACCAATCTTTAATAAGCCAAGAGAAAATTAACCCAAACGGCACAAATAATAAATGTAATCAATTCAATTACACAACAGATAGAAAAAGCAATTTCTGCCTCCTCTTTAGATACAAGTCCAGTACATGTAGTTCTCAGTTTAATACCATATAATATTTAGTTTTTCAATTTAGAGTATCTTTACTTAGAGTTCTCCCAATAGTACACAATGATAAGTCATTGTGTAATATTAACCTAGTAGGAATGAAAATGTAATTGATTATCTTAATGTAATTAAATGTAATGATAACCTAATAGTAAACGCTTCATACAAGTACCAAATACGTTAAAATTTAATTATTTTTCACCAAAGAAATATAATATAATGGACACTAACTTAGATGTGGTAAAGAAAAACCATAACCTAACTTCTAAATTTAGCACTCCATAGGTACAAATGCTTGGAAAATGATAAAGAGAAATTCCTACTGTCACTATGCGTTTATCTTAGTCACACTCTACAAACTCTGACATAGTTACCTCTGCTCTGAACATCTCAGGATTCTAGTTAAAGATACATAGTTTCCTTCAACTGTCCCTTTGCTTACAGTTGGCACAGATTTTCTGCAAGCCACATATAAGGCACATGCTAACCAATGAAGATCATTTCCCTGTAAAATAAAAGAAAATTGATTTTTAGCTAATGAACTATGTATATTTCAGTATGAAAAACTCGTTTAAATTCAAAGTGTTATTTATATGTTTGTGGGAAATTGCATTTTCAGTGATGTCCCTGTCCCAAATGCTCTTCGTATAATGTGACACTGACATTCTTCCACGGAGAGGTTGAAGTCTGTGTTCTCTCACTTTGAATTGTCTCAACCAGTACCACAGGTGAAAGTGATGCTATGTAACTTTCAAGATCATAAAAGGCAATACAATTCCACCTGGTGCTCTCTCTCAGGACATACACCGTGGAAGTCCCAGCATGGGAGTAGATCACCTTGGGCAAATTACTTAACAATTGTAGAGGCTCAATTTTCTTACCTGAGGACTGTGAGAATTGAGAAAATACAAGAAATCAAAAGATAAAATTCTATAACCACTATTCTATATTAAATATCATAAGAGCTTTATTTTCCAGGGTACACTTCCATGAGACTGACACCCGCCATTATTTTACAGCATACCTGACTACTAGTTCCACAAGGGCAGGGATTTTATGTTTTGTGCCTTGCTCTATCCCCAGCACCTACGTAACAGTGTCTGGCCATGAACAGGTGATCAAAAAATATCTGGGAAATGAATGAACATCATTCACTTACTGGGTAAACTGAGCTAAGAATCTGAGATCGAAGTCTTTAAAAAACTGAGAAATCAAACAGTTATTTTTAAAAATAATTTACTAACCATCTATTATTTGTCACTTGCTTATATAACCCTGGGCTTCACACAACTTAACCACTGTGAGTTGAAATAATGCTTTTTCTATCGAATTTACAGGGTTATCCTGAGGGTAAATAAGAGCTTATTTGGAGGCACTTATGCCCATCACCAAAAAAGAGTCCTTCTCTTTGTCTGCCTACAGGAACCACTAGGAAAGAAACAAGAACATGGCCTATTCAGCCAGATCACCAAAGCATGTGAAAGAGCTTTGTAAACTCCAAAGCGCTATCCATATGAGTGCTTCATGTTCCAGAAACTCGACGTTACCTTATTTAACCATCAGAACAGCTTTGTAAGGTAGGTACAAATATCTCAAAGTAACATACCACAAAATTGAGTTTGGAATGGTTAAGTAAATTGCCCAAAGTCACCTAGGTCTGTCAGGTTCCAAAGCCAGTATATTACTAGCTTCCCCCCCAACCCCGCCCTGCTGCAGATGTAAAAATGGGAATAAGGAACTGAATTAAAATTCTATTAATGCAAGAATAAAAAAATAATAACCTTAGTGAGTGCCACACAGGCAAAAACACCCTCTTATAGTTAAATAACACCTCGGTTAGGCCTTCCCATTCTAAGCCTATTTGCCCTACTCTTTCCACAAACTATTCAACAACTTAAAATCGTATGGCCTGCAGTTTAAATACCACTCACACAGGCAGTCAAACAGCGGATAAACAATGCAGACTTCCGTGTCACTTCCCATTGGCCCATAAAGGGGAGGTGCCTACAGGGTTGAGCCTCACTGGCTAGAATGGCCATTTTCTCCGCTGCAAGCCCCGTCGGAAGAAAGGGACAAAACATGCCTAGATCGCAGCGACTATAAGAGTCCTGGGCAATGTCTGGAGAGACCAATAGGTCCTCAAGGTCGTCGCAGTCCTGACTTCCTAGAGACAAATGCGTGTCTATATCCAGGCGGGCAGAAAGCCCGTTTCATTTGCGCAGGGGAAAGATTCGTCTTTGTTCACACATACATAAACACAGCTCGAAACGTAACGCTTTTACTCAAACGGAGGCAATGGCCTGGACAAAGGCAATTTGGTACAGTTCAAAAAGAACTGAAGAAGCCCGGAAACGCAGGCGCTAACATCGGGTTAATTTCAGAGCTAATGCAGGCAAGCCCCCGCCCCACCCCACCCCCTTCTGCGTACGGTCTTGACAACTACACCTGTTCATCCTGCCAACAAGGTGCTTGTTTTTGTAATCGGACCGCAGCACGACCTCAGCCTCGCGGTGCTACTTTAGGGCAAGGGCTGTTCCCGCTTCGGAACCGGAGGGGGAAGAGCAGCGAGACAGAGTTCACTTTCAGGGCCGCTACAGAGCTTTTCAAAAGCCAGGTTTCCAGGACGAAGGTTCGCAAAGAGGATTCCCTCCCCGCTCCAGGCTGGGGACCCAGAGAGCCGGGGCCGGCAGGGGCGGAGGGGTCCCCCCTACCCCCCAACCGCGGGGCGCCCGAGCCGGGGAGACAAGGGACTCCATTCCCGGAGGCGGGGCGGGACCACTAGGCCCGGAAAGCCGCTGGTCTCCTCCCCCCGGGCGCACCTCCAGCGTGTAGCTCTCGCTCATGCTCCTGTAGCTGTCCCAGGCCTCGGCCCGAGCCGCCTCGTCCATGTTCAGGCGGCTGCACAGCTCGTCGAACCGCTGTTGGGTCTGAGGGGCCGGCGACCGGGCCGACTGCGCTGCGTCCTCCGCCTCGGCATCCTCCTCCTCCTCTTCATCCGAGGCCGCCGCCGCCGGAAGAGGAGGAGGGGGCGGCGGCGGCGATTGGTTGCCTCCCGACGGCATAGCGCACACCTGGGCGGCGGGGCCTCAGGTGAGCCGAGGGCCTGGGCCCCCAGCCATTCAAACCGCGAAGCGCCCGCCAGTCGGCCGACTGATTGCCGACTGCGCCGCGGCCAACGGCGCTGCGCCACACATCGGTGCCCGTAGTTCCGAGCACGGGTTGATGGGAAATGTAGTCCAGGCCGGGGGCCCACGGGGATCAAAACTCATATGTAGAAAAATCATCTCGCGTCGTCTCCCTCGGGTGGAAATAAAAGCGACTTCTCTCCGTTTCAAGTACCTCCTCATCGGGAGACCATTCAGCAGGGCTGTACTGAAGAGAAAACATCCAAGAAACGTTGACCTGTGAAGGTTTAGTGTCCAAAGTGTCCCCAGAAATAACACTCATCACCTGCGTGTCCTTATCTAAAAAATAAAGATAATAGAAAGGGCCTGTCTGCCTAAATTCAAATTTCGGCGTCATTCCTAATTCTAGTTCTTTCCTATGTTTTAATTTTATTTGCGACTTTCAAATAATTATTGGATTTTTTTTTTAAAGTAGTAATTCTTTTTTTCCCCATAGGGTGAATTTACATTCACTATAAGTGACATATTTGTCCTACTCTAACTCACCCAATTGGCTTAAATTTACATTTCCTTTATTTTTATTTTCATTTTGCTTTCTCTTTTCAAATTTATATGAATCACTTTGTTTCCAGTCGTCTTTGATTTCTTAAAGGGGTATGGTATAAAACGTTTTCATGCACGAGGAGCCCTAAGGCATTTCTGGTTTGCTATGGGGTCATTTTCTGTCTTCATTGATCATTTGAACCCAGCCACCATACCGTGAGGAAGCCCAGGTCACTTAGAGAAGCCTGTTGTCAAAGATAAACAAAGCTAGACATCAGTGAAAGGGATGAAAACATTTTATGCAGTCATTCCTGACAGTAGGGGAAAGTGCTGGACTCCTTTCTGAATTGTGCAGAGATAATTGGGGATTTAAAGGGAAAAGGAAAGAGTAGAGATGGGGAGGGAACAGAGCTCAAGCAAAAAGTTACAGAGGGTTGGTGACTATATATGTGATTAGGCCAAGTGGACCTGCTAGTTATCAATTTGTTGAAGTTACGATTGTATCCTGCCACAGAGACTGGGAGTCAGAGACTCTGTACTTCCTGATGATTACATATCAAAGGAATGGCTTTCAGGTCATTGAGAAAGACACTCCTGATTTGTAGGATATACAGTTGGTCTGCAGTATACACAGGTTGTGCATCCGCAGGTTCAACCAACTGTGGATCAAAAATATTAAGAAAAACAAAAACAGGGACTTCCCTGGTGGCGCAGTGGTTAAGAATCCACCTGCTAATGAGGGGACATGGGTTCGAGCCCTGGTCTGGAAAGATCCCACCTACCGTGGAGCAACTAAGCCCGTGCTCCACAACTACTGAGCCTGTGCTCTAGAGCCCACAAGCCACAACTACTGAGCCCACGTACCACAACTACTGAAGCCCACACACCTAGAGCCCATGCTCCACAACAAGAGAAGCCACCACAATGAGGAGCCTGCACACCACAACTAGAGAGAAAGTCTGTGCGCCCCAGTGAAGACCCAGCACAGCCAAAAATAAATAAATACGTAAATTTAATTAAAGAAAAAGAAAAGAAAAGAAAAAACACCTCACTGAAAACAAGACTTTCCCTTTTTTTAAAAAAAAGAACAAAAACAAAACAAACAAACAAAATACATACAACCATTCCAGGAAGTTCCAAAAAGCAAAGCTTGAATTTGTCACGTACCCTAGCAACTATTTACTTAGCATTTACATTTACATCCCACTTACATTTTATTAGGTATTATAAGTAATCTAGAGATGATTTAAAGTTTACAAGAGGATGTGCATAGCTTATATGGAAATACTATGACATTTTATATAAGAGACTTGGGCATCAGCAGTTATTGGTATCTGCAGGGCTCCTGGAACCAATCCCTGCATATACCAGGGACAACTGTACATCTCAAAAGGACAGAGGAAGGTATCACAATTGTAAGCCCTATTTAGTAAATGCTATAAGAAAGAGAAGGCTGAGACCTTTCCTCAGGTGTTGGCAAGAACAATCTTTAAATTCTGGAAGCATTGAGGTTTCTCAGGCAGGCATTTTATCAATAATAGGGGCTGGAGTCACCCTAGGACACAGCCTTATGCTGCTAGAAGCCATGCTAGAGTTATGGCATCTCAGTGCAGGGGTTTGGACGAGAGTTTTGCTGTTCTAACCATGCACATAGGACATGAGACCCCTGGCCCTCAGTCCCAGCCATGTTGAATGAGCCCGTTTACAAGCAGATTCTCCAGCTTCCAGTCAAGC
The DNA here is from genome assembly GCF_949987515.2 of Delphinus delphis. Lineage (NCBI taxonomy): Eukaryota > Metazoa > Chordata > Mammalia > Artiodactyla > Delphinidae > Delphinus > Delphinus delphis. The sequence continues at coordinate 28,595,974 of NC_082702.1, read as the reverse complement.
TGTCCCAGCTAATGCTGTATGAAGCAGAGATGAACCTTCCCGCTGATCCCTGCCCAACTGCATATCTGTGGGCAAAAGCAATAATTATTTTGTTTCAAATCACAAAGTTTTAGGACAGTTTGTTATGCAGCAATAAATAATTAAACACCTGTTAAGTGTAAGACATGTATCTATCAATTATCATGAAAGAAAAAAAATCACTTAATAATTGAATTTTTTCTTGGTAATTTTTTATGCCTCCACTAGTCTTACCAATAGATTAAATTTTTTAACTTTGAAAAGCTAAAATTACTTAATAATTGACATTAACATTCCTTAAAAAAAAAAAAGAAAAAAGAGGCACTTTTGATGATGGAGATTAACTGACTTAGACATAGCTAAGAAAAGAGTTGAAACTGAATCTCTAGACTATGGGTACAAAACATTTCTACCCCTTATCTTATCTCCTTCTCCTCCAGAAGTTAGGGTGGCCGTCTTAAAACACAAATCTGGGGCTTCCCTGGTGGCGCATGCAGGGGACACGGGTTCGTGCCCCGGTCCGGGAAGATCCCACATGCCGCAGAGTGGCTGGGCCCATGAGCCATGGCCGCTGAGCCTGCACGTCCGGAGCCTGTGCTTTGCAATGGGAGAGGCCACAACAGTGAGAGGCCCGTGTACTGCAAAAAAAACAAAACAAAACACAAATCTGATCACCTCTTTCCCCTAGTTAAATAGTTTCTCACTGATCTTAGAAGTCAACATCCTCCATGGCCTACAGGTTCCCTCCCACCTGCCTCTGTATTCTCTTTGAAAATCGCTTTCCATCAGTCAAGTACCACCTTCAATGTCAATTTCTCGAATTTCCCTATTAAATGTTCTCATGACACATTATAGTCATAGTGAATTATTTCCATGTTTATCTTTCATGTCTATTGTCCTCATTATGTGTTAAGTGCTATGAGAGTAGCAACTGTGTCTCTTTCGTTCCATCCTGTGACCTCAGAGTCTAACATGGCTCTGGGCATCTAGTTGACTCGCCAAAATATTTATTGAATAAATGACTGATTATGATAATCAAGATATATCTTGTTCTTATTGGAGTCTCAGGTTTTGTGCACGTAAAATCCTTACTCTGGCTGTGATCTGATAGTCCAATAGAATGTCAAAGACCATAAATGGCAGTCATCTAAAAATAAATTTTACCTTTACATTATTTATATCACCCTAAAAATATATGACTTAACTGTGAAACATCACATAAACATTTCTACAATGAAACACAGTGGTCTTCACACGCTTTGGTATGTCCTCCTAAAAAAATCACCTTCTAGCATACTTTAAAGTTGACATCTAAAAGGTTTCATTAAAAGTTTGATCAAGAGCAAAGGATGTAACATCCAGCATGTAACTACAGAACTTTTAAAGTGAAACTGTTACTAAACTTGAAATATTTCCATTGGACCTTAAATATCATAGCAGATACTCACTATCATTCATTTTAAAAATACATGAACAGGGAATTCCCCGGTGGTCCAGTGGTTAGGACTCTGCACTTCCACTGCTGAGGGTGCAGGTTTGAACCCTGGTCAGGGAACTAAAATCTGGCAAGCTGTGCAGTGCAGGAAAAAAAAGAAAGAAAGAAAAAAAAAAGAAATCAAACTTGCACACAAAAGACCCTGAATAACCAAAGCAATCTTGAGAAAGAAGAACAAAGCTGGAGGCATCACACTTCCTGATTTCAAACTATATCACAATATTACAAAGCTATAGTAATCAAAACAGTATGCTATTGGCATAAAACAGACACACAGATCAATGGAACAGGATGGAGAGCCCAGAAATAAACTCACACGTATATGGTCAATTAATTTACAACAAAGGAGCCAAGAATATACAATGGGAAAAAGATAGTCTCTTCAATAAATTGTGTTGAGAAAACTAGACAGCCACATGCAAAAGAATGAAACTGGACCACTATTTTACACCATACACAAACATGATTTCAAAATAGATTAAAAACTTGAACATAAGGCCTGAAACCATAAAGCTCCTAGAAGAAAACACAGGTGGTAAGCTCCTTAACAATGAATTTTTTGGATTTGACACCAAGAGCAAAAGCAACAAAATCAAAACAAACATGAAGAACTACATCAAGGGACTTCCCTGGTGGAGCAGTGGTTAAGAATCTGCCTGCCAATGCAGGGAACATGGGTTCAATTCCTGGTCTGGGAAGATCCCACATGCTGCGGGGCAAATAGCCCTGTACACCACAACTACTGAGCCTGTGCTCTAGAGCCTGCAACATAAATCATAGCAATATTTTTCTGGCTCTGTCTCTTAAGGTAAAGGAAACAAAAGCAAAAGTAAACAAATGGGGTCTGATTTAACTGTGAAGATTTTACACTGCAAAGGAAACCACTGACAAAATGAAAGGACAATCTACCGAATGGGACATGACTGATAAGTGGTTAATATCAAAACCACATAAACAGCTCATGCAACTCAATATCAAAAAAACAAGCAACCCAGGAATTCCCTGGCAGTCCAGTGGTTAGGATTCAGAGCTTTCACTGCCGTGGGCCCAGGTTCAATCCCTGTTTGGGGAACTAAGTACCCACAAGAAGCACCATGCGGCCAAAAAACAAAACAAAACAAAAATGAAAACAAACAAAAACAAGCAACCTGATTTAAAAAATCAGCAGAAGACCTGAATAGACATTTTTCCAAAGAAGACATACAAATGGCCAAGAGGCACATGAAAAGATGCTCAGCATTGTTAATCATCAGGGAAATGCAAATCAAAACCACGGTAAGCTCTCACCTCACACCTGTCAGAAAAGCTATCATCAAAAAGACTACAAATAACAAATGTTGGCAAGGATGTGGAGAAAAGGAAAACCTAGTACACTGTTGATGGGAACGTAAATTGGTGCAGCCATTATGGAAAACAGTATGGAGTTTCCTCAAAAACAGCAACAACAACAACAACAATAACAACAACAAAAACAAATAGAACTACCATATCATCCAGCAATTCCACTTCTGGGTATTTACTGGAAGGAAATGAAATCACTAACTCAAAAGGATATCTGCACCTCTATATTCATAGCAGCATTACTTACAGTATCTAAGACATGGAAATAACCTAAGTGCTCATTGACAGATGAGTGGATAAAGACATTTGTATATAATTGAATATTATTCAGCCATAAAAGAAGGAAAGCCTGCCATTTGTGACGACATGGATGGAACTTGAGGGTATTATGCTAAGTGAAATAAGTCAGACAAAGAAAGACAAATACTGTATGATATCACTGATATGTGACATCTAAAAGAAAAACCCACCAAAAACCAAACTCTTAGATACAGAGAACAGACTGGTGGTTGCCAGATGTGGGCAATAGTGGGTAGGTGAAATGGGTGAAAAAAATGGGTGGACAAACGGTACAAACGTCCAGTTACAAAATAGATAAGTTATGGGGATATAATGCACAACATGGTGACTATAGTTAACTATACCATATTGTGTATTTGAAAGTTGCCAAGAGAATAAATCTTAAAATTTCATGTCACACACACAAAAAATTTGTACCCATGTGTGGTTATAGATGTTAACTAAACTTCTTGTGATAATCCTATATATATATATATATATATATATATATATATATATATATATATATACACACACACACACACACACACACACACACACACACATATATTAAATCACTATGTTGTACACCTAAAACTAATACAATGTTGTATATCAATTTTATCTCAATTTTAAAAAGAATTTTAAAAAAAGAGAAATCAATCTCGGTTATTCCAGAGGTTTGGTTCTTGGGGTCTGATTACTCTTTCACTCATTTATTCATTAATTCATTAAGCCAGAGATCTTGTCATCCATCCACTCAAATATTCAGCAAATGTTTAGTGAGTGCCTACTATGTGTCAAGTACTTTGCCAAACACTGAAGATATAGTAGTGAATGGTATATGCATGGTCTCTGCCCTCAAGAGCTTATGATCTCATGGGAAAAACAGACCTAGAACAAGTAATTATCAAGTGTGAATATATTACAAAAAAAAGAAAGTCAGGGAACTATAGGATTGCATCCCAGAAGACCTTTCTCAGGCACAGGGGCAGGAGTGCTTGGGTGGTTGGAGGTGGACAAAGGCTTTCCCTTCTTCCCCTTCACTTCCCTGAGGAGAAGTCTAAAAGTCATAACTAGAAGAAGGAAAGGGTTCATTTCAGGTAGAGGAAAAAGCTTTTTCAAAGACCTCGAGTTGGGAAAAAGCATGGGTGGTTCAGGGAGTTGTAGGAATATGAATGTGGTTGAAGTGTAAAAAGCAAGAGGAACAGGAGGTATGGATAGAGATGAGGTCAAAGCTCTGGTTAAGATTTTGGACTTGATGCTAAAGGTGATTGGATGCCACTTAAGGTTTTAGGGTAAGGAGAACAGTGTCACTCTGTCTCCAAAACCTAGAACAGTGTTTATCACTTAACAGTAGTTCAATTAATATTCATTTAAACACCGACTTCAGGGCCACCACTGAATTCTGTGAGGCCCAGTGTTCCTGCGATGAAGTTGACCAGGCGGATCAGACTGATTTCCTCAGTTTTCATTAAAAAAATGCAAACCCTTGCATAGTACAGGGAACTATACTAAATATTTTGTAATAATCTGTAAGGGAAAAGAATCTGAAAAAGAACATATGTATATATATATATATATATATATATATATATATATATATATATATGTATATGTGTGTGTGTGTGTGTGTATAAAAAAACTGAATCACTTTGTTGTACACATGAAACTACCACAATATTGTAAATCAACTATACTTCAATTTAAAAAAAGAAAAAAAGTGAAAACCCTTCCAGTCATTTCTCTCCTGAGTTACTTTGGTCAGGATGAAATATCCTTCTCCTCCATGACCACCGAATCCTTGTGTGCTCTGGAACTCCCAGCATTTCCTCATATCCCCCAGGCTTCAAGGCCAGGAGCAGGGGCTGTGTCCTCTCTGCTACCCCCTGTGCCCACTGAACCCTTACTCTTCCATCCTCAGGTCATCAAAGCCCATCCGCTAACCCCATGGTCTCCATTTTTCCCCTCTCAGGAAAAGGTAACATCATTCTTCCAGTTGACTAGGCCAAAAAACTTTGGAGTCATCCTTGATTCCTCTTTCTCTCACCTTCTCCATCCAATCCACCAGCTCAGTCTTCACTTACTCAAAATCCATCCACCTCTCAGCTCCTCCATTGCCAGTCCTCTGATCCAAGCTTCCATCTTCTCTTACCAGCATCCTTGCAATGTCCTTCCATCTGGCCTTCCTGCTTCTGTCTTTCCTTTTACCACAATTTCTTCTTAACATAGAAGCTGTGATGGTTAAGTTTATGTGTTAACGTGGCTGGGCCACTGTGCCTAGATATTTGGTCAAACACTATTTAGGATGATTCTGTGAGGGTATTTATGAATGAGATTTACATTTAAATTGGTGGACTTTAGGTAAAGCAGATTGCTTTCCATAAGAAAACCACATTTCCAAAAGATACCTGCACCCCAATGTTCATTGAAGCACTATCTACAATAGCCAAGATATGGAAGCAACCGAAATGTCCATTGACAGATGAACAGATAAAGAAGATGTGGTATGTACATACAATGGAATGTTACTCAGCCCTAAAAAAGAATGAAATAATGCCATTTGCAGCAACATGGATGGACGTAGAGATTTTCATACTAAGTAAAGTAAGTTAGACAGAGAAAGACAAATATCATGATATCGCTTACATGTGGAATCTAAAAATAAAAGATGATACAAACGAACTTATACACAAAACAGAAATAGATCCACAGACATAGAAAACAAATTTATGGTTACCAAAGGGGAAGGGGGAGGGAGGGATAAATTATGAGTTTGGGATTAACATATACACACTACTCCATATAAAACAGATAATCAGTAAGGACCTACTGTATAGCACAGGGAACTGTACTCAATATTTTATAATAACCTATAAGGGAAAAGAATCTGAAAAAGAACTTATATACAAAACTTACATAACTAAATCACTTTGTTGTACACCTGAAACTAACACAACATTGTAAATCAACTATATTTCAACAAAAATTTTTTTTAAAAGGAAAAAAATAATTTAAAAAAAGACTGGATGAGATCACTTTGGGAGTAAATGCACAGAGGAGGAGAAGAGGTTCCAGAACTCTTGCTTTTCCTCTTGGTCCCCAGGGAGTGCTCTTAGTAGCAGGAGCTGCTAGCTAGTTTGAGCCTCATGGATCAGCAAAAGGGGTAGGTGGAGGGGGGCAGAGGTTTCCACATGTCAGTAGGAGCTCCAGTAGAGGGACAAAGTGGGTACTTATTAAGGTTAAAAATTTAAAGATTTTACATTCAGTTTGTACATTTTACTTTCTGTCAGTTTTTAAAAGCAACTTTATTGAGATACAATCCATATACCATACAATTCACCCATTTAAAGTATACAGTTCAGTTGTTTTCAGTATATTCACAGTTATGCAACAAACCAAAATCTGTTTAGAGCATTTTCATCATCCCATGAAGAAACCCCATACCCAGGAGCAGTCCAACGCCTCCAGCCCTAGGCAACCACTAATTTACTTTCTTTTTTTAAAAAAATTATTTAATTAATTTATTTTTGACTGCATTGGGTCTTTGTTGATGCATGCAGGCTTTCTCTAGTTGTGGTGAGTGGGGGCTAACTCTTTGTTGCAGTGCACGGGCTCTAGGTGCACGGGCTCAGTAGTTGTGGCGCACGGGCTTCATTGCTCCGCAGCATGTGGGATCTTCCCAGACCAGGGCTCGAACCCATGTCCCCTGCATTGGCAGGCGGATTCTTAACCATTGCACCACCAGGGAAGTCCCTCTATTTCTTCTTGATTCAGTTTCACTAGTTTGTGTCTTTCTTGAAATTTGTCCACTTCATCTAGGTTATCTAATTTATTGGCATAAAATTATTCATAATATTCCCTTATAATGATTTTTATTTCTGTAATATTGGTAGGAATGATGTTCCCTTTTGATTCTAGTAATTTTTTTTTTTTTTTTTGGCTGCACTACTCAGCTTGCAGGATCTCAATTCTCCAGTCAGGGATTGAACCCAGGCCCTCGGCAGTGAAAGCATAGAATTCCAACCACTGGACCACCAGTGAATTCCCTGGTTCTAGAAATTTGAGTCTTCTCTTCTTTTGTTGATCAGTCTAGCTAAAGGTTTGTCAGTTTTGTTGATCTTTTTAAAGAATTACCTTTTGGTTTCATTCATTTTCTCTATTTTCTATTTCAGTAATTACGCTCTAATCTTTATTTCCTTACATCTTGCTTTGGGTTTAGTTTGAGATTTTCCTAGTTTCTTAAAGTGCAAAGTTAGGTTGATTTGTGATTTTTTTTTCTTAATGTAGATATTTACAGCTATACATTTCCCTTTGTGCACTGCTTTGGTTATATCTCATACGTTTTGGTATATTATTTGTTTGTTTCCATTCATTACAAAATATTTTTTAACTTCTTTTGAGATTTCTTCTTTGACTACTTATTTATGAGTATGTTGTTTAATTTTCACATATTTGTAAATTTCCAAGCTTTGTTACTGATTTCTAATTTCATTCCTTTGTGGTTGCAGAACATACTTCGTATGATTGAATCTTTTTAAATTTGAGACTTGTTTTATGACCTACCATGTGGTCTATCCTGCAGAATGGTCCTTGTGTGCTTTAAGAATGTGCATTCTGCTATTGTTGGGTGGTGCCCAATAGATGTTTCTTAGGTCTAGTTGATTTATAGTGTTGTTCAAATCTGTTTTCTTGTTGACCTTTGGCCTGCTTGCTCTATTCATTATTGAAAGTGAGCTATTATTCTCCAAATATTATTGTTGAATTGTATATTTTCCTTTCAATTTTGTTAGGTTTTGCTTCATGTATTTTGTGGCCCTGTTGTTAGATGCACATATGTCTATAATTGTTATATTTTCCTGATAGATTGACCCTTTAATCATTGTAAAATGTTCTCCTTTATTTCTAGTAACACTTTTTTTTTTGGTTTGTTCTAAAGTCTATTACTCTTTTATTAGCATAGCTACTCCACTTTTCTTATGGTTACTCCTTACATGATATATTACTGATATATCATGTGTATCTATGATAGATATGGTCTATATCATATATACCTAAATAATTCACATATACATATACATGTATGAGTTACTTAGATTATGACTAATGCAGGCATGTCAAATCAGTGGAGAGATTATATACTACATGATGCTGGGACATTGCATAACTCTTTGGAAAAATTCAAATTAAGATTCCTATTTTATACTATATGTTACCAAAATAGACTAAAAAAAGAGTCTATTTTTTTATCTATCAAATTGACAGAGACTTTAAAAAAGTTATAATGCCCAGTACTGCTAAGGAGACATAGAGAAGAAAGTAGTTTTATACTCTACTGTTGGGGAATAAAATGATAACAATCAAACTGGTCTTAAAATTTGAACATTATTATATCACACCTAGGTATTTATTCTAATGAAAAAAATCATTAGTGTATGCAAAGATTTGATTACAAACACATTACTGTTTAAATAGCCCCAAACTGAAAAAAAAAAAATAGCCCCAAACTGAAAAATATCTAAATGCTCAATAATTGGGTATTAAATAAATTATGATGCATCTACATATATATAAATGTGGAATGAGAAACCCCTTGAAAATGTGAAAGAGAGGGCAGACAGCAGAAGCAAGAAGAACTACAATCCTTCAGCCTGTGGATCAAAAACCACATTCACAGAGATACACAAGATGAAAAGGCAGACGGCTATGTACCAGATGAAGGAACAAGATAAATCCCCTGAAAAACAACTAAATGAAGTGGAGATAGTCAACCTTCCACATAAAGAATTCAGAATAATGATAGTGAAGATGATCCAGGACCTCGGAAAAAGAATGGAGGCAAAGATCAAGAAGATGCAAGAAATGTTTAACAAAGACCTAGAAGAATTAAAGAACAAACAAACAGAGATGAACAATATAATAACTGAAATGAAAACTACACTAGAAGGAATCAATAGCAGAATAACTGAGGCAGAAGAACGGATAAGTGACCTGGAAGACAGAATAGTGGAATTCACTGCTGCGGAACAGAATAAAGAAAAAAGAATGTAAAGAAATGAAGACAGCCTAAGAGACCTCTGGGACAACATTAAACGCAACAACATTCGCATTATAGGGGTCCCAGAAGGAGAAGAGAGAAAGGACCTGAGAAAATATTTGAAGAGATTATAGTCGAAAACTTCCCTAACATGGGAAAGGAAATAGCCACCGAAGTCCAGGAAGCACAGCGAGTCCCATACAGGAGAAACCCAAGGAGAAACATGCAGAGACACACAGTAATCAAACTGGCAAAAATTAAAAACAAAGAAAAATTATTGAAAGCAGCAAGGGAAAAATGACAAATAGCATACAAGGGAACTCCCATAAGGTTAACAGCTGATTTCTCAGCAGAAACTCTACAAGTCAGAAGGATTGGCATGATATACTTAAAGTGATGAAAGGGAAGAACCGACAACCAAGATTACTCTACCCGGCAAGGATCTCATTGAGATTCGATGGAGAAATCAAAAGCTTTACAGACAAGCAAAAGCTAAGAGAATTCAGCACCACCAAACCAGTTCTACAACAAATGCTAAAGGAACTTCTCTAAGTGGGAAACACAAGAGAAGAAAAAGAAAGACCTACAAAAACAAACCCAAAACAATTAAGAAAATGGTCATAAGAACATACATATCAATAATTACCTTAAATGTGAGTGGATTAAGCGCTCCAACCAAAAGACACAGGCTTGCTGAATGGATACAAAAACAAGACCCATATATATGCTGTCTAAAAGAGACCATTTCAGATCTAGGGACACATACAGACTGAAAGTGAGGGGATGGAAAAAGATATTCCATGCACATGGAAACCAAAAGAAAGCTGGAGTAGCAATACTCATATCTGATAAGATAGACTTTAAAATAAAGAATGTTACAAGAGATAAGGAAGGACACTACATAATGATCAATGGATCAATCCAAGAAGAAGATATAACAATTATAAATATATATGCACCCAACATAGGAGCACCTCAATACATAAGGCAACTGCTAACAGCTATAAAACAGGAAATCGACAGTAACACAATAATGGTGGGGGACTTAAACACCTCACTTACACCAGAACAGATCATCCAAACTGAAAATAAATAAGGAAACAGAAGCTTTAAATGACACAATAGACCAGATAGATTTAATTGATATTTATAGGACATTCCACCCAAAAACAGCAGATTACACTTTCTTCTCAAGTGCGCACGGAACATTCTCCAGGATAGACCACATCTTGGGTCACAAATCAAGACTCAGTAAATTTAAGAAAATTGAAATCATCTCCAGCATCTTTTCTGACCACAATGCTATGAGGTTAGAAATGAATTACAGGGAAAAATACATAAAAAACACAAACACATGGAGGCTAAACAATACATTACTAAATAACCAAGAGATCACTGAAGAAATCAAAGAGGAAATCAAAAAATACCTGGAGACAAATGACAATGAAAACACGATGATCCAAAACCTATGGGATGCAACAAAAGCAGTTCTAAGAGGGAGGTTTATAGCTATACAAGCCTACCTCAAGAAACAAGAAAAATCTCAAATAAACAATCTAACCTTACACCTAAGGGAACTAGAGAAAGAAGAACAAACAAAACCCAAAGTTAGTAGAAGGAAAGAAATCATAAAGACCAGAGCAGAAATAAATGAAATAGAAACAAAGAAAACAATAGCAAAGATCAATAAAACTAAAAGCTGGTTCTTTGAGAAGATAAACAAAATTGATAAACCATTAGCCAGACACATCAAGAAAAAGAGGGAGAGGACTCAATAAAATTAGAAATGAAAAAGGAAAAGTTGCAACAGACACCACAGAAATACAAAGCATCCTAAGAGACTACTACAAGCAACTCTATGCCAATAAAATGGACAACCTGGAAGACATGGACAAATTCTTAGAAAGGTATAACCTTCCAAGACTGAACCAGGAAGAAATAGAAAATATGAACAGACCAATCACAAGTAATGAAATTGAAAATGTGATTAAAAATCTTCCAACAAACAAAGTCCAGGACCAGATGGCTTCACAGGTGAATTCGATCAAACACCCATCCTTCTCAAACTCTTCCAAAAAACTGCAGAGGAAGGAACACTCCCAAACTCATTCTATGAGGCCACCATCACCCTGATACCAAAACCAGACAAAGATACTACAAAAGAGAAAATTACAGACCAATATCACTGATGAATATAGATGCAAAAATCCTCAACAAAATACTAGCAAACAGAATCGAACAACACATTAAAAGGATCATACACCATGATGAAGTGGGATTTATCCCAGGGAGGCAAGGATTTTTCAATATACGCAAATCAATCAATGTTATACACCATAATAACAAATTGAAGAATAAAAACCATATGATCATCTCAATAGATGCAGAAAAAGCTTTTGACAAAATTCAACACCCATTTATGATAAAAACTCTCCAGAAAGTGGGCATAGAGGGAACCTACTTCAACATAATAATGGCCATATATGACAAACCCACTGCAAACATCATTCTCAATGGTGAAAAACTGAAAGCATTTCCTCTAAGATCAGGAAAAAGACAAGGATGTCCACTCTTGACACTATTATTCAACATAGTTTTGGAAGTCCTAGACACGGCAATCAGAGAAGAAAAAGAAATAAAAGGAATACAAATTGGAAAAGAAGAAGTAAAACTGTCACTGTTTGCAGATGACATGATACTATACATAGAGAATCCTAAGGATGCCACCAGAAAACTACTAGAGCTAATCAATGAATTTGGTAAAGTTGCAGGATACTAAATTAATGCACAGAAATCTCTTGCATTCCTGTACACTAATGATGAAAAATCTGAAAGAGACATTAAGGAAACACTCCCATTTACCATTGCAACAAAAAGAATAAAATACCTAGGAATAAACTTACCTAGGGAGACAAAAGACCTGTGTGCAGAAAACTATAAGACACTGACGAAAGAAATTAAAGATGACACCAACACATGGAGAGATATACCATGTTCTTGGATTGGAAGAATCAATATTGTGAAAATGACTATACTATCCAAAGCAATCTATAGATTCAATGCAATCCCTATCAAATTATCAATGGCATTTTTTATGGAACTATAACAAAAAATTTCACAATTTGTATGGAGACACAAAAGACCCCGAATAGCCAAAGCAATCTTGAGAATGAAAAACGGAGCTGGAGGAATCACACTCCGACTTCAGACTATACTACAAAGCTACAGTAATCAAGACAATACGGTACTGACACAAAAACAGAAACATAGATCAATGGAACAAGATAGAAAGCCCAGAGATAAACCCATGCACCTATGATCAACTAATCTATGACAAAGGAGGAAGGATATACAACGGAGAAAAGACAGTCTCTTCAATAAGTGGTGCTGGGAAAACTGGACAGCTACATGTGAAAGAATGAAATTAGAACACTCCTTAACATCATACACAAAAATAAACTCAAAATGGATTCGAGACCTAAATGTAAGACTGGACACTATAAAACTCTTAGAGGAAAACATAGGAAGAACACTCTTTGACATAAATCACAGCAAAATCTTTTTTGATCCACCTCCTAGAGTAATGGAAATCAAAACAAAAATAAACAAATGGGACCTAATGAAACTTCAAAGCTTTTGCACAGCAAAGGAAACCATAAACAAGACGAAAAGACAACCCTCAGAATGGGAGAAAATATTTGCAAACGAATCAACGGACAAAGGATTAATCTTCAAAATATATAAACAGCTCATGCAGCTCAATATTAAAGAAACAAACAACCCAATCCAAAAATGGGTGTTAGACCTAAATAGACATTCCTCCAAAGAAGACATACAGATGGCCAAGAAGCACATGAAAAGCTGCTCAACATCACTAATTAGTAGAAAAATGCAAATCAAAACTACAATGAAGTATCACCTCACACCAGTTAGAATGGGCATCATCAGAAAATCTACAAACAACAAATACTGGAGAGGATGTGGAGAAAAGGAACCCTATTGCACTGTTGGTGGGAATGTAAATTGATACAGCCACTATGGAGAACAGTATGGAGGTTCCTTAAAAAACTAAAAATAGAATTACCATATGATCCAGCAATCCCACTCCTGGGCATATACCCAGAGACAACCATAATTCAAAAAGACACATGCACCCCAATGTTCATTGCAGCACTATTTACAATAGCCAGGTCATGGAAGCAACCTAAATGCCCATCGACAGATGAATGGATAAAGAAGTTGTGGTACATATATACAATGGAATATTACTCAGCCATAAAAAGGAATGAAACTGGGTCATTTGTTGAGACGTGGATGGATCTAGAGACTGTCATACAGAGTGAAGTAAGTCAGAAACAGAAAAACAAATACCGTATATTAACACATGTATGTGGAACCTAGAAAAATGGTACAGATGAACTGGTTTGCAGGGCTGAAGTTGAGACACAGATGTAGAGAACAAACTTATGGACACCAAAGGAGGAAAGCCACGGGGGTGGGGTGGGGTGAGGATGGTGGTGTGATGAATTGGGCGATTGGAATTGACATGTATACACTGATGTGTATAAAATTGAGGACTAGTAAGAACCTGCTGTATAAAAAAAATTGTGAAAGATTCTTTAATGGTATGGGAAGATTATTATGATATAGTAAATGAAAAGAAGGTTACAAAATGGTATGTACAGTTTAACTTCACTCTTATTAAGATAATACATAATATGTATATGCAAAAAACAATGACCCAAAAGTTAAAAATTATGTCTGAGTATTCAACATTGTGGGTTGTTTATTTTGTGCTTCTCCTCTCTTCTTCCCCATGATTTTCTATAACATCCTGTCTTATTTTTTACTAAGAAAAAGGAAGAATGATTTAAAAATTCATTAAGATGTTAAGATGTGGAGACACACACACACACACACACACACTGGAATACTACTCAGCCATAAAAAAGTATGGAATCTTGCCATTTGCAGCAATGCAGATGGCCTTGGAGGGTATTATGCTAAGTGAAATAAGTCAAATACTGTATGATACCACTTATATGTGAAATCTAAAAAAGTAGAACGAACTAGTGAATTTAACAAAAATGCAGACTCAAAAGTATAGAGAACTAGTGGTTAACAGTGGGGAAAGGGAAAGGAGGAGGGGAAATATAGGGGGAGGGGATTAAGAGGTACAAACTACTGTGTATGAAGTATGCTACAAGGATATATTGTACAACATGGGGAATATAGCCAATATTTTATAATAACTATAAGTGGAGTATAACCTTTAAAAATTGTGAATCACTATATTGCACACCTGTAACATACACAATATTGTATATCAACTATACTTCAGTTTTTTAAAAAGATGTTATTTTTGCCTGTTAGTAAAGGCAAAGATGATTTCAAATGCAATACACAGTATTGGTAAGAATTTGGGGTAAATGAGCATGCACAAAATGTATGCTGCTAATAGTAGAAATTGTTACTAATGTCATTGGCACTGGCAACACAAATCAAAAGCCTTAAAAACAGAAGTATTTTCACTTCTAGGGGTTAAGGAAATCATTAGGGATGGATACAAAAAATGCATATATAAACTCAAATGTCCATTTTTAGGTTCCTGGTTAAATAAATTACACCTGTATGGGCAGTATATGTATTAAAAATCACATTGCAAGATACTTACTGACATAGAGGCCAGTATATTAAAGGCAAAACAGCCAATATTGTCCCATATAGTACTGATTTAATATGAAAATGTATGTTTCCTAAAGCTAACGTAACAAATTACCACAAACTGGATGGCTTAAAACAGCTGAAATTTATTCTACCACAGTTCAGGCCAGAAGTCCAAAATCAAGGTGTTGGCAAGGCTGGTTCCTTCTGGAGGCTGTGGAGGAGAATCTGTTCATGCTTCTCTCCTAGCTTCTGGTGGTTGCTGGTAATCCTTGGTGTTCCTTGGCTTGTAGCTGCACAGCACCAATCTCTGCTTATTGCCTCGTGGCCCTATCCCTTGTGTTTCTTATGTCCTCTCCTCTTCTTATAAGGACAACAGTCATTGGATTTAGGGCCCACCCTATCTAGTATGACTGCATCTTAACTAATTTTATCTGCCAAGATCCTATTTCCAATTAAGGCCACATTCTGAGATTCTGGGTTGACATGCATTTTTGTAGGACACTATTCAACCCACTACATGTATATAACATACATATAAAAAGATTGGATAGCTACATGAACAGTATTTCAGGGTGGGTTTATGGATGATTTAAATTTTTTTTGTTTTTCTGCATTTTAAAATAAATAGCTTACTGTACTGAAGTTGCATTTATGTAGAGATTAAGTTCTTAATTTATTGAATGAGGTGAACATTACTTGTAGTCAAAAATTACTCTCCCCCCAAACCACTTTTTTCCCTCCTACAGCTCAAAATATACAGAATACATCATTTTATACATAGTGTATCTTCTCTCAAAATCATCCAACACAGCCAATTCTTCCTCCAGCAGTGGAACATATTACTGATCCTCTGGGTGAGCACCAGATGAAGCTGTTGACTTAGTTTAGTATATTTTACAAAAAAGAAAGGTTTTCTAAAGCATGGCAGTATAGTTGAATGTGTTCAAGTTAAATGAGGGGTGATGAGACTCCACTGTTCTACTTTTGTAGTTTGAGGAAAAACAAATTTCTTTCATATTTATTAAAAAAACACTGCAAACAACAGTGATGAATTAGGAAAGTCTCTAAGACCAAGGGAAAAAATAATTACTGATCTTCAAAATGGACTTCTTTAAGAGGTTAGGTATATCTCTGGGTCTTTCGGGATTTTTAAAGGTCCAGGGGAAGAAAACTTCGGGAAATAATAATATTGTGGATATAATTATAGCCAACTTCTGTCTCTTAAAAATTCTTCCACTTTCCTTTTAAAGATTTATGACTATGGTTTCCTTCATAACTGGAATAAGATAAATTATATATAAAAATAAAAACACATTGTCATGTACAGAGGCTGACATCATGGGTAGTCAAAGAATATGTTTAATAAAAAATAATTAAACTTCCATTTGCTCTATAGAACATCATAGAAAGTAATTTAATAAATTACAAATGACTTTTTAAGACGTTTGCTCAACTACAGAAAGCAAATTCAGACTACACAAAACACAACTGGTAAATATTGCAATGTCCAAAAGAAAAATTGGACTAAGACTTGAATCATGAAACCTGAAACAAGGGCTATAAATACAAGGCAATAACAGCTATAATTCTTTTAGTAACTACCAACACATACTTGGATATCCTTTCAACTGCAACTTTAGTATTATGTAATTCTACTGATTTCTTTTCTTATAACCCTTAACTTTACACAACCATGTTTGCATGTTTTTTTAAGCTGATAGCTGGACAACTTTTCCCCAATCAGTACTAGATAGAAGTGTCTTGAAACCCAAGAGAATGTTTAAAGTTAATACTAGCCTTAATGCTTTGAAAACTGCAACTGCCTTATTACATAGAAAGAGAATCACTAAGATGTTAACCAAATTCATTTGATCATAATTAGGAAAATACTTTATCTCATAAATTTGATATAAATTAGATTTTAGTGACAAGATCTAGGGCTTTTTTCCCCTTTATTTTAAATTGGAGACAGAAAGGAATGAAGATCATGTGGGTATAACTAGGGGGAGAGAAGGGAAATGTGGATGGTGCTGAAATACTTTACCGGCAAACTAAGTTAACTGTGTTTGAAAAACTTTGGCTATCTCATAGGTGTATTCTAGTTAAACAAAGGTGCAATACTGCAAAGGGAAGATACTAAATATGTAATATATCATTTTCATGATGAAGAATTACTACCCACTTCTCCTGGAAGGGCATTATAGTGACTATTGCTAAGACATTGCATAAAGGACTATCAATTCAAAGTACTATTTTGGGAAAATACAAAAATCAATACAATCCCAATGGAACTTATATAATTTTGTAAATACATATAACACTGTCTCTCTAATAAGGGGTTAGTTATTTTACATACAGAAACATAATTTACTGGTAAAGGTCTTGGAAAATCCAATATACTTGCTTAATTCATGACAAAGCAATAGAGTTCCATCAAAACATACTAAGAGTTATTTTTTCTCTGGGAGAGAAGTGGGGTACTTTTCCCCTCGCAAACTTTATCACTGACTTATTTTTAAGTACCAGAAAAACGCTAACACTTGTCTCTCCTTAGGATGTAAATGATATTTTATTTCCAATTCAGTTCTAATTGCTTTAAATGTATATGAAGGTGAACCTGGACCTCTACCTTGTCAGAATAATAGCAGCTTTAGCAGGAGAAATTGTATCACAAATCAAACAGACAAATTTTACATGGTAAAGGGTTCTAAGAAATTGATCAGAAGCCTTTGGCTTCATTTTTTGTGGTTCATAGGAGTAACGTATATTTTTTTGAGATTATTCAAAGTGCATTTTCAAAATGGGCAACTCAGTATATTTAATATAAACTGATAACCCAACACTGATTCTGGGCAACATTTAGTTTGCTTATACGTAGAAACTCAAAATGAATTGAGACTATCTGCATATTACTTTACCCTATTATCTGTTAATTCCGGAATATTTCCATGACATAAAACACAAATAGAAATCTACACAAATAAAGCAAACAAACAATTTCTTTTACATGAAGTATGCTGTGTTGAAAGTTCTTTTCAGTGGCATTTCATGAGTTTGCCTTTTCTGAACCCTGGAAACAGACATTACTCATCTGAGACAATTATTTCTAATAGGAGGCCAAACTTTGAAGAGCTGAAACTAAATATGTCTAGAGGGTGCCAAAGTTACATGACACAGGATTATTTCATGACTTTACTGATTTTAAGAGTTAAGCTCAGCAAAAAGCAAGTCATATTTCTTGCCAGATTAACATGATATATAGGATGTGTTTAAAAAACCCCTGAAAACAAGTATAGAATTAGAAACGAATGTAAACTTCCTAAACTAACTCAGCTGAGGTAACAGGTAGCCAGTTAAATTGGCTGATTGGGAAACTTATTTCTTCTTTAAAACACACTTGTACCTGAATTGGAAATATCAGCAGTGCATCACAACACTAGAGCATTTTCATGTAATTAAAGCAATGGATGGTGATGTAGATTCTACAGCTTTCATGACATTCATTAGCTGCCCAAATTATTGCTGAGTTTTGATCTGTAAATTATAGGTGTCAAGGAGGCTGTAAAACTATATTCAAATTAAATCAGTAATATGCATAAAGTATTCTGTGTTCACTGCAAATATATTAAATATACAACTCTTATTGAGCATAATTTTCATAAAATTAACCCCCAACAAAATTATAATGCCTTTTGTTGTAATTTTACACCTTTATGTATTTGATAGTACATACGAGTTCAGAAACTTATGAATCTTAAGAAATATTACATGCAAAACGTCTCTGAAAGCAGTTTGCACTTCTAAACAAATAACTGAAATGTTCAGTCAGTAAGTTATTGATGCACTCAACACTGGGGTATTTACAATTAATAATTAAAGAAAAAAAATCCAAAATCAGTTCATAATTTAAGTGCAGTCTGGGAATCAGTCTTCATTACTAGAATCTGAATCCTCAGATGACGATGGTGTACTATCAGATCCAGATGAAGCATCAGCTTTCTCTGAACCCTCATCTGTGCTGTTTTCATTGAGAGGACTCGGTTCAGTTCCCCCTTTGTCTTCCTGATCTCCAACTCTGGAATCTTCTTCCTTTACTTCTACAGACTTAGATGAGCCTAAGTCACTGTTTTTATTTTTCTGTACATCAAAAGTATTGGACTGGGACAAAGTTGGAATATGAAGATTAAGGCCTGGAGTGAGAAGCATCCCTGGATAAAGTATATTAGATAGTAATAGTGGGTTAAGAGCTAACGGGTTGGCAGCTGCAGCTGCACTTAATGCAGCAGTAGAGGATGTTGAAGGAGAACTTGACACAGAGCTTTCACCACCATTCTCTGAATTTTGGCTCTCTGTCCTTTCTTTTTTTCCTTCTAGCTCCGTAGAGTCATTTCCCTTTTTTTCTTCTGTTCCAGATTCTGTAGGCTTTGTCAGGAGTCCTCCCATGCCCAACAGATTTGGCAATCCAGTCATTCCTGACAGCAGCATGGGGAACATGGCAGCCACGTTTTTAGCTTCTCCTCCAGAAGAAAGGCCAGCAGGCATTCCCATCAGCCCTGCAGTTACTTGCAGTGACTGCAAGTTTTGTAGGTTTTGTTGTAAGGCCTGAAGAGTTGTGAGGTCCACACCTGGAAGTAATCCATTGGCTAATAAAGGATTGCCTGAAATACTGGTGGCAGTTGCAGCTGCTGCTGCCGCAGTGGCCTTTGCAATTCCACTTTTAGGCCGTCTCCCTCGCCTGCTTACTTCCTCTCTCACAACGGGACCAGTGAGAATACGTTCATACATACTTTCTGGAAGAAATCCCTAAAAAAAAAAATCCATCAATAATAACCATTTTCAAATAAAATCAATAGCTATTAGTTTGTGATACAAATAAGCTATTAAAAATAGGTAATCATTCATAAACTTATTCTGTATTGATATAACCAATTACGAGAGAGATAACCCAATTTCATCTTAGTATAAGTAGTGGCTTGAAACAGCTCTTTTTCTCATTTTATCTTAAGAGGGCAGAAAGAGGTCTCTGGCCCTCTTTTACACTGTGAGGCATAAGTTAGTAGAATAGTTCTGGAAAACAGAAGGTCCGAAGAAATTTTTTCATGAGGGTTACTACTGCCATGCCCTTACATTTTTCACATCACCCATTGCTCTAGAAGACTAAAGGAGTGCCCCTCTTCTAATCTGGAAGAACAATAAGCAAAGGACAGAAGAAGTAAGTAAAGATTAAAATGAGATGCTTCATATGACTCTTTCCTGACTATCACTTTGGGAGTAAAGGAGACAGAGCCAAACCGAAAAAGATAATCGACAGGGGGGAAAAATCACTTGGCTCAGAACAGCAGTAGCACCTGCAGACTGGGAAGCACCAAGTCCAGGGCAATGGAGGGCAACCTATGCTACTTTCTTGAAATTCTCCCATGATTTTCTCAGGCTCAAAACTCCTAGAAGTAAAAAACAAACAAATGAACGAAAATTCCTAAAAGTTTTAGGAGTTTAGAACCACTAGACCAGCACTGTCTAATAGAAATAATGTAAGCCACGTATGTAATTTAAAATTGTCTAGTAGCCACAATTAAAAAAAGGTAAAATACGTGACACAAATTTTAGCAATATAGTCTATTTAACATAACAAAAACACTGCCATTTCAATATGTCATCTATGAATATTATTGAGATATTTTATATTCATTTTTCCAAACTAAGCCTTCAAAATCCAGAAACAGTGCTTCACACTTACAACACCTCCTACTTCAGACTAGCCAAATTTCAAGTGCTCAATAGCCACATGTGCCCGGTGGCTACCATTTGTGACACTGTAGCTCTAGACAGTGGTTTAAAAGACTCTCATGGGACTATTTTAAAATTTTGTTTTGAACTGATCAACTTATTTGTTCTCTTTACAAAAGCATTAGGGTTCACTACAGAAAACACGACAACAAAAAAATACAAATAAAAATATCATCCATAGTTTCACTGTTCAGAGATAACCACTGCTAACATTTCAGGATGTGTGCTTCCATCTTCCCCTTGTGCATATAAACAGATTTTACAATTCTCTTCACCTCTTTTCTAAAATAAAAAAAAAAAAATAGAATCATACTGAACATAGGTTTACTGCCTGTCTTTTTTATTTAGACACCTGTAGACATAATAGCTATTATTTATTCAGCACTTACCACATGGTTAGGCTTTGATACTCCAAGAGCTTAACTACTACTCCATTTAACAACACTGTGAACTTTTTCTCCCTTGTCATTAGATGTTCTTTTAAGATATAATTTTTAAAATAGTTGCAGTTTTTCAATATACTGATGGACCATTGGTATATTCCCAATTTTTATTACTGTATTATGATGAATAACCTTACATATATATATCTTTCCCCATCTTTGTTTTCTTAATATGCCTTTTAATCAATCAGTCAATCAATTAATTAGGCCACGCTGTGCAGCACATGGGATCTTAATTTCCCAACCAGGATTGAACACATGCCCCATGCAATGGAAGCACAGAGTTCTAACCACTGGACCGCCAGAGAATCCCGCCCATGCCGCCCAGTATCTTTGACTATTCATTGTGGTATTGCTCAAATAGTATCTTAGAGATTAAAATAAACACAAATCAGCATATATTGATGCTGCATTCTAACTCAACAGCATCTGAGAAATCTGTAACATATTCTGCAAAACAAAAATTATGAACTAAAAAATACCTTCACATATTCTTGGAATATTTTGTTAATTTTTAAAAATAAATTTATTTTTGGCTGTGTTGGGTCTTCGTTGCTGCACATGGGCTTCTCACTGTTGTGGCTTCCCTTGTTGCAGAACGTCGGCTCTAGGCGCGTGGGCCTCAGTAGTTGTGGCACATGGGCTCAGTAGTTGTGGCACATGGGCTTAGTTGCTCCATGGCATGTGGGATCTTCCTGGGCCAGGGATCGAACCTGTGTCCCTTGCATTGGCAGGCAGATTCCTAGCCACTGCGCCACCAGGGAAGCCCTATTTTGTTAATTCTTAAAATTTAATCTAAGTTATAATTAAATGGCATCTAATTTTAAAAATGATGTCTGAATTATTATTTATGAAATACTCACAGACTGCTTAACAACATCTCCCCATTCAGGAGCTACTCCATATTCTGTATTTTCTTTCAGGAACCGACATAAATCTTTCAGAGGGGGAGCAAAGGCACCTCCAACCTATAAATGAAAAACAGATCGTTAGACACTTAAAAGCACTATTAAATATGAAGACATTTCTTGCTTTTATTCTGTGCTGTACAAGTTTATTTATTTATTTATTTATTTTTGCGGCACGTGGGCCTCTCCCTGTTGTGGCCTCTCCCGTTGCGGAGCACAGGCTCCGGACGTGCAGGCTCAGTGGCCATGGCTCACGGGCCCAGCCTCTCCGCGGCATGTGGGATCTTCCTGGTCCGGGGCACGAACCCGCGTCCCCTGCATCGGCAGGCGGACTCTCAACCACTGTGCCACCAGGGAAGCCCCAGAGTTTATTTTTTTAAAACACATGTATTCGTTGAACCACTTTTGACAATCTTTATTACATTAAAAAGGACTACCACAATCCACAAGAACTATTAATATACTATATAAACATGTCCTAATGTAAATTTTAAATGTCTTTCTTTCCTTAAAATTAATTAATTAATTTTGGCTGCATTGGGTCTTTGTTGCTGCGGGCAGGCTTTCTCTAGTTGCGGCGAGCGGGGGCTACTCTTCGTTGCGGTGCGCAGGCTTCTTACTGTGGTGGCTTCTCTTGTTGCGGAGCACGGGCTCTAGGTGTGCGGGCTTCAGTAGTTGTGGCATGTGGGCTCAGTCGTTGTGGCTCGTGGGCTCTAGAGCGCAGGCTCAGTAGTTGTGGTACATAGGCTTAGTTGCTCCGCAGCATGTGGGATCTTCCTGGACCAGAGATCGAACCTGTGTCCCCTGCATTGGCAGGCGGATTCTTAACCACTGTGCCACCAGGGAAGTCCCTTAAATGTTTTTGAGTTACTGGAACAGTAAAATAAATAACTACCGTTTACTGTGAAATTACTATGTTGGGTAGGCAGTGTAGCCTAGTTAAGAGTATACCCTTCGGAGTCAGACTTACCACCTACATGAACTAGGGTATATCAGTAAATCTCTTTGAACCTCAGTTTTCTGATCTGCAAAATGGAGATAACAACACCTCCCTCATAGGGTTTTATGAAGATAATTCAAGTGACTCAGCAAAGGTTCTGGCACATAATAAATATAAGCTATTATTATTATTATCATATTACCAACTATTGTGCTAAGGACTTTAGAGTACATAATTTATTTTAGTACTCGCTACATCCATTTGAGAAAGTATTATTTCTATTTTTCAAATGAAGGAACTAAGCCTCAGAGAAGTTATACAAGTTGCCTAAAGCTAGCTAGTAAGTGTTAGGATCAGCTTTCAAACTCAGGTCTCAAAAGCCCATGCACTTATCTATTATGTAAACTGATACCCTAAAAGTATAAAAATATACATATCCCTTTAAATGTTTAAATGATTTGAACCTACCAATTTAATGTTCCTTTGGAGTCTAAAGACACTTCTTGAATAATTCCTTTTTCCACACCTTTTTGAATGAATACATACTATATCTTGTTAGGATATAGACAGGGTTTAATATGGCTAGTTATAATACCTATAGGTATTCTTATCTAGTATTTCCTATAATCTTTACTTAGCCTCTCAAGTTTCTGTTGCCATCTCCTTTTTATTATGACCTTCATTAAGCTCCAGTTTAAACTGGAGGCCCTCTGTATGGTTTATGGGGATTCAGCAAGTGGATCTTTTCCTTAGTAACTGATCAATCCTCAAGTCTGCACTCTAGAAACTCAGAACAATAAAGAAATCTACAAACTAAAGGAAATGAACAGGACTTTTATCATGTTACCAACAATGAAAAATAAAATTTAGGGTGTTTAATGTTAAACCTAACAAGTAAAAATTTAAAAAATGGTTCCATTTCCTTAAAACTGGCTAAGAGAAATTTATTCATATCTAGAAATGCTAATTTCATTATAAGATGAAGTGCAAAGATTTGTAACACAATCTATGCAAGCATAAAATTAAGTAAAATGCAACTAAAATGTCATCTTGTTCTTCCCCTAATACATCTATGACATCACTTTAAAGCACTAACAAAAGCTGAATAAGCTATCTCTACAAAATTGGGGAAAAATCAGTATTAATTTTAATGAGTTAGTGCATACGATAATATTAAGACAATTGTTATTTTAAAAGTAGTTTTCTTCCAATTTCAATATTTCTTCTGAGAAAGTCAAATGAGTTCATGTATTTTTTTTTAAATTTAATTTTATTTATTTATTTTTGGCTGTGTTGGTTCTTCGTTTCTGTGCGAGGGCTTTCTCTAATTGCGGCAAGTGGGAGCCACTCCTCATCGCGGTGCGCGGGCCTCTCACTATCGCGGCCTCTCCCATTGCGGAGCACAGGCTCCAGACGCGCAGGCTCAGTAATTGTGACTCACGGGGCTAGTTGCTCCGCGGCATGTGGGATCTTCCCAGACCAGGGCTCGAACCTGTGTCCTCTGCATTGGCAGGCGGATTCTTAACCACCGCGCCACCAGGGAAGCCCCAGTTCATGTATTTTTATACTAGCAGTGAGGTCATTTAATAGAGAGCAAGACAGAACTAGGGAATTAATGTGACCTATGTAGGGTAATTTAATTTGTGAGTGAAGGAACTCAATGAGAAATTTGCTGTTTTTACTCTGAGGCCATTTCTTCTTTCTTACTTATTTTGTTGCTTGCTCATCAGAATAGAAAACAATAAAAATGTCAAAGCTATGAACTTACAAAAGGGTGCCACAAGTGTTCTATCATTTACTTTAGGAGGTAAAAGAGACATATACCAATCCAAACATAAAACAGACACAATTTGGGAAAACAAATGTTGAGCCACATCTGGTTCAGAAATAGACTTTGGAAAAACCTGACTGTTACCATTCATCAATCAATAAAGCAAGAAGGTAAACACAGGGATACTATTAGTGTATAAGGTACCTTTGTTTAAGACATTTTATTTCCATCTATCAGAAAATTATGTAATATGCCCATTTTGATAGAACGAGGCACTTAACAGCCAAATGATGGAAAATCACGTGATAAATATATAAATCTATAATGGCCATGATGAGAATAGTGTCCCCTTTTCAACAGAGTTTCTCGACTTTTGCACTACAGACATTTTGGACTGGTGTTGTAGGGGTTGGCCCCTGTGCTGCAGGAGGTGTAGCAGCATTCCGGGCCTCTATCCACTAGATGCCACTAGCATCCTTCCCCTGCTCACCACCTCCCCAACACCCACCTCCTTACTCCAAAGTTGTGACTACCGAAGATGTTTCCAGACGTTGCTAAACGTCCCCTGGAGAACAAAGTGCCCCCTTTTGAGAACCACTGACTTACATGTAGTGCTCTTGCTCAGGGCCACTGCTTAGGCACAGATAATGTAAACTAACTTGCTTATTTCATTCAACAGCTTAGACAAAGATGTGGGATTTGAAATTAGACTGCATAAAATTGTAGTCCATGTCTTTTCCCACAAATCTTCTACATTTAACCCAACCAGGTCTGTTAGAAAATACTGCATAATGAAGTAGTGTTCTAGAGATCTCTTAAGCAGTGAATCAACATGAAAAATTAACAACAAATATATAAATACCTTTCTGGCATTTCTTCTGTTAATCAGCTGAACACGTTCTTCTCCAGTGAGACTATTCACATCTAGTTTATTGGGGTTTCTGCAACGATGCCTTTTTTGCTTGGGTCTCCCCTCATGGAGCTGCATTCTCTAAAATACATGGACAAAGGAATGGCTTGAAAATCTAACTGTGCAACTAGTACAAATAGGCTGATCCAAGAAATTTAGTCATATAAAATTGAAGATACGTTATAGATAAGATATATTAATACAGTTGACCCTTGAATAGCATGGGTCTGAAATGTGCAGGCTCACTCATATGTGGATTTTCTTCAATAAATACGTACTACAGGACTACACGATCCATGGCTGACTGCACCCAGGGATGCGGAACTGAGGACACGGAGGGCTAACTGTAAAGTCATACTCAAATTTTTGGCTGTGGGGGTGGCATGCATCAGTACTTCTGACAACCATACTGTCCAAGGGTCAACTGTTTATATTATATATTGAAGATTTATATTATATCATATATATTCTATCACATATCTTCAATATATCATATTAAAGAATTTACCCCATAGCTATATGTTAAAAATATTTAAGGTTTAAATATTTTTATATTTATTAATAAAAATGCTGAATAAGACAATGTTACATGAACCTTTTCCTCAAATTATATATTTGAAAAATTATTCAAGGCAATTATTAATAATGATCAGTATTATCTTTCTGTATGAAAGTAGGCTCCTGAAATGAGGAGGACATTGCTAGTTCTTTCCTTAAATGCCCTCAAAGATCACTGTATTTCTAGAGTGTTATTTGAAGGAGTTATCAATAATGCTGGAAGAGCTTCCTCTTTACATTTTCTCCTGATGAATTTCACGTGAAACATCAGATTTTCTCAGTGCTCTGATAGCATTTATATGTGTACTAGTGGCTTTCATTTCTCTTCATCTCACTAATAAACTTTCTTATCTCTTTTCACATAATCCTCACAATACTCAAAGATATTATTCTTTTCTAAAAAAGTGTATTCATTTATTTTGGCTGCTCTGGGTCTTCATTGCAGCGTGCAGGCTCTAGAGTGCGCGGGTGGGCTGTACAGCACGCGGGCTCAGTAGCTGCGGTACGCAGGCTCTCTAGTTGCGGTATGTGGGATCTTAGTTCCCCGACCAGGGATCAAACGCGGGCCGCCCTGCGTTGGGAGCACAGAGTCTTCACCACTCGACCACCAGGGAAGTCCCCCAAAGATATTATTCTTATTTTACAAATGGGAATCAAGGCTCAGAGAAGATACCTTCCTCAAGGTCATGCAGCTAGCAGGTGGCAATAAAAACTCTATCAAACCATGCTGCTTACCTCTGTTAACAACTGTTAACAAAGTAAGGCTTGATGTCTGTAGTCATTTCTAAACAATTACAAATTCCAACAGACTAAAGCTCAAACTCTTCAGCATGGCATACCAGTCCCATCACAGCCTGGACTGAATTCATCTTTTCTATCCAATTACTATTACCCCACTCATTCCCTCACATACTCTGGAATATCAGACTAGTCACTGTTTTATGACTATATCCTTTTTAGACTCTCTTCATAATTGTTCTATAATGCCTAGAGTATCCTCCTCTTATCCTGCCTAGAATAAGTAGGCATTTGACCAGTATTAACCTGGTCAAATGCTTACTTATTCTTTTATCATCCACCAGTCATGTCAGCTCTATTTTCTATCTTTTCCCAGATACTCTGCTTGGGCAGAGTAATTATTCTTTTATCAGTTTCCATGGCAGTTTATACATACCACTGGTATAGTACATATACCACGTTATGATCATTTTGTTGTAGAGATACCACAGCAAAGTGTGAGATTCAATATACCATTAATGTAAAGTGCCCTTGGAAATCATACCAGTTGTTATCTTGTATTCTGTACTCCAACAAATGCTACTTATAACAATGTTTTAAAATCTTAATAATAAAGTTATATAAAAATTAGGACAAAAGGTTTATTTGCAGGGAAAATGATGAACTCCTATAAGTTAAAAAAAAAAGTAATAAAGATTCCTTTGCAGTGGGAAGAGAAAGGTATGACAATCTTCAGAGACTAGAGTATAACTGCCATGAGGGCAAGAACTTTATATTGTTCACTGTTTTATCCTAAATCCCTTTAAATAGTAACTAGCACATAATAGTTGCTCAATAAAAATTTACTGACTGAATAAATGGTATTTTCTAACATGTTAATAAGTATAGGGTTAAACTAACAATTCTCATTATTTTTAGAATTGCAATACTCATTTTATGATTGCTCACCTTACTGACAACCCTTCCCCTCATAATTACAAGAGTTTTATTTGGTGCTTTTTTTTTTAAATCAAAAGAATTAACAGAAAGTTTATTTGAGAATTTGTGGCATCTTTTGAAAAAATTAGGGATATGAAAGGCATTCAAAAGCTAAGACTGAGGCTCCCTATTTTAGACTACCTTATCTCTTGAGGACGACAATAGCAATGTAAAATATTAAACTAAATATATATTACAGATACAAGTATATAAAAATAGATATTACAGTCACATTCTAGGGACTGGAGCTTCTGTGGTTCTTTTGCATGAAAAAATAAGGTAATGAATTTTTTTGTTAATAAAATAACAATCACTTTACCTTTATATAGCACTTTTTAGTCTCCAAAAGACTTTCATTTTTAATTTTTTAAATCACTGACTCAGTAAATATTTACAAGGAGCTAGATACCATCCCCTGTAGCAGGAATTACGTGCTAAGTCCTGGGGATACAAGGTGAATAGGACAGCCCTTAAGAAGTTCATGGGGTAGGGGACGACTTCAATGGGTTATCCAATTAATCTTCATAATGGAAGCAGATAGAACAAACCCACTAACTTCATTGTATAGAGGATATGCCATTACTCTTTTACCTTCTAAAATATATAGAAACATCAAGGGAGACTGATACAAAATTTGGTACATCAGCATCTGACAGTAAAGCATTACAAACTTAAATAATAGATTTCTATGAGTAAGAAAGACATATGCCCATAAGGTAGTGAGTAGAAAGTATTTCAGAGGATAAGAAAAATGCATATTAATATATCTGTTCTCCTCTTTGACTAATATAAACCATGCATCTGACATGAACCAGAAGGTGTATTCTTATGAGATCTTAAGTGTAGCAGTTTGAACAGTGGATTTAAGACTTATTAGCTGTGTGGCCTTGCACTATTTATTGGGTTGGTCAAAAGGTTCATTTGGTGTTTTCCATAAGATGGCTCTAGTAGCACTTAGTTGTCTTTAACTTCATTCGAAACAATTTCGTTAGACTGTATTGTGACAGCTGTCATATCAGCGTGCATTTAAAAAAAAAACTTATCAAAATTGGTGAATTTTTGCGTAGCCATTTTAATACTGAAGGTGGAAGAAAAAAAGCAACATTTTCGGCATATTAAGCTTTATTATTTCAAGAAAGGTAAAAACACAACCGAAACACAAAAACATATTTGTGCAGTATATGGAGAAAGGGCTGTGAGTGATCGAACGTGTCAAAAGTGGTTTGCAAAGTTTCGTGCCGGAGATTTCTCGCTGGATGGTGCTCCATGGTCGGGTAGACCAGTTGAAATTGATAGTGATCAAATTGAGACACTAACTGAGAACAATCAACATTATACCACGCGGGAGACAGCGGACATACTCAAAATATCCAAATCAAGTGTTGAAAATCATTTACACCAGCTTGGTTATGTGAATCGCTTTGATGTTTGGGTTCCATGTAAGTTAAGCAGAAAAAACCCTTCTTGATCGTATTTCCGCATGTGATTCTCTACTTAAACGTAATGAAAACGTTCCGTTTTTAAAACAAATTGTGACAGGAGATGAAAAATGGATACTGTACAACAATGTGGAACAGAAGAGATCGTAGGGCAAGCGAAATGAACCACCACTAACCACACCAAAGGCTGGTCTTCATCCAAAGAAGGTGATACTGTGTATATGGTGGGATTGGAAGGGAGTCCTCTATTATGAGCTCCTTCTGGAAAACCAAACGATTAATTCCAACAAGTACTGCTCCCAGTTAGACCAACTGAAAGCAGCACTCAATGAAAAGTGTTCGGAATTAGTCAACAGAAAGCACATAATCTTCCATCAGGATAACGCAAGACCGCATGTTTCTTTGATGACCAGGCAAAAACTGTTGCAGCTTGGCTGGGAAGTTCTGATTCATCCACCATATTCACCAGACATTGCATCTTCAGATTGCCATTTATTTTGGTCTTTACAAAATTCTCTTAATGGAAAAAATTTCAATTCCTTGGAAGACTATAAAAGGCACCTGGAAGAGTTCTTTGCTCAACAAGATAAAAAGTTTTGGGAAGATGGAATTATGAAGTTGCCTGAAAAATGGCAGAAGGTAGTGGAACAAAATGGTGAATATGTTGTTAAATAAAGTTCTTGGTGAAAATGAAAAATGTGTCTTTTATTTTTACTTAAAAACCGAAGGCACTTTTTGGCCAACCCAATATTTAAAATTTCAGTATTTCCATTTCTTTATAAAGTTATAATGATGCCATTCTGATAAAGTTAGGGGGTGTTAAATTAGGTAATCCATGCTAAGTATAAAGCCAAGCACACAGCTAAGTCTCAATAAATGTTTACTATTATTATTATTATTTTAAAACAAACTATTTGTGGGAAAAGATTGCAAGTTTTGTAACTTTACAATATTCATTGGGTCTATGATAGTACTCTGTATATGAGAGGTGATTTTTATTACTTAAACACTTATTGAATGCAGAATGGAAAAATGGAAAATGATATTGTATTGTATCGAAAGATAGTCATTATTTTTTTCTGCTAATTTTCCTAAATCTTGGGCAGAACACATAAGTGGGTGAGAATTTATGCTTCATCATTATAGGTGTGACCAATCATAGAAGTAAAATATACGAAATTTTATAAGGCATCACCTACAGGAATAAAAGCTCCTAAATCTTCCACATAACCTGGGTGCTCCTTAAGCCATTTTTCCAAATCCTTTCTCTTCGGTGCATCATCGCCTGCAAGTCTTGTCCCATCTTTAAGATTAATAACTGGAACAGGACTTTCTGTATCAGGAATTCCTTGAGGTTGAGTATAGGATAGTGCTGGATTTATCCCTGTAGAAATCTGTGAGGTGGTTAAGCCTAAAGTAACCTGTAGAAAAACATCAAATGACAATTTTATTTCCATGCTTTAGCATTCTGATTTTGGTCCAATGAAGCAATTCTTTTTGAAGAGGAAAAAAAAGTTGTTTAAAGGTCAGCTAAATCTTTCAAATTTAAAATTTTCATGAATCTTAGCCAGTGCTGGATTCTACTGAGATACAATCTAAAGCTATATACTCTTAATTTTCTAATTATCTTTATTATTCTACAAAACATTCACAAACAGCAATATGTATATTTACTAGAATTGAATTTTGGACTCAAGGATCAGTAGTTTTTAAGCATTACTTTACTTACATGATTAGGTGGTTTATTTCTGTTGAAAAAGAGGATGTCAACACCTTCTACATTCTTCCTCCTTCCCCGCCTTTTTTTGACTACAGGCTGGTTGTCTAATAAAACTCCATTGGCACCAAGGGTTGACTGAATGGGAGTACCTAACAAATTAAAAATGCAAAAGAGTGATAAAAATCTAGTTCTTAAATTAAACGTAATTACTTTTCTAAATACATAGACATTTTGCGGGGGTTGGGGAGGGATGGAGTGGGAGTTTGAGATTAGCAGATACAAACTATTATATAGAGAATGGATAAACAACAAGGTCCTACTGTATAGCACAGGGAACGATATTCAGTATGCTGTGATAAACCATAATGGAAAAGAATATGAAAAAGAATGTATATATATGTATAACTGAATCACTTTGTTGTATAGCAGAAATTAATATAACATTGTAAATTAACTATACTCCAATAAAATAGAATAAAATAAATAATTAATGCTTGTAATGATACTCATGATCAAAGAAAAAGTTTATTTAAAAAAATACATAGAAATTTAGTTCTTATTTTACAAGCAGTCAGACAAAATCAAGTAATTCTTGGATTAAAAATACCACCTCATTTCTCATTTAAAAACCAGGAGAATTGTAATCTAGGTCTCTTTCAAGTTTTGACTTGTCTCCTCAAATTTTTCCCCTGGATAGTCACACGTCTTTTCTTTTGTCCCCTTTTCGAGGAAGAACCATGCCTTTCTCATGTACAAGACAAACTTTTCCCCCTTTTTTGAACCCATTAATCCCTACTTTTTCTAAAAGTTTGTTTTATCATTTATCTTTGTTTTTTTGTGCCAAAATATCTTACTCTACATTAGATTCTTATCAACTTAAAAACATGGCCCAACTCAAATAAAAAATAAACTTCTTTCAGCTTTTTCATAACTTTCAAAACTTTTGAAAAGTTGGTTGCTATTATGCTCCCCTTTCTCATGACAACCTCACTCCTCAATTCCCACAGTCCACTCCTGCCCCAGCCTATTTAAGGTATTTTCTTTAAGACCACCACTGTTTCTTGCCAAATTAAACTGACCCTTCTCACTCTTCATTTCAGTAGGCACTCACTAAAAAATGTTTGTAAGAGGTATGAATGAAACAGTACCACGCATTCATTTTTTTCCTAATAAATAAATACACATTTATCAAACAGCTATGTACAAAGCACTATGATGATTCAAAGGTAAGACACAGTTCCTGTCCTTAAAGAGTACGTAATCTAGAACACTCTTATAAAAGAAAATATTAATAATGAGATGTTTGCTTAAAATGGTTCACAGTTTGTAGCGAGAAATGCATTTTCAATCATTCAAGGAGAATTTTTGACCAAGTCCTGTGTGTCCCTAAAAGACATTTCCCTTTGGTTGGCTGTGTAATCTTATGGAAATCACTCTCCTCACATCTCAGTTACAAAAAATACCGTAATTCATAATTAGTAAGGAATAACTAATTACAATGAGTAAAAATTATTTTTGCATATGAAAGCACTGAGGAATGTGACATAACATTATTAAAAAAGAACAGCTTTCATTATTTCATTAAAATCAGATTAACAAAATATTATGAATATTTGAAAATACTTTCACTATAGTACATTTTAACTGTAATAATAGAATAACTTTCCTAAAATATTACTTTTAAAAGTACTATTCTGTTTTATAAGAACTTCTCATGGCTTCCTATTCTAGTATGAATGAAATGCCTTACATCAAGCCTCATTCCTGCCTGACCACCAACCCAATCCCCTCCCCAGCTCACTTTTTGATGCTGCCCATAATCTAGATTTACCTTTGCTAAGCAGTCTCTGACCTTATACAAATATCTCTCCAGTAAGAATTTAAACAGTAGCTAGGTCAGTCTTATCCTAAAACCATACAATTTTCCCAACATCAAGTCTCTGGTTCACGCTATTCCCTGACTCTCTCAATGTCATTTTCCAGAAAAACCATTATCTAATCTTCCTCTTATAAATTCTGTTCAATTCTGCCTCTTCCACAGGACTCTGCCTAAGTCTCTAGACAGCAGTGGCTTCTCTCTTTTCCAATATTTATTAACTATAATGCTGTGTAGCAAGATATATTATCTTGTTTTTAACGTATTGTCTAATATTTTAACATGTGGGTCTAGTCTACCAAGCAACTGAAAGGCAGAGACTGTCTTAAGTTTCTTTCACTTTCCCTTTACTGCTATCCCAGTGCTATATAAAAAGAAAAGTACTTAATACAATTATCTATGGAAAAACATTAGTATAACACACCAAATTATGTATTTATAAAGAAATCCTACTTGATCATTTGTAAACATACCCAATTTGGCAAATTATATACTCCCTTGACTTCTTTCATTTTTTAAATCAACAACAAACCCAGCTACCTTGACTTCTTTTTGAGAGTGATTTTAATAAACATTACTGATTTATTTTAACCTAGAATCCAAAATGGAAAATTTAACCTAGTCTACTCTATAAAGCCTGTGTTGTCTTTGTCTTAGATTTGTAATTACAACAATATTAAAAATACCTTCTTTCTATTGAATGCCTACTAGGTGCCATATTCTGGACTAGGTTTTACAAATGTTTTCTTAAATTACCAAAAACAAAACAAACAAAACACAGAGGTATTAAGCCCATTTTATAAATGTGATCAGAAACATTATGTCTCAGGCCCAATGTCACAACAGTGTTAAATGACAGAATTCAAATCCAGGCTGTTTGGCTCTACCATCTTTTGTGTACTATTCCAGGTGATTTCTGGAATAGGCTCTTTAGTTTTGTCCTCTTATAATTTATGCTATTTTACTGTCCTTCATTAATTAATTTACATTATATGACGTATCTTCACTCAAAGCTTTTAGATAAAATTCGGGGGTGCCCATACAAACATAAAAAGGGCTTAATATGAAGAATTATAATACCAGTTGTTGAGCATCTAATTCTAAAACCTAATTTTAACATCTGTTTAGCATCTAATTATGTGCCAATTTCCATACTAGTCACTTTACATATATTATTTAATCCACCTAACAATGCTACCTCTCCGTTGACCCCAACTCCTCACTTCGCGAACAAGAAAAGGTTAAAAAATGTTAGCAGGTTTCCTAAGAGTCATGTAGGAAGACAGAGCTAGATTTCACATTTACAGGGACTTCTCTGGTGGTCCAGCGGTTAAGACTCGGATCTCCCAATGCAGGGGGCAAGGGATCAATCCCCCACTGGGGAACTAAGATCCCACATGCCACATGGCACGGCCAAAAACAAAAACAGATTTCACATTTGCAATTATCAAGATGGATGAGATACAATTCTAAGATAATTCTATCTAGTTTTAATGTTTTTGAGGCTTTTTAATATTTGGTATAGGTGCAAATTAGTGTTATAATTACTATTGATACTATTAAAACAGTATTATTTACCAAAGAATTACTTATAGGCAAAGACTGTAAAATCTTCAGCTGCAATAGCAGTAAAATGTTCAGATGATAGATGTATCAATCCCACTTTATAGAGTTACGGACTTATCAAGGTACAAGCAGTGGTATTATTAAACCCACTTAGGTTGGGCAAAAAAGCCCAGAGCTTATCTTCCCCATCTCTTCCCATTTTCTCACGAAAAAAAGAGCTCCTTACCATTGTAAATCACAATTTGGGGGATTTATACTTCAGTAAGAGAACTGTGGCTCATTCCTATGTGTCTGAAAGTCCAGTAATTGGAGACTTACACTGAATGGTTAATGAAACCATAAGAGACAAAAGTAAGTCTGATGACTCTAATTTATAATTTAATTATAATTTATAATTAGAAAGCGGTAAGAGCAGCAACTGGAAACAGCAATCAATTTAACACCTATAATAAAGCACTATTTTCCCAAACTTCAGCAATTCCACACATTGTACACAGGCACAGGAGTTCTGAAATGTTTACAAGTTATTGTATGGCAAACGAATTTAGTAGAATACTGAAATAGAGTCCTTAGCCTTATGTATATGGAGGTATAAAGGAAATTCCAGTCACTTACCTGCTTTTAATTGAAAAGTTACATTTTTTACGATTAGTATGCTGTGGTCCATACATTTTAAGACTCAGCTGCTCTTAACTAGAATTATCAGTTCTTGACAGCATACTTTAAGAGGGACACAGAAAGAATTAAAGTACAACTAGATACATCAACAAAATAAAAAAACTGCTTATGGATGGATTCCTCAGTGCCTAGAGAGCACAGAACACAGGGCACCAGTTCAGTATTCAATAAATACTTGTTGATTCAAATAGTCAAAAGGTTAGTACAAAATATCGTCCCAAGGGGAGATATGATCATTGTTTTCTGAATGTTAAGATTATCATGCAGACATAGGACTAGGTTAATTCTCTGAGGCCTTTGAAGACAGAACTTCAGTCACTGAGAAGAACCAATTGCAGGCAAAGTTTGCTTCCAAATAAGAAGAAATTTTGTGATAATTAGAGCTTTCTAATAATAGGAGGGCTGTTTAAAGTAGTAACAATCTGGTTCTCGTAAGTATCCTATGAGTAAGTAAAAAAGGATTTGCAAATGATTTTGCATGCTGAGGCAATGATTACTAGCATATTCACCTGATATTGGCATGGATTTTGGAAAACTGGCGAGGCTGGTCTCTGACGCACCTTGAAGGTCCCGAAGTCGAGTGAGGTACTGCTGCTGCCCTAGAGCACCATCTTCACTGTCCAATGGCCTTCTCTGAGCAAGCCCTTGCTTCTGAAATGTCAACTTCAAACCACCTTCCTGTTAAACAAACACCATTAATAAGAAAGAAATGATTAAAAAAAAAACTCGTAGTATATTGAGAGAAATCTTTTACTTAGAAAAAGTGAGGTTAAAAACCCTGAAAAGTTAATCATGTTCTCTTATTCATACATCAATTGGAGAAAAACATTTAATCAATTACTATAATGAATATTAAAATTTCTATCTTAAATGAAAAACATCCAGGTATTACATATACTTTTCTGAGCAAAACAGAGCTTTTCATGTGACTAGCACATTGTAACCCTTTCAGCTTCTGACCTATGTCTCTGTGTACACTATTCACATGACATATTAGAAGATATTACCCATGTTTTAGACACTGAGTAATCAATTTAGCTTCAAAAATCATACTGAACAATAAAATGTTACTGATAACAGGGCATGCTAAATGTTTAAAACAGGAAGTGCACTGACATACCATGTGAATACTATATAAAAGAACCAAACAATAAGAAATTGTCAGACTGTTTAAGAAAGCATCTTGATCTGCAGAAGGACTATTTTCAGAAGTATAGGTAGAAAAACATATTTAATGATGATTCCTCTAGTAGAATATTCAAGTTTAATAACCTGGATATCTAAAAGAAAACAATCCAAATGCCAGAAAACAAGTATGTGAAGGAAGTAAGAGTAAGAGCAGGCAGCCATTTGCAGGAAAAGCATGCTGCACACCGCAATCGCAATCAGGTCCTAGGGCAATAAAAATAAACATACGTCTTTGATTTTCACTGTAAACTCCTTTTCTCGTACATGCTTCTTCACCTTTGACATCTGTGTTGACTGATCGTGTTCTTCTTTAACGCCAGCACCTGCAGGAGTGGGCACGCTGGGCTCACTATATTCTGTAGCTGTGCCAGAGCTGTCCAGCAGCTTTGTGGTATAGAAAGAAGCCACTGCATTGGCATCATAACTTCTTCTAGCTGAAGGCCACTTCCCTTTCAGGACTGTTTGACAAATACTGTCCAACCGGTTGATCATCACACGGTCCTGGAAAAGCATGAACATCAAAGGATAATTTTAATAACTGAGTCAGAACTTTGGGGATCACAGCCTTGATGGATTTAACCCTGGTACAACATATGTGTATTTGGTATGCATACATATTCTCACATACATTTACAATTCTATACAAATTCCCATTGGTGACATTAAAAAATATTATACTATAAAGATATTTTTCTGTTCTTTTGTTTTTATAAGAGTAACACAGGTTCCTTGTACAAAGTTCAAACAACTCAGAAGTATACATAAGACTTGTAAAGAGTTCTCTCCTCTCCCATTTATTTCCCAACCTCACTCCTAAAGGTAAGTACTCTTCTACTAGCCTAGTCACATACTGGAAGAAGAACTGTCTTAATCCAATCTGAACTTCCACCACTATATGTACATGTACTTAAATGAACCTTTTTTCTAGGTCACAACTGGCTTGGTAAATTTCTTCAAGAAGACCCACTTAAAAGCACTTAATTCATAAAGTAGCACCTGAATACTAACTTGTATGTGAACATAAGCATTCATTATCTTTTCTTCTAAATATTCTAGGGTTATATTGAGAAACACATACATTTAAGTAGACCTAATTTACTTGATAGTAATATTTGATACTTTTAATGCTAACACCAAAATGTCATTCTACATATAAGTGACTTTTTTTTACTACATAATATCTATCATTAAAGAAATATAGAAAAATACTCAAAAAATGACCTATTCCAGCAAGAAATTACTCATTTACCTTTGGCCAGTACGAAGCTGCCAGCATGTATCCACCTTGCAGGATGTAAGCAGACTCTGGGGTCCCGTTGTTCATCTGGAAACTATCCTGGGTCTCATCCTGGGTAGTGCTCAGCGATGCAACGCTTTCTTCATCATAGGCTTTCACGTGAGGGGTACCTTCTGCTAAGAATAATCATAACCAATTATAACTGTTTTAAAAAGACTGCATAACACAATTTTACATATACTTTTCAAATCCTATATAATTATTCAGATATATTTGAAAATGAAAAGTTAGAAGTAAAAAAAAATTCACCTAGAATACAATAAAGTACTCATTATTTTTAAAATTGAAATAAAAGCACAATAAGTGGCATAAAGGAGTTTGAGGAAAAAAAGGTTAACAAAACATCCCTTTCTGCATGAAAATTTGAACCATGGTTAACACTCTAGGTCTGTTTCCCTGGAAATACATAAACTCCTGATTGGTAAACTGTATCTGGACTGGGAGAACACAAATATTGCTGGGGAGGCTATCATTCTCTAAAGAGGGGACTCTCATAATTGGGCATGTCCCTTGTGGTAACCCTGAAAGTCATGCTTCTGGAGTTGTTACAGGAGATTCTCACTCTTGTGGGTATCACAGTGGCTCCTGTGTCCACTTGATGTTGACTCATTTCCTGAGCTGTTAGACCGCTATAAGGACACCCGCAGAAGAGGACCACCTAACACTACCGACAGGCTGAAGTTCCTATGCTAGATCTTTCTAAGTAGGGCCAAGTAGGGCCTATGATACTCTTGTAAGTCGGACTGGTGGCTGTTATAAAATATTACCTTTATTTGTTCACTGATCAACTTGTTCCAGGCAAGATGTAATACTAAATTTAAGGCAATCACAAAGTAATAAAATTACTGTGCCAAGTCGCTAATCCGGTTTGACTAACCCATTTTGCAATGTGAATACTGAATACGGAGTAAGAACCAGGAATTTAGTTGCGTTTTCAGTAGTCCTTCTCTAAGAAAATCTGTACACATAAAATTTAAATATGCTTAAGTGATCCAAATCAATTCTTTTCATTTTCATGTGAAATGCTGTCTTAAAATAGAAAAAGCACTTTATGCATATACCTCGCTTTTGGACTTCCTCTTCTTCACTGTCACTTTCTTCTGATGAAGATGAGGAGGAGGATGAGGAAGAGGAGGACGAGGATGAGGATGAAGATGATGCTGAAGAACAAGAGGAGGAAGAAGAAGAGCTAGAGCCTGATCGAGAGTGGGAACAAGAAGAAGAGGAAGACGAAGAAGAAGATGATCTGGAAGAACAGGACGATCTCTCAGAATCAGAGTCAGAATCAGAACTAGACTCTGATCCTCTTTTGTGGACTCGCTGCTTCTTAGAAGCTGGGTTTGGAGTTAGAGGCTCTGTTCTGGCTGCAACCATGCGTCTGTCTGTTTCACCTTTTCCACCAGATTTCTGGTCTCCAGTAGCCTGTGGTAAAACACCATTCTTTGGACTTACAGGCTCAGACTTTATTAGTGTCCTGGTTTCCTCAGAAGTCATAGATTCTTCTTCAGAAAACTGAGGCTCCTCTTTAAGGTTTTCACTTTTAACTTTCACATCCTCTAGAATAATACCTTTAGGATCTAGGAGCCTAGGTAGAGAGGTAAGAGGAGAAGCAGAAAGTGCTACTTGATATTGCTGTAAAAGTGGGGTAGAAGTCCTTGAATGAGCCATCTTACTTTGACTGTAGTTCCTTTGAGCTGCCATAAATGAGAGTTCAGGATCACGAAGAATGTGATAGTCTGTTCGGCTCACCCCGTGTTTAGCAGCTCCAATGAGCAAGTCCCTATCATGAGGGCCACACTCCCACCAGACTGGTAAGTCTGGATTTGGATGGCAAAGCTTCAAGCGCTCAAACAACTGTGGATGTCGGAGGGCCTGTTCCCTTACTTTCCTTAGAAGTTCAATGCGATATAAAGTCCTAGAAGCACGTTCTTCTGTGATTGGCTGGATAAAAATATTTGGATCCACCAATTCTACATTGAAACAAGAACAAACATATTACACTCAAAGATACTTCATTATATTA
The DNA here is from genome assembly GCF_949987515.2 of Delphinus delphis. Lineage (NCBI taxonomy): Eukaryota > Metazoa > Chordata > Mammalia > Artiodactyla > Delphinidae > Delphinus > Delphinus delphis. Next base: position 28,556,317 of record NC_082702.1, on the reverse strand, counting down.
TAACAAATAAAGCAACTTCTAAAATGCACCTCTACTCAATATCATTGTATACTTTCCAGAATTTCTTTTTAACGTTTTTAAATGAGGAGAAATATAAATTTTAGAAAGAAGTACTAAAAATCATGTAACATATAACACTGGATCTACAGAAAGTTAAGTAAAATATTAAAGTTATTTTGGAGGTGTGTTAATGTAACTAGGAAGTTACTTTTAAGAAATTCCCTATGAGCTAATGTCAATGTGTTTTAAAGAGAAAAGCACTCAAATTCATTTATAAATACAAATTAAATCTGTTAAATTAACACCCCATAAGCAAACCTAAGTCCACATATCCTTAACTGCACCGAGGTAACTCAGGGCATTACAGTGAACTCACAGGGACAACAAAGGCTTTCTTAAAATTTGATGGAAACATGGGAATAATTGTCAAACAGTGTATGAACTACCAGCCTGAGATAGTTCAGTTTTAACATCAGACCATACTCTGTTCCTTTTGATGAGGTCTTATCTTTGTGAGCAGAGATACTGGCAGTTGAGAAGTACTCAAAAAGAGATAGAGGCTTGTTGAAATAATGTAGAGACCACCTGAAGGAGTTACTAATGGCCAAATGTGGAACAATTTGAACATCAAAATGAATTCTGATAGTACTGGATTATAACCTACAGAATAAAAAATAAATACCCACATGAAAAAATACTAATATGAATAAATAATTAAGTAGACTAGGGAGAAGGAACAGCTTTTCCTTGCAGGAGAACTGCATAGTAAAAACTGTTGCAGACAAGATCTACTGATGGTTACTGAAATCAATGGGTGAAAGTTTGAGTAGAACAGGATCTGTGTTGTCTCAAAGTATCTTCTTAAGATATCTGTTAACTACAGGGGAGAAGGTAACCATTTTACACTGGAAAAATGCAGCATAAACTAGCTAATCCAAAGAATCAAGGGCAACATCATCAGTAATAAGACATAATGACATCATGAACCCCTTGACATTACATTCCAAGAAAGACACAACATCATTTCTGAGGTATTCTTGCGAAAAAAGGCATAACCTCAATCCAATTGTGTGAAAACACAAGACAAATCCCAATTGAGGGGTTTATGGCAAAACTGATCAAAGGTATCAAGGTCATTAAAGAAAACAACAACTACAACAACAACCCCAAAACTGAGGAACTGTTACAGACTGCAGGAGGCTAAGGAGAAAGAACACCAAATACAATGTGGGCTCCTGGAACAGAAAAGGACATCAGTAGAAAAACTAGTAAGATTTGAATAGGTATTTAGTATGGTATTGTACTGATTGGGCTAATAATTATACTATAACTATAGTCATGTAAGATTTTAACATTAGGGAAGAGTGAGGGATATATGGAAAATCCCTACATGGGCTTCAAAAACAATAAATTCACCCCAGAATAGTCCCTTAGCTGAGCATTAGCAGCTCTGATTGTTTTCGTTTCGTTTTGTTTTTTTGAAGGCCCTGGGTGTTTTTTTCCTACTAAAACTCTTTAAAATGTCTTTTGAGTGGAGGCCTCACTTCTTGCAAAATTACTTGTGTAAATAAGCCCTCTAAGCACAGTTCCTACAAGATGGACTAAAAACACACGTTAGTTCTGTTTACCAAAAGCTATCCTTTATCTTCCACCTCCCACAATCATAAATCTAAATCTAATAAAAACACTATTTTCTCAAAATTAAATGTGTACCTTTATTCTCTTTAGATCTCATTTCAATAGTAGAATTAAGGAGTAAAGGATCTTTGAGCAGAGTTTATTTACAATTCAGAAAAACTGGTGAAATGTTGAATTAGACAGTACTAAAATAAAATAGCTGGAAATTTCTGAATTTTACTAATTTTGCTTCTTTGATTGAAACGAGGAAAAAAAGAAATTTTATACATACCATCTTTGGAAGGAAGACGACAAACCCTCCGACACATAGACATGAATGCATACAAATATTTCTCCAAACTATCATCGGTTTTCTTATGTAGCCTAGCCATAGCTCTAAATTTTGTCCAATCAAATTGGCCTCTGTCAGGATCAAACACCACTCCAAATGTAGATACAACTCTATAAAAGTCAGCTTCTTCTCTTCTTGTCCATCTATTTTGAATAGATTAAAGAAAAAGTCACATTTCTCACGGAAGTAAATAAATATTAATGCAAAATACAATGACTATAATAAAAATTTAAAACCATTTCAAGTACCTAACACTTTAAAGGATTAAATCCAGGGCTATTTCCTTAGAAATAGATTTTAAAATGCCAGCTGACTCATCTATCCAACTGTGCTTCTTTTCCTTCAGACAATAATAGTTTTTTGCATACTTACTGTGCAAAAAAATATGCATGGGATACAAGATTGTATAGGATATGACGACCCTCCCTTTGGGAAAAAGATAAAACATTTCAAACATATTTACAGTATAAGGTAGCATTTTACAGGTGTATGTATTATAGAAACCATGAATTTTAGGACAGCACAGAAGATGGAAGGATCTGTTCAAACTTGAGTGATGAAGAAAGGCATCACAGAGTAAGTGGCATTTAAGATGGAACACGGTTAAGATTAAGGGAGGAAACTAGAAAGAGGGCACAGAATAAGCAAAGTAGGAAGTAATTTACATTTTAAGGGGATGATGACTATTCCAGATTGAAAAGGAGAAGGCTCATATTGGGGACAGAGGAAGATAGGCTTGGGGTCAGTTTATAAAACACTCTAAATGTCTGGCTAAAAATAGTCTCTATTCAGTTGCAAGTTCCTGAAGATACTTTAAGAGGGTAATATCCTCACACACCATAGATCTCCAAACACAGTAGAATCTTTTCCCTGGTTAACAATCACAAGTTTGTTGTGTAATGAGAAAAAGCATATGAGAAAGACCTTTGAAAAACATTAACAGGCCATTTTTATCATGATGATACATTAAGAAGGTTAATGATGATGTAAAAATAGTCATTCTGGGAAACCAACCAATCAAGTCATATGAACCTTGTACCTGAGTGATAAAGTAGGAATGGAAAAGAAAGGATAAATTCAAGGATTACATAGGACACAAAAAAATATGACACCTACCTTCAAAGAATTTACAAGTTAGAAAGGTAAGACATGGAAAGGAAAAGATGAATGCCATTACAGTATCTTTTATTATTTTGAAAATGACTAGTTTTATTTAGATAAGTGCTATATGAGTGCAGAAAGCAGGGAGAATACTGTGAGCTAGTCTGGTTGAGAAAAAAACTAATAGAGGAGATAGAACATGTGTTGAACTCTGAAGGAGTAGTAGGGCAAGGTATGGACTAAAAAGTAGGAAGAAGGGTGTTCTGGGTGATAGCAACAACTTAAGTAGAATACTGAGTCAAGACTCAGTGGGGCATTCAGGCAGAGGGAATAGGAGAGAATAAAATTAGTAATGCATGCTGAGGCCTAAATTGAAGAGACTCGAATTAATTAAGAAGTTAGACTTTATCCCTATACTAAATAAAGAGCCATTGAATATCATGATAAAACTAGTACTTTAGGAAGATTATCCAGATCTGCCAGAGCAAGGGAAAATGTATGCAGTAGATTAAAGATGGTCACAGTCTTTGCCACAGTTCGCTTCGAGAGATGCAACCTATTTTCCTTTCCCTTAAATTCTGGTTGGCCCTGTGATTTTTTTTGACCAACAGTAGGTGGCAGAAGTGACACTCTGTAACTGCAGAGGCTGGGTCTTAAGAAATCTGCAGCTTCTGCCTTTGCCACTTGGAATGCTCCCTCTTAGAATCTGAGCTCCCAGCTGGCAGTCAACACCAACTGCCAACCATGTGAGCGAGGCCATTATGGACCTTCCAGCCCTCACCTCCCTCCAGCCAACACCACGGGAAGCAGAAGAACCATCTGGTCAACCCACAGAATAGTGACAAACAAAAAACTGATGTTGTTTTTACGTCACTACGTTTTGGGGTGGGTTGTTATGCAACGATAGATAACTGAAACAGTAAATTTACATAGGTAGGAGTATTTGAAGATTACGTCTAGGATAGCTAAAATCTTAAGTGTCAGACTAAATTCTGGTTACAATGAATGTGTTGCAAATGAAACAAAGGAACAATGATTTATCTTTCAGAAAAAAATTCAAAGATCCAGGTTTAATAAGGACGCCAGGTTATTGTTAAACTTTCTTATTCTTTTCCATATATTCTATCCTTTTTAAGAAGTTAAAGCTTTTGGGATGAGAGAAGTTTGCTTGTCTTCCTAACAAGCCTCTTGAAGAAGTTCTACTACTATTTGTTCCCCTTTGACATCAGTAGTTTTAAGGGTTCATCCTCTGTAAAAAGCATAGATGAACTTCTCTTCCATACATTCTTATATTTCATTAATGTCATCATGTAAAGTAAGATACAGTGGAATTTATTTCATATAATTTAAACATACGTTTCATTGATAATTTAATTCTTGAGTTTGCACCTTCATTTTCCCCCATACCTCACTGTTCATAAACATGACAAAAGAATGATTAAATATAAAGTATGGACTAATAACTATAAAATGCAATAATCTGTATTAGCTTAACCATATTTGTGTGTACATATATTTACATACATGTGTAGGTATGCATAAAGCATTTTGCTTTGACCAACTTCTCTACCTACATACGTTTTTCACAACGTGAGATAATCGTACCCTAACAGACTTCAGAATGAACACTATATTTAGATACTATATATTAAAAATTTAGTGCTATTGTCTTACCTCTGCTGTCTTTCTATCTTGGCTGCCATTTTAGGATTAAGAGTGGCTTCTTCATAAAGAGGCTGCATAACACTGGCAGGCACTGAGAAAGTAGGTTGTATCTGCTGGATTTGTCTGTTTTTATTAGTACGCTGATATGCAGTGATGAGACGCCTCAAACGTGTGGTTAAAGCTGACTGAGTAGGCCAATAAATTTTATCACCCTCCATTAGTTGACCATCTACATTTAAAGAAACTCATGTCAATTAAAAAAAAAAAAACTAAAACCCAAAAACTAAACAGATACTGTCATGAAGTTCACAAAAGCAGCAAAATTTCCCTACTTAAAATTTTTTCTTCCAATCTGATTATATGAAAAACAAAAACAAAACAAACCTCTCAAAAAAGTTTTAACTATAGCTCTAAAAATTACAACAAACTTTAAGAGCAAGCTCAAAGAGTAGGTCACGGTGGAATAAAGAACTACAATGTTATATATTTAAAGAGAACTTCATCTGCACAGAAAATACAACTCTTGCATTTCCAGGTCTAACATATCTTACTGGAAGGCAAATACTCAATGCCTTAACTTAAATAAATTAAAAGTCCAACTGAAATCCATTGAGAAGTTGAACACTATAAACTCTTCAAATTAAAGCTTTCTGTATTAAGTTTATCTCAATTTAATTAGAATGAAACAGGTAAAAAGTCATCAGGGAAGAACATATATTTTAAAAAATTCAATATGACAATGTTATAACTTTTAAGTTTTCATTCACCTAATAAAAGTGCAAGATCTAACTCTCTATTTCTACAGTGTAATATAACCATATATACCATAATCAAGTGGTAATCATTCATGCGAAGGAAAAACTACTCCTTTATTCCTAGTTGAATTACAGGAAGGTGAGGCACTATTCCCCTTGGGTACCAGCTGGGAATGAATGTACTCTAGTGACAGTACGTTTCTATCTTGATATCAGAAGGAAGGAGAAGCAAGACCATGTACAGAAAAGCCTGTAGAAACTGAGTGATAAAAGAATGTTTCTCAATGTGTGTATGAACAAATAAGAAACGGATTATTAAATTAACACTAATGGTGTGTTTAATGGTGAAATGTCACATACCAGTGTAATAATCAAGCCACAAAAGCATCAAAACTCCTATTCTATAAAAATTCAGTGAGTCACTGCGTAAAGATTTACAACTAAAAATATTGTTAAATTTCCAATCAACTATGTTCTATAATGATTGCAACTGTCTTCAATAAATTTCACATACATTTGAGACATACAGAAGTGTATTAGTTTACTGATCTCATGGTATCATGGGAATGTTAATTTACAATAATACTAAGTAAAGAAATAAATGCTATTTACCTCCATCTGCTATAACAAGATCTCCTGGTGAGGAAACATCATCCTTTTAAAAGAAAACAGAAATTTGTCACAGGGTAACTGGGTCAAGATATAATAAGAGAATCGATTTTCTTTATAATAGAATACTTTCTTTTGCAATAGAATTTTAAAAATTCAATTTATTTAAACTAAAAAAACCCAAACCAAAAACATTTCACCCATTTCCATCCTGCCTCTAACCTCAAGCCTCTGGCAACCACAATCTATTCTCTTTATCTATCAACTTAGTTAAAAAATATTTCTTTTTAGATTCCACATATAAGAGACATCACACAATATTTGTGTTTTTCTGACTTATTTTACTTAGTACAATGCTCTCAAGGTCCATCCATGTTGTTGCAAATGGCAACATTTCATTCTTTTTAAAGACTGAATAATATTCCATTGTGTATATATACACACACACACGTATATATGAATATACGTGTGTGTGTGTATATATATATGTATATATATGTATATATATATATATATATATATCACAATCTCTCTATCCATTTGTCTATCGATGGACACCTAGGTTGTTTCCACATCTTGGCTACTGTAAATAAAACTTCAAACCACATGTGATCAGGCTGCATATATCTTTCAAATGAGTGTTTTCATTTTTGGGGGATAAATACCCATAAGTGTGATTGCTGGGTCATATGACAGCTCTATTTTTAATTTTTTGAGGAACCTCCATACTGTTTTCCACAGTGGCTGCACCAATTAACATTCCCACCAACAATATACAAGGTTCACTTTTCTCCACATCCTAGCAAATACTTGTTATTTCTAGTCTTTTTGATAATAGTCATTCTAACCGGTGTGAGGTGCTATCTCATTGTTTTTTTGACTGGCATTTCCCTGATGATTAATGATGTAGAGACTTTTCATGTACCTGTTGGCCATCTATATGTCTTCTTCTAAAAAATGTCTATTCACATCTTCTGCCTATATTTTAATCAGATCGTTTGGGTTTTTTGCTATTGAGTTGTATGAGTTCTTTATATATTTTGGATATTAGCCCCTTATAAGATGTATGATTTGCAAATATTTTCTCATATTGAGTAGGTTGCCTTTTTCTTTTATTGATGATTTCCTTTGCTGTGCAGCTTTTTAGTTTGACGTAGTTGCACTTGTTTATTTTTGCTTTTGTTTTTGGTGTCAGATTCAAAAAACTCATCACCAAGACCTATGTCAAGGAGCTTACCAACTAAGTTTTTATTCCAATGACTACTAGTTTCTACTTTTGTTTTAGAAAGCCCTAAGTTAGAATTATCATCATTCCTTTGTAGGTGGGTCTTTTTCCTGTGGTTGTTTTAAAAAACATCTTCTCTTTGTTTGGTATATCTGTAATTGCACCAGGATGTTTCTTGAAGTGGATTTAGTTTCATTTATCCCTGCAAGATTCACTTTACTTCTTGAATGTGAGGATTCATGTATTTCATCAAGTCTGAAGAATTCTCGGTTGTTAACTCTTAAAATAGGGCTTCTCCCTTATGCTCTCTAGTCTGTCCCTCTGGAATGCCTATTAGACATACACCGGACATTATCATGCTATATATACTCTTCGTATCTAAAAAGATTTTTTATATACTCCATTGTACTGGTTTTCGGTTTGTTGCCTCTCAACTCTAAATTTACTGCCTCTCATACCTTTTGCCAGCTCTAAGAAAAAAAAAAAAAACGGATCTAGGCTCTTTATTTTTTCTTAGCCAGCCAATGTGATATTAAGCTTTGTCAGTAGTGGGAGCTAGAGAAGAAAGGCATTTTACTTCCTGGTTGCTGTGAGCTCCTCCACTGCTCAGCTCCTACAGCACATGCAGCTTCCTCAGTGCCCAGCTCTTGCAGTTCATGCAGTTTCTTTAGCACCTCTTGCCTGGCAGCTTCTCCTGAGCAACCTCCCCCTGGGTGGTTTTGTAGTGGAATGCCTCCGGTGTGACACTTCCCCAAGAAAAGCTTGGCAACCCTAGAGGGTGGATTTCCAGCAAGTTGCTCAGGTGTGGCAGCACAACAACTTTTCTTCCATCTAGTGAGCTGTGGTCATACCCTCCCCAAAAGGTCAGAACCTCAGCCCTGGTGGGCACAGGACCCTTCCTTGGCTGCTGTATCTCAGCCTTAGGAATAGTGGCTATTCCTATATTCTTTCAAGTTCTTGCCACTCAGTATTTCAACCCCCCTATTATAGTCAATAGCTCTTTACATTAAACTTTCCTGTTCAAATTACTATGTGGTTTTTCTCTCCTGATTGGCTCAAACTGATTCATCACGCTACATTATGGATAACTTCCTCTATTTTCTAAATAATTTCTTCTCTCGTGAGCTGTGTCTAATCTGTTTCTCCAGCAGGATGTTTAACTTATTTGTTGAGTTTTAAATTTCAACGACAGTATTTTCCACCTTTAAAGTTACATATAATTCTCTTTCATATGTCCATCGTCATTTAAAATCTTGTCTTTCTTTTTTTCCTAGTTCTTTCTTTAATGTCTTTAATCATTTAAAATTTTATTTATTTTCTATTTCAGGAGATATATTAACAGAAATTCTTAAAGATCTAATCTTGTTCTTTGTTATACTGCTAACATTCACTCATGGTAAATTGCTCCTCATAAATTAAAAATTTTTGGATTTTGACCTCATTTTATGGAGGGCTTTATCTTCAAGACTCAAGTGTAATCTAGATTGAAGTCGTTTCTTCTAACTGTTCTTTTTACCAAGTACCTCAAGGGTATTACCAGCTTGGGATCTCTCTTTATATTACATTTTTGCCTTGAGAGTTCCTGGACCATGCAGATTAAGTAAAAGAAATCAAACCATAAACTCAAGCGAAGGCAGGCCTATGGCTATGAATTCTCAGGGGAAACAATTTTCTCCCTACCCAGAAACCATGCTGAGATAAATTTACTTGTTTCCCTGTGCTGTTTGGCAGAAGGTACTACCCTTTAAGGGTTCTGACTTTACTGGATTTCATTCTCACTGCTACACACTGGCCTAAGCATCATCTTTCTTCCTCAATATCCAATTCCCTTGGCAACCAAGACCAACAAACCCTACCTGACAGCCATAGCACTGTCTAGTCTTTACTATATTCTCACAAATATTATAGAAATTCTTCTCCTCTTTTAACATCATTTTCCCAACCCAACAGATTATATTCTGTACTTTCAACCAACTCTTTTTCTTCCTTTTGACTTTCTATAAACAGAACACTTAGAACTATGCTTTAGCAGCTCAGAATTCCTCTGGGCTCCACCTCTACTTCAGATCGCTTTATCTGTTGCTGTGTACTTTTAGTATCTAGCTCTTATTCTGCTTTGAGATTTTGCCCCTGAACACTGTGTTTCTCTGGTTCCTAGCAGTGTAGCATGTTGGGAATCCCCATTTCATTCATATGTCCAAACCAGCCTCCAGCTTGTCTAGAAGACGAGATCAAGCAAATTCTGAATGGTTATTTGTGATGTCTGGCAACCTAAGTTAGTCACTAACTTAGCTAATGTTCTAAGAAATGATGCATAATGAAAATGTATGAAGGAAAAACATACAAAAGAAATAGCAAGCAAAAGAAAACATGGATAACTAGATTCGAGGATTTAAAATCATGATCCAAAGCATACCTCTATATCATCTTTAAAGATAGCTGGGGCAGGTTTGTATTCTGGATCTTCCACATCCCTGTTAAATACCAACAAATGCTATAATTATCGTACTGAACTTCAAATTTCTCGTGGTAGGACAAACAAATGGGGTATTGTTGGAAGGACTTCTTCGTATGTTTTAATGGTCCGACTGAAGTCTCTTCTTCAGCCAGAGGAGCCCAAGCCTAATAGCGTGAAGGTTATTTACATGGCAAGTCAGAAGAAAGCTAGTTCTAATTTACTCTTACTCCCAAGTTCACTTATAAATGTGGTATTAACCTTAACATAGTCTCTTACTTTTCTCTTTTGGTAAGAAAAGAAAGGTAATAAAAAAGGCCTCATAATAGGTATAATGAACATCATCATATTTCTCTTCAGTTGTAATATGCTTAGCTTTCTTCTTCCCTCCTAGGTCCCTAAAATTTTGGTCTTAATTGCCATGACCATTAAGAATGGAAACACGAAGGACTCATCAAAAGAATGGGTGTGGGGAAGGTCCGGTCTCTTCCTTCATTGCACTCTGTTAGACAAGTGCTAACTTATTAGAGTATCATTAGCTCTTTTGAATTGTAAACTCCAATTCTCGTACTGCTACACTATTTAAAGAGAAACATCACCAACATAGAATATGCTGATGTTGATAGAGCTATATGGAGAATTCATGACTCTGAAATCCACGTACCCATCCATATAATCGTTCGCCCTCTGTTCTGCAGCAACTGCTTTCTCATCAGGTTTTCCCACTCTTTCCAAGAAGCATAATGCCGGGTCTGCTCGGATAGTGTTATATTTTTCATAACCTAGAGGGATGACCAATTATGAAAGTAAAAAGGATAAAAAGAAGAAAAAAATATAAATGTAAGCATTCCTCATATTTATGATGAGTGATATTTCTGGACTGAAGGGACCATATATTAAAATGACATAGGTTAAACATGTTTTCTAGAAATTATCACAAACATTACATGGTCTGGCAATATGTATATTTAAAAATCTAGATTAAATATATCAGTTAAAAGGAAAAGAGGAAAAACTGACCACACATAACATATTTCACATAAAAACTCTTCTTGAGAGGGGACGTTATGTGAGACTTACGTCCAAGAGAAGCAGTTCACATATGCCACCCATTCATGAGGAAATGTAGTGACTGACAAACATAGCTTGGGAGTGTATGCTTTATATGATGTATATAATAATATGGGTGTTACTGGAATAAAGCTGTAAGTGGAAATCAATAAATTGAGAAGTAGCTGAATTACACTATACGTAGATGAAGACTCTACCTATCTTACTTCTCACTTACCATGTTTAAAAACTCCAATAAGGAGTGATTTATCAGCATCAAAATCCCACCATTCAGCAGGAACTTCTGAGTGGTCTGGTTCTGGGACCCAAACATCAATGTCACTTAAAAAAAAATCATGATATGACTTTATGAGTTACTATAAACAAGTCTAAGAGGGGGCAAAGTTTTACATAGCTTCTAAAAAGCATTGTGGTTTTTAAGAAAAAGAGGATACAATTTTATTTCATTTAAAAAAATTTTCCACAACTACCACATATTAAAATTATAAAACTGCACAATAACAACAAAGGTACCATAAAATGAATTGATATTCTTAAGTGCAACAGAAGAAATAAGTTTCAACAGGTTTACTTTATTCTTAAGGAATCATATTCTTTCCACTAATTTCCTTCAGATATAGACAAAAGGTTCTATCAGAAAGCAGAGTCTTATGTCAGCAAACAACTTGGCAAAAATCATCTGGGTCAAAAATTTCACTTTGTATATGAGGAGACTGAGGCCCTAAAAAAGCAAATGAATGGCTCTAGGCTGTAAAACAAGTTATGTCTCTTTTAGACCACTATTGCTAGGAAAGTCACACTGAAAAATTAAGCACTGCTTACCAGTAAAGGAAGCCTAGCAAAGAGTTAATAATGTTTGACAAGGATTAGCAAATAAGTATCATTAATTTTGATATAAATACACGTCATTCTTATATTGTATTCAACAGTCAAAGAGATTGGATAGGGTAAATTACCTCAGGGAATCAAATATTCTACTTGAGATTTTCCCTATGACATTAATGTATTATCAATTTCCAAAGAATCAGAGATATAATAAAAAACTTAACACAAATTATATTAAGTAGAATTTCATCTCTTCATCGTGGCACCATAAATTTTATAAATTAATTAAGAAAGGACTATAGGTGTGAAGAAATGGAGCGTTTCTTATAACTAAGTTGTGTGGCAAAAGTTCATCTGTAAGTTGGTTGTCTTTGGGAATGCAAATAAATTTTCATACAGATATAAACTGATAAATGGTCAATATGTTCCTGGGCTAGTCCACAAGAACCCAACAGTTAACCACTAATATAGTTGAAATAAAAGATATTGACAATTAAAAAGTTTTAAGTTTTATAAGTAAATAAAACATAAAAAATGGATTAAAAAATTACTTTTTATTTTTCCTAAGTGCTTTGCCAGGAGACAAAAAGAAAATTTTCAATACTCTAAATGCACACCTCATTATACTTTATTTTGCTTAAAAACAGAAGTGTCACAATCACAATATTTCTTAGCTTAGTGCAGAAACAGAGAAAGAGGAAGAGAGATTTTCCGGTGATATGGCAAAAGCTGAAAAATAGATGAGGAAAAATACAGTTAAAGAAGATATTTATTTTTTATTGCATTCCTGGTCAGGATTAAACAAAGCAGAAGCACAGAATGACAAAAGAAAGAGGAAAGAACACCAGAGACAGGATGCCAAACAGGGAAAAATAAAGTGGGTCAGATACTGTACTTCCTCTTACCAATCATCAGGTAGCACTCTAAAGCTCAAAATATTGTGACTGTCATCTGAGGTGGAAGGTTTTTCCTGTTTTTAGAGAGTAAAAGGCACTAAATATATACCTCATGGGTTTTAAAAAATATATATTTATTTATTTTAACATCTTTATTGGAGTATCATTGCTTTACAATGCTGTGTTAGTTTCTCCTGTATAACAAAGTGAATCAGCTATACATATACACATATCCCTCCGTCTTGCGTCTCCCTCCCACCCTCCATTATCCCACCACTCTAGTTCGACACAAAGCACCGAGCTGATCTCCCTGTGCTATGTGGCTGCTTCCCACTAGCTATCTATTTTACATTTGGTAGTATATATATGTCTATGCCACTCTCTCACTTCCTCCCAGCTTACCCTTCCCCCTCCCCGTGTCCTCAAGTCCATTCTCTACATCATCTGTGTCTTTATTCCTGTCCTGCCCCTAGGTTCTTCAGAACCACTGTTTTTTTTTTTTTTAGATTCCATATATATGTGTTAGCGTACAGTATTTGATTTTCTCTTTCGACTTACTTAACTCTGTATGACAGACTCTGGGTCCATCCATCTCACTACAAATAACTCAATTTCATTTCTTTTTATGGCTGAGTAATATTCCATTGTACGTACGTGCCACATCTTTCTCAATTCATCTGTCGATGGACACTTAGGGTGCTTCCATGTCCTGGCTATTGTAAATAGAGCTGTAATGAACATTGTGGTACATGACTCTTTTTGAATTACAGTTTTCTCTGGGTATACGCCCAGGAGTGGGATTGCTGAGTTGTATGGTAGTTCTATTGTAGTTTTTTAAGGAACCGCCATACTGTTCTCCATAGTGGCTGTATCAATTTACATTCCCACCAACAGTGCAAGAGGGTTCCCTTTTCTCCACACCCTCTCCAGCATTTATTGTTTGTAGATTTTTTGATGATGGCCATTCAGACTGGTGGGAGGTGATACCTCATTGTAGTTTTGATTTGCATTTCTCTAATGATTAATGATGTTGAGCATCCTTTCATCTGTTTGTTGGCAATCTGTATATCTTCTTTAGAGAAATGTCTACTTAGGTCTTCTGCTCATTTTTGGATTGGATTGTTTGCTTTTTTGATAGTGAGATGCATGAAATGCTTGTATATTTTGGAGATTAATCCTTTGTCAGTTGCTTTGTTTGCAAATATTTTCTCCCATTCTGAGGGTTGGCTTTTCGTCTTGTTTATGGTTTCCTTTCCTGTGCAAAAGCTTTTAAGTTTCACTAGGTCCCATTTGTTTATTTTTGCTTTTATTTCCCTTTCTCTGGGACGTGGGTCAAAAAGGATCTTGCTGTGATTTACGTCATAGAGTGCTCTGCCTATGTTTTCCTCTAAGAGATTGATAGTGTCTGGCCTTACATTTAGGTCTTTAATCCATTTTGAGCTTACTTTTGTGTATGGTGTTAGGGAGTATTCTAATTTCATTCTTTTACATGTAGCTGTCCAGTTTTCCCACTACCATTTATTGAAGAGGCTATCTTCTCTTCATTGTATATTCTTGCCTCCTTTGTCAAAGATAAGGTGACCATATGTGCGTGGGTTTATCTCTGGGCTTTCTATCCTGTTCCATTGATCTGTATTTCTGTTTTTGTGCCAACGCCATACTGTTTTGATTACTGTAGCTTTGTAGTATAGTCTGAAGTCAGGGAGCGTGATTCCTCCAGCTCCGTTTTTCTTTCTCAAGATTGCTTTGGCTATTCGGGTCTTTTGTGTTTCCATACAAATTGTGAAATTTTTTGTTCTAGTTCTGTGAAAAATGCCAGTGGTAGTTTGATAGGGATTGCACTGAATCTGTAGATTGCTTTGTATAGTAATTTTCATGATGTTGATTCTTCCAATCCAAGAACTTGGTATATCTCTTCATCTGTATGTATCATCTTTAATTTCTTTCATTGGTGTCTTATAGTTGTCCACATACACGTCTTTTGTCTCCTTAGGTAGGTTTATTCCTAGATATTTTATTCTTTTTGTTGCAATGGTAAATGGGAGTGTTTCCTTAATTTCTCTTTCAGAGTTTTCATCATTAGTGTGTAGGAATGCAAGAGATTTCTGTGAATTAATTTTGTATCCTGCTACTTTACCAAATTCATTGATTAGCTCTATTAGTTTTCTGGTAGCATCTTTAGGATTCTCTATGTATAGTTTCATATCATCTGCAAAGAGACAGTTTTACTTCTTTTCCAATTTGGATTCCTCTTATTTCTTTTTCTTCTCTGATTGCTGTGGCTAAAACTTCCAAAACTATGTTAAATAATAGTGGTGAGAGTGGGCAACCTTGTCTTGTTCCTAATCTTGGTGGAAATGGTTTCAGTTTTTCCCCATTCAGAACGATGTTGGTTGTGGGTTTGTCACATATGGCCTTTATTATGTTGAGGTTAAGTTCCCTCTATGCTTACTTTCTGGAGGCTTTTTATCATAAATGGGTGTTGAATTTTGTTGAAAGCTTTTTCTGAATCTATTGAGATGATCATATGGTTTTTCTCCTTCAATATTCAAAATGGTTTATCACATTGATTTGCGTATATTGAAGAATCCTTGCATTCCTCAGATAAACCCCACTTGATCAGGGTGTATGATCCTATTAATGTGCTGCTGGATTCTGTCTGCTAGTATTGTTTTGAAATTTTGGCATCTATGTTCATCAGTGATATTGGCCTGTAGTTTACTTTCTTTGTGACATCTTTCTTTCTTTGTGATACCACCCTGTGGTATCAGGGTGATGGTGGCCTCGTAGAATGAGTTTGGGAGTGTTCCTCCCTCTAATATATTTTTGAAGAGTTTAAGAAGGATAGGTGTTAGCTCTTCTCTAAATGTTTGATAGAATTCTCCTGTGAAGCCATCTGGTCCTGGGCTTTTGTTTGTTGGAAGATTTTTAATCACAGTTTCATTTTCAGTGTTTGTGACCGGTCTGTTTATATTTTCTATTTCTTCCTGGTTCAGTCCCAGAAGGTTGTGCTTTTCTAAGAATTTGTCCATTTCTTCCAGGTTATCCATTTTATTGGCATATAGTTGCTTGTAGCAATCTCTCATGATCCTTTATATTTCTGCAGTGTCAGTTGTTACGTCTCCGTTTTCACTTCTAATTCTATTGATTTGAGTCTTCTCCCTTTTTTTCTTGATGAATCTAATGGTTTATCAATTTTGTTTATCTTCACAAAGAAACAGCTTTTACTTTTATTAATCTTTGCTATTGTTTCCATCACTTCTTTTCCATTTATTTCTGATCTGATCTTTATGATTTCTTTCCTTCTGCAAACTTTGGGGGTTTTTTGGTTCTTCTTTCTCTAATTGCTTTAGGTGTAAGGTTTGGTTGTTCATTTGAGATGTTTCTTGTTTCTTGACATAGGACTGTATTTCTATAAATTTCCCTCTGAGAACTGCTTTTGCTGCATCCCATAGGTTTTGGGTCATCATGTTTCATTGTCATTTGTTTCTAGGTATTTTTTGATTTCCTCTTTGATTTCTTCAATGATCTCCTGGTTATTTAGTAGCATATAGTTTAGCCTCCATGTGTTTGTATTTTTTACAGATTTTTTTTCTGTAATCAAGTCTTACAGAGTTGTGGTTGGAAAAGACACTTGATATGATATCAATTTTCTTAAATTTACCAAGGCTTGATTTGTGACCCAAGATATGGTCTATCCTGGAGAAAGTTCCATGAGCACTTGAGAAGAAAGTGTATTCTGTTGTTTTTGCATGGAAGGTCCTATAAATATCAATTAAGTCCATCTTGTCTGATGTGTCATTTAAAGCTTATGTTTCCTTATTTATTTTCATTTTGGATGATCTGTCCATTGGTAAAAGTGGGCTGTTAAAGTCCCCTACTACGAATGTGTTACTGTCGATTTCCCCTTTTATGGCGGTTAGCATTTGCCTTGTGTATTGAGGTGCTTCTATATTGGGTGTATAAATATTTACAACTGTTATATCTTCTTCTTGGATCGATCCCTTGATCATTATGTAGTGTCCTTGTTTGTCTCTTGTAATAGTCTTTATTTTAAAGTCTACTTTGTCTGATATGAGAATTGCTACTCCAGCTTTCTTCTGATTTCCATTTGCATGGAATATCTTTTTCCATCCCCTCACTTTCAGTCTGTATGTGTCCCTAGGTCTGAAGTGGGTCTCCTGTAGATAGCATATATACAGGTCTTGTGTTTGTATTCATTCAGCCAGTCTATGTCTTTTGGTTGGAACATTTAATCCATTTACATTTAAGGAAATTATCGATATATATGATCCTATTACCATTTTCTTAATTGTTTGGGTTCGTTATTGTAGGTCTTTTCCTTCTCTTATGTTTCCTGCCTAGAGAAGTTCCTTTAGCATTTGTTGTAAAGCTCGTTTCGTGGTGCTGAATTCTCTTACCTTTTGCTTGTCTGTAAAGCTTTTAATTTCTGTCAAATCTGAATGAGATCCTTGCTGGGTAGAGTAATTTTGGTTGTAGGTTTTTCCCTTTCATCACTTTAAATATGTCCTGCCACTCCCTTCTGGCTTGCAGAGTTTCTGCTGAAAGATCAGCTGTTAACCTTATGCGGATTCCCTTGTATGTTATTGTTGCTTTTCACTTGCTGTTTTTAATATGTTTTCTTTGTATTTAGTTTTTGATAGTTTGATTAATATGTGTCTTGGTGGATTTCTCCTTGGATTTATCCTGTATGGGACTCTGTGCTTCCTGGACCTGTTTGACTATATCCTTTCCCATATTAGGGAAGCTTTCAAGTATAATCTCTTCAAATATTTTCTCAGTCCCTTTCTTTTTCTCTTCTTCTTCTGGGACTCCTATAGTTCGAAGGCTGGAACATTTAATGTGGTCCCAGAGGTCTCTGAGACTGTCTTCAATTCTTTTCATTCTTTATTCTTTATTCTGCTCTGTGGTAGTTATTTCCAGTATTTTATCTTCCAGGTCACTTATCCATTCTTTTGCCTCATTTTTTCTGCTACTGATTCCTTCTAGAGAATTTTAAATTTCATTTATTGTGTCGTTCATCATTGTTTGTTTGCTCCTTAGGTCCTTGTTAAACGTTTCTCATATTTTCTCCATTCTATTTCTAAGACTTTGGATCATCTTTACTATCATTACTCTGAATTCTTTTCCAGGTAGACTGCCTATTTCCTCCTCATTTATTTGGTCTGGTGGGTTTTTACTTTGCTCCATCATCTGCTGTTTATTTCTCTGTCTTGTCATGTTGCTTAACTTACTGCATTTGGGGTCTCCTTTTCACAGGCTGCAGGTTCGTAGTTCCCGTTGTTTTTGGTGTCTGCCCCTAGTGGGTAAGGTTGGTTCAGTGGATTGTGTAGGCTTCCCGGTGGAGGGGACTGGTGCTTGTGTTCTGGTGGCTGAGGGTGGATCTTGTCTTTCTGGTGGGCAGGACCATGCCTGGTGGTGTGTTTTGGGGTGTCTGTGAACTTATTATGATTTTAGGCAGCCTCTCCGCTAATGGCTGGAGTTGTTTTCCTGTCTTGCTAGTTGTTTGGCATGCGCTGTGCAGCACTTTACCTTGCTGGTCGTTGAGTGGAGCTGGGTGTTAGCGTTGAGATGTAAATCTCTGGGAGAGCTTTTGCCGTTCGATATTATGTGGGGCCGGGAGGTGTCTGGTGGACCAATGTCGTGAACTCGGCTCTCCCACATACAAGTCTTAGGCCTGACACCCAGCCGGAGCACCAACACCCTGACAGCCGGCTGGAGCACCAAGACCCTGTCAGCCACATGGCTCTTACATGAGTACTTGGCACACAGAAAGCACTTGATAACTGTGAACTAATATTGCTATAACTGTAATTACAGGCACAAGCTGGGGGAGCGATTCATCTTCCTGCTAGTGTTAGATGGTCTCCTGCAGAGGTGGGGGCTGGCTGTGGCTCATCATGGGGACAAAGACACTGGCAGCAGAAGTTCTGGGAAGTACTCATTGGTGTGAGCTCTCCCAGAGTCTGCCGTTAGTCCCACCAAAGAGCTACCTCACGGTTTAAATGTGCCATATGCATGTTAAGTGTTAAGTGTTCCTTAACTGCTAGGGGAAGGAATACAATAAGGTGCATGTACTCCTATTGTTGATTTCTGCTTTGAGAGATTCAGTTCATCTGCTATCTCTTGCATAAAGCCTCTAACTTCCCCAGGCTAGATCATCCATTCAAAATAGATTTTTTAATCTATTTTGATTTAAATATTCATTTTGATTTAAATATTCACAGTATTCACAATGTGCCAACAATGGCAATAGTAAGACAGACATATCCTTGCCCTTTTGAAGAGGTATCTGCAAAACCTCTTCAATGCCTGTGATGAGTGCTGTGACAGGGCACTCTGGGTATGTGCTTTACCCAGACATGAGAGGACAGGGAGGCTGAGTTGATGCTGGCTGAGCAGTAAGAGAGGGAAAATGAAAGAAAATGGGAAAGAGAATGTTCCTGCAAGAATGCAAAGGCCTGGAGGCATTAGTAACCATGGCATATTTGATAAATGCAGATGTAAAGTTCAGAAAAGAGATGTGGGCTAGAATTAGGTTCGGAAGTCATCAGTATGGAAATATAAATTGATGCTGCAGAAAAGATGTGAAAACCCAAGAGTAAGTGATGAGAGGGCCTATGTGAACACATTTAAGGGACAGGTGGAAGAGAAGACTGAAAATGAAAAGTGGCAAGCAGAAAGCTAAAAAGAAAGTCTACAGGAGAATGGCATCACAGACACATTCTAATAATATGGAAGTGATCAATAAAGGTAAATAAGATAAACACTATGATATATCCATCAAATTTAGCAGTGAGAATGTGGGTGAAGAACTTCTTAAAGTAGGTGATGGAGTGAGGGGGTAGAAGCTGAATTGTAGTGGAATGTACAGTGAATGCGAGAAAAGAAAAAGAGGACAGCACATACAGATACTTCTTTAAAAAAAGTTTGGCTGTGAAACCAAGGAGAGTAATAATATGGTAGTCTGAGGAGAACTGGGTGCAAAAGTGGTGTGTGTGTCTGTGTGTGTGTGTGTGTGTGTGTGCATGTGTATGTGTGTTGAGAGAGATGTAAATATCTTAAAATCCAAATGAGAAGCCAGAGAGGGTAAGAATAATGAAAGAGGATAATTCATAGATCACAGTACAGTTCCTGGGAAATCACAAGGGGATTGAATGCAGTCAGACCAAGGAAAAAGAGGAGCCAATTAGTCAACAAGTATTTACTGGGTGTTACTATTTCCCAGATTCTAGGGGCTGGGAACACAATGATCAATAAGACAGATAGTATACTTCACCTTCAACCAGCTTAAATTGTAATGATAGGGGAAATACAATTTAAAAAATAAATATAATTTTTAATACTAGTAGGCAACATGAATGAGATAAAATAAGGTTAAGTAATAGTGGGTGACTGGTGGGCTGCTTTAGCTAGCGTGGGCAGGGAAGGCCTATCTGAAGAGGTGAAACTTAAGCTGAGACCTGCATGATATGAAGGGGCAGTTCTGTGGAAGATTAAGGGAAAGAATATTTGTAGTAGGGGGAACAGCACAGAATGAGCCTGACATGTTGGAGGAACATCGTGGATGAGGGACAGAATGGAGGAAGAGATCCCAGAGTTATGTAGGGCACTGTAGGATTGGGCTTTATTCTAAGAAAAATGAGAAGCAACTGGAAGGTTTTAAGAAGTGCCTTGGCCTGATTTTTGCTTTAGAAAGATCACTCTGGCTGCTGTGTGAAGGTCCGACTGTAGAGAGGCAAAATAAGAGGCAAAGATGGGAAATCCCTGGTGGTCCAGTAGTGGTTAGGACTCTGTTCTTCCACTGCAGGGGGCCTGGGTTTGATCCCTTGTCCGGGAACTAAGATCTTGTATGCTGCGTAGTGCAGCCAAAAAAATACCCAACAACTCTTGAAAAAGAAGAGGCAAAGAGACTCACTTAGGAGGCCACTGAAAAAGTCTAAACATGAGATAATGGTGGCTTGGACCAGGGAGTTAGCAGAGGAGAGTGAAAAGTGCTCAGGTTTGGCATATACTTTGTCAAGCTAACAAGTCTTCCTGTAGGGTTTGAGGGGAAGAGAAGAATCAAGAATGATACCAGAGCAACTGGGTGGTACATTTAGTAGGATGGAGAAGGCTTGTATGTGCGAAGGTGGGGAGGAAGGAATAGGAGACAGATTTGGGAGATACACGGGAAGTTTGAGCTGTTAATTAGATTTTTTCAAGTGGAAATGTTTAGAAGCAGCTAACTCAGAGCTTACAGCTGAGGGGAAACGTCTGGGATGAATATGTAAATCTGACTGTCACCTGTGTAAAGATCATATTTAATATGATGAGGCTGCATGAGTTTACTGAAAGGGAAAGTACAGATAAAAAAGAAAGCTGAGGACACACGTCTTGGTCAATCCAACATCTAGAGATCTATTAGAGGAATAAGAGCTAGCAAAGGAAAATGCAAAGGAAAGACCAATATGGAAAAAAGGACAACCAGGTGGTAGCAGCACGGATGTGTACTGAAGACATCACTTCAAGAAGGGAGAAGTAGAATAAGTTGAGAGAGTGATCTCATGGTAGGTTATTAGTGGCCTGATTAAAAATCATTTCAGCGGGAGAGTGGAGATGAAAGATTAATTGGAATAGATTGAAGAGAAGATGCAAGGTAAAGAAGTAGAGACTGTCAACACAGACAACTCTTTATTTTCATGAAGGGGAGTGGAGAAATGGAGTAGTACGATGTATGTATGATACATGATATTAAGGAATGTATATACGCCAAGAGAATGATTCAGAAGGTGATTACAGGCGTAAAGTCCTTAAAAGGTAAGAAACAAGTTCCAAGCATAAGGGTTGCTCTTAGGAGGAGGAGGATTTCTACTTCATCCCAAGGGAAGGAATAAATAGGGGGACACATACGACAAGTAGAACTGAAGGTAGCTCTTGTCTGATTGTTTCTGTTTTCTCTGTGAAATATATAGCAAAGTCATTACTGGAGGGTGATGCTGGTGGGACAGGAAGATGGCTTGAGGAGAGAGGTGTGGAATGGTCCTCTTGAAGAGTAGGTAAGTGAACTTCCTAGTCATGGTGGTTAAACAGCTTACTTGTGTTTAATTTTGCTTGAGATCAATGCTCATCAATTTGAAGTTAGTCATTCGGCAGGGTTTGTGTGATTTTCTCCAGCCATGTTCAACTGCTTAGGTATAGGCAAGGGGTAAAACGATTTTTCGGTTTAACATGAGTTGGGGTTGTGCCACGAATGTAGAACAGAGGGGAAATCAGGCAAAGAATCTCAGTTAGTGAGTACACTGCTGGACTACAGAATGCAGGTTTATAATGAGGAGAGAGGGGCATGAAGGTGGAGATGGATAAGATGGGGGACATCGTGATGAAATTAGAGAATGAGAGTGCAAAGTACCCAAGTTAAGTGAGTCTGAAGGAAATAAGTGACAGCTGAAATGCAGATTGAAGAGGTAATGCTGTTACTGGTGATAGTAAGATTAAGTATATGATTGTGTGCGTGTGTGGCTGTGGTGGAGAGGAAAGAAGACGATTGTAGATAAAGGTCAAGGAACTGAGAGACTAAGGTGCTGGATGGATCATATGAGGATGTAAAAGTCACTGCAGTAAGAGGGTGGAAGGTTAAGTTTTAGATTTGGTAGCAGGAAGCTATTACTAATGCTAATGTTATTATTCTTATGATAACTTTCAGCGACAGAGCCAACGATGAGATTAATAGACGAAAGGCAACAAAATGGCAAGGGTCACTCTAAGTTTGGTAGATTTTTCTTCCTGTGAATTTCACTGAACAAGCATTCACTTAATATACAATTTTCTGGTCATTTAACTTTTGCCTCATTACATTGCTGAAGAATAAACATGCTATTTAATTTACCTTGCATCAACTCCATCAAACACTTTCTGGCACTCATTTCCAATGACTTCTTGCTTTAGATAATACAGCATTCTTACACGAAGCAAAACTCTAAAAATGAGGGGGAAAAAAAAAATCAAAAGACACAAAGACATTAATCATTAAAGAAAATTCATCCATGGGGTTAAAATTAGAAAAGAATTTGTATACAAAATTTTTATAATGAAATAATAATAATTACTTCTGATTAAATAAACCTCATTACTATCATATATATAAAATAGGTTTCTTCAAAATCTTTACAATCATCATTATTTAATATCCAAGTAAGATATAATGAGATCACTTGGAGGCCAGTTTTTTTTCTCTCTCTGCTGATGAAAAGTGACACAAGAGGTACCATGATTTGCTGAAGGATACCCTGGTAAGAATAAGATTAGGATTGGTCCTAGACCACACTGTCTCTGTACTCAGAATCAGCATGCTTTAAGATTGTTAATAAATTCAGAAGTAAACTTGCAATGGGTTGTGTTAAAAATACCCTACTACCTACTTATTACAGTGGTGTTTTATATGTTTTTTGTAGCCTTCATCTTGAAGTAGCTGCTCAGGATTGTATTTTCGAAGCCATTCTGCTTTTTGTATATCAAATGAGCTTGTCTGAGTCTTTACTTTCTTCCCTTTTCGACCTCTGGGTACAGGGGCTGACAGACCTGTTAAAATGAGAAGGACAAATGAAATCAGGGATAATTTGTATAAAGACGGTCGATTTAAAACATTTTTTCAATGGAAGAAATTTCTGGAGACTTTCAGAGGTCTGTGTAGGCTATACAGAGATCTTTGAAAAATTAATGGTAAAAATATAAACTCAATCACAAGATAAGTCCACGATACCACACACATATTAACACAATTTCTGCCAACCACCCAATTTCATATCCCCAATTAATCATTCTGATTACCTTTATGTTGCAAAACATTTTTTTTCCAAATGTAAAAACTGAAAGATCAAACCTTTCCCTCTGCTTTACTTTTTGCTTCCTTAGTTACAAAAATACAAGTTGTGGCCTCTTGATTTTCAAAACTGATTGTTACTAATAACATGGATTAGGTTTTGTGGGGTTCCTGTTTAAGAGAGCTAAATTCATTTGATTTCACTGTTAATCTTAACATATTCCATATTTGGTCAGTTTTTTTTAAAATTTTATTTATTTATTTATTTATTTTTGGCTGTGGTGGGTCTTCGTTTCTGTGCGAGGGCTTTCTCTAGTTGTGGCAAGCGGGGGCCACTCTTCTTCACGGTGCGCGGGCCACTCTTCACCACGGTGCACGGGCCTCTCACTGTCGTGGCCTCTCTTGTTGCGGAGCACAGGCTCCAGACGCGCAGGCTCAGTAGTTGTGGCTCATGAGCCCAGTTGCTCCGCGGCATGTGGGATCTTCCCAGACCAGGGCTCGAACCCGTGTCCCCTGCATCGGCAGGCAGATTCTCAACCATTGCGCCACCAGGGAAGCCCTGGTCAGTTTCTTATTAAAGGAAATAATACATAAAGTCCAATTCACTCTTTCCTTCCCAGACATAGTCACTACCCTGAATTTGATTTTCATTTCATACACGTTTATACTTGTGTGTTGGAGAAATATTCAGTATTTAAGCTTTCATTACATTATACATGCAATTCTGTAACTTATTTATTATATTTAATTTTTTTCTGAGATTAAATACTTGCTGATTCATGGAGGCTCTAATTCATCCATTTTAACTGCTGTGTAAAAATCTATTCTATGACTATATCACCTGCATATTATTCTTCAACTATGCTGGAGTTGTTTCACTTACAAGTTTTCACGATTACAAATAATACAGTTGTGCTTCTTCCTTTCAATTCTTGTCTATCTTTTCCCTGCCATATTCTACCAGCTAGGAGTTTCATCACAATGGTAAATAGAAGCACTATGTAGGTTTGTCCCATTTCTCCTTAGGATTTTGGTGGGTTTTGCCTTTATATTTTGATACTATTTTGTTCAGTGCATACAAGTTCATTTTGTTATATCTTCTTTTATGGATTAGTTTTTTTTTATTATGTAGTATCCTTTTTTAATCTCAATTAATGCTTCCATCTTAAATTGCATTTTAGTCTATGTTAATAATGCTCTGTATTCTAGTCCTCCTGACCCTTGTTGGTTTGGAAACTAAACAGTGCATATTTAAAAATACACATATTGAAATTTTCCTAATAAAATATGGAGATGTTTTATATTTTTAAATTTCTCCAAAAAAAAAAAATTTCTCCCTACCATAATTTCCTCAGATTCATCATTTAATCCTATTTTCTTTTTCATGTAACTGCATGTTAATTTTTACATGTTAATTTGTAATTTTTAAGAGGTCTGTCTTGAATGTTTCTACAGTACTTTCGTCTTTTTTCAAAATCATAGTATATCTGAAGTATCTTTGCAGATATTAATGATATTTTTTAAAAAGTTGTCTTCTCCTTTCACAGTCTTTGTTTCCTACAAGTTCATTTAGTGGTTTGTTTTTAGTCTCTCTCTCATGTTGGAGACGTTCCTCAGATGCCTGATACCCTTGGTTATTTGCTCATATTTAAGAATGACAGAAAAGTTGATAGACAGGCTGAATGAGTGGAGGTGACTGTCGACTCTTTGAAGGGTAATCCAGCTGGTTTTTTCCTGTCATTATCTTTAGGTTTTGGTCTGGTCAATTCACCAAGGACAATTCCTTAGTTTTCTTCCTTGAGTATGACACTGTCCAGTATACATATTCATTTAACAGCCATTTAGTAGCTCCATGTTGCAAATACCAATGAAATGCAGACATTCTCTATTTTATCTTCTCCAGAGAATAAACATTCAGTCAGTCTTCGCCATGGATACATGGAGTTGAAAAGGGTATTTAGGGATCTGATCCCCCTTTTAAACAACTTTTAATCAAAGCCCCTGTCCTTTATATCCACTTTCAGAGGTCACGGATGTCACAAACTCCTGAAACTTTTAGATAATCTATGAAGCAAATCAGTTGGTTGTTGCCCTTTCCTACTGTTGACCTAAGATTCAGCTCTCTCTGGTTGGTTAAGTTAGTCATCACTAATCTAATGCTTCTAGGTTCCAAAATTCCTTTTCCATTCTCTCTACTTTTAAGGGTTTATCCTTATTTATTTTAAAATTATAGAATTAAGCATATACAAAAATAAATGAATATGATGGATCACAGATCCTATCATCCAACTTCATTAATTATGAATTCATAGCCAATTTGGCTTCATCTATATCCTGTTTGTTCCCCAACCTCCAACACTATTTTGAAATAAATCGAAGACAACCACCACTTCATTAATAAATGTCTGAGTATCTTTTAACATATGTAAAATATAAGGCTTCCTTAAAAACAAAACAAAAAACTACAATACCATCATCAGCCCTAAGAAATGCAATAACACGTACTTAATATTTACTATTCAAATTTAGAATTATCTAATAAAGATAATAGACAAATTTCTCCTGGGTTGTTTGCTTCAATCAGGATCCAAATAAGGCCCCCACACTGCAACTGGCTGAGGACTCATAAACATCTTTCAGGCTATAACAGGGTTTTCAATCTTGGCACTATTGCTATTTTGAGCTGCACAGTTTTTCACTGTAGGGGCAGTCTGTGCTCTTGTGGTCTCTACAAACTAGATGCCATTAACATGCTCAAAGCTGTGACAACCCAGGGTGGGAGCAAGATTGGGGCACAAGATCATGTCTGGTGTGAGCCAATGGTTTATAGATACCCTCCCCATTTTCCTCCCCTTCCACTATTTACTTGTTAAAGAAACTAAAATTTATACCTGTACAATTTATAAAGCTTGATGCCTTGAATTTTTTTCCCTTTATTGACATATAAGTTGGGTTTCAAGGAAGAGTAAAATTATATTTGTGTGAATCTTCCATCTTTACCAGAAATCAGCTCTTCACATTAATAATTTCATTGTTAATTTCATTAAGATAGACCTCCAGTGACCACCCTAATCTAAACTAGGTACTTTCTGTTGTTCTCAATCTCAGTACTTAGTTTATTTACTTCACAGTACTCATCATAATCTATAATTATTTAGGTATTTTATCTGCTTTCTTATTATGTCTGTCTGCCTGACCAGGTTCATGAGCTCAGGGATCTTGTCTGTGTTGTTCCTTCTCATCTTCCCAGTACTTTGCACAAGAAGCGCAGAACAGGCACTTTAACAGGTATTTGTTGATTAAATAGAATAAAATTGTAACACCAATTTAAGGGCACAGTAATCTTTTTATCTTTATAGAAAATTCAATTATTTTATGCAAAAAAGAATGTTCGTAGGGTTATGGAGCAAATGCTACTTGTATATATCTCTGATGGGACTATAAATTGACACAGCCACATTTGACAGCAAATTAAAACAGTTATAACAATTTAAAATGTATATACCACAGTGTTCCAAATTTTAATATACATACTAATTGCTGAGGAACTTGTTAAAATGTAGATTCTGATGTAGTAAGTCTGAGGTCTAAGATTCTGCATTTCTAAGAAGCTCCTGGGAGATGCTGATGCTGTTAACACACAGACCACATTTTAGGTCCTAAGGACGTATATATGCTGTACCTCAACAATTCCATTTCTTGATATTTACTTTAGTGGAAGATTTATTCCTGTGCACAAGGAGGAACGTAAAAGGATCTTCACTAAAACCTGTTTTTCAATTATCTAAAATTGGAAACATCCTAAATGCCCATCATCAAAGGAGATGCTAAATGAATTAAGAAATATCCATACTATGGACTACTAAGCAGGAGTTTAAAAAATAAAATAGATCTACATGAATACAGATGGGATGACCTCTAAGACATACTATTGGGTCAACAACTTGTAAACAAATACATGTTTGATAACAGTATATAAAACCCAACCAAACTGATAACACTAGTCCTTTCCAACATGGAACTTGAATTAAGAGTGAAGCTTAAGGGTTCTTTACTATTATCTGAAATGCTTCAATATTTTATAGGGTACTATGTTAAGTGCTACTTACATAACTAAAACTAAATTTAAAAAGGAAATAAAAGAATGTTCTTACCTAGATGATTTTGTAGCTCTCGTGTCTGCCCATCTTCGGTTGGAGTAATGAGATCCCATATGAAGCCTTTAATTTTCTCATCTCCTCGGTAGTGAACAAGGCAATAAGCTAAGAGGGCTCGGCAAATTATTTCCACATCGTGCTCATTTAGCTGCCTTTTAAAACGGCCATGAGACAGAATCTCTCTCCATCGGCCCCACCTAGTTAAAAAAAGGTATATTTATATTAATATTGGGTGAAATCCTAGAGAAAACATAACTCATGGATAAAAGGCCTGAAACCTGCAAAAAACACACTTTGTCACTGATAGAATTTACCTACTAAAGTTTTTTCCCCCATAGAATAAACTGCAGAGTCATGGTATAGTAATTTCTAGTATATTTTATTCAATAATGGATAAAAACATTATCCATTTTGTGTTACTGAATATGCAAATCTAAGAACAAGGAGTTTGATATTAGCAATACATTTATAATATTAAAATTTAAAGATATCTCATCAATTGCTATTAAGTATATGTTAAATATATAAATTCATGGTACTTAAAAAATACATTTTATTGATTCTAACAAGATAAAAAGCATATTAGAATATAGTATATGTTTCCCATAAATTTGTACACCAGACTACTAACAGTAAACATTAAAAATAATATTTTACCCATAAACTAGCAGATTTTTCTCTACTCTAAAGCATTCAGTTCTTCCATAGCCATTCGAACGCTCACAGGGTCTCCGGAGTTTGGGCTTTTCATCTCCTTCACTTTCAGCTTCAGATAATTCAGCCAATTCATCTTTTGTAGCACTGAAGGGTCTTGTTTGCTTCCTAATTCTTGGAGTGTCAATAACCAAGCTGTTCTGTAAAATTTAACAGCTATTACTTGAAGGTCCTTTTATTATTTTGCTTATAACAATATTTTACATTTTTACCTTTCAAACTGTACAAACAATAATTTTATAAAACCAGAACAAATTACTAACAATTCCACTGACCTACCAAATCAACAGAAAATTTT